>NC_041387.1:548127460-548249228 GCF_002162155.2 Triticum dicoccoides | reverse complement strand
GGGGCGGGGCTCAGTTTGGGGGAGTGGAGATCGGCGGCGGGGCCGGGTTTGGGGTTGCGGGAAAGGAGAGGATGAATCTGGGGGAGTGGCTGAGTGGGGGTGGCGGCGGGTGGGGATCTAGGGGGGTCGAGGGGAGGGAGGGTGGGTGGGTGGGTTAGGGTTTTTGATTCTCGGGAGAAGCTCCACCGTTGGATGGATGCGTGATGGATGGCTCAGATTGCGTTCAATTTGGTGATCCGCGTGAAAGCGGTTCCTCGCATCTCATTGGCCGGCTAAAACGCACTTGAATCTCAAAATTTTGGACCCAAAAGATTGAATTTTTTTAAACATAACAAGCGCATAGTTTGTCAAAATGATCTTGTTTTTTTCATAAATGTGCATCTTAGAATGGCAAACCATGCCATAGTTCGACGACTTTCATTTTCTTTGCACAAAAAGATGATTTTCCATTTTTCGAGTGCATCAAAAGGTTTTTTTTGAAGAAGCTACCAAATATTTGTTCCAAAATAGCGCAACTCCATTTTTCAAAAATATTAGACCACATTTCATATAAAATTGACCAAATAGTTACATGTCAAAAGCTTTTGATCCACCTCTTATAAAAAACAAATTTCAGCCATTCAGTAGGAAGCGGGGAAAATTTGAACGAAAATTTGTTCAAATGATTTCATGTTGTGCACAAGGGTGCATATTGGAATGGCAAACAATGTTGCCTAAGGAAGTTTTCATTTTTTTGGACGAAAAAAATCATTTTCCATTTTCAGAGTGCCCAAAATGAGTTTTTTGTGAAGGACCTACCAAATAATTGTTGCAAATTTGGACCAAGTCAATTTTATAAAATACTAGGCCATATTTAATGCACAATTGACCAAATAGTTGGGTGTCACAAGTTTTGATCCACCTCTGGTGAAAAAGACAAATTTTTACCGGTTCAGCTGGAAGCGGGTCAATTTTGAACTGCAGCTGCCTGATAGTTTGCTCTATATTTTTTCCAAAAATCATTTTTAGGTACAAAAGTATCTATTTAATCAGAGAAACATCAAAAGTTTTCCAAGATTCAATCACTAGCTAGGAACGGCCAAGCCCGCTGTTTTGACCGCATTTTGAAACGGGCATAAAAAATTCAAAAAAATCAAAAAATTGGAAAATATTCGCATTGTGTCATTATTTGTGACCAAGTTTCCCGGAAAAATAATAAACTTGTAGTACGGAAATTATTTTAAAAAAGTGTTCTCAGAAATGAGCTATCATGCGCGAAGATTCATGGCTTTCAAGCCAAATGATCATTCTTATGGCCACATTCATGGCATAGTTTGTTCAAATAATCTCATATTGTGCACAAGGGTGCATATTGGAATTCCAAACAATGTTGCCTAAGGGAGTTTTCACTTTCATTGCACAAAAGAGCCATTTTCCATTTTTCGAGTGCCCCAAATGAGGTTTTTTTTGTGAAGGACCTACCAAATAATTGTTGCAAAATTGGACCTAATCAATTTTATAAAATACTAGGCCATATTTAATGCACAATTGACCAAATGGTTGGGTGTCAAAAGTTTTGATCCACCTCTGGTGAAAAAGACAAATTTCCGCCGATTCAGCTAGAAGCGGGTCGAATTTGAACTGCAGCTGCCTCATAGTTTGCTCTTTATTTTTTCCAAAAATCATTTCTAGGTACATAAGTATCTATTTAATCAGAGAAACATCAAATTTTTTCCAAGATTCAACCACTAGCTAGGAACGGTCAAGCCCACCGTTTTGACCGTATTTTGAAACGGGCATAAAAATTCTGAAAAAAAATCAAAAAATTGGAAAACTTTCGCATTGTGTGATTATATGTGACCAAGTTTCCAAGAAAAATAATAAACTTGTAATACGAAAATTATTTTAAAAAAGTGTTTTCAGAAATGAGCTATCATGCGTGAAGATTCATGGCTTTCAAGCCAAATGATCAATCTTATGGCCACATTCATGGCATAGTTTGTTCAAATGATCTCATATTATGCACAAGGGTGCATCTTGGAATTCCAAACAATGTTGCCTAAGGAAGTTTTCACTTTCATTGCACAAAAGAGCCATTTTCCATTGTTTCGAGTACCCAAAATGAGTTTTTTTTGAAGGACCTACCATATATTTGTTGCAAAATTGGACCTAATCAATTTTATAAAATACTAGGCCATATATAATGCACAATTGACAAAATGGTTGGGTGTTAAAAGTTTTGATCCACCTCTGGTGAAAAAGACAAATTTCCGCCGATTTAGTTGGAAGCGGGTCAAATTTGAACTGTAGCTACCTCGTAGTTTGCTCTTTATTTTTTTCCAAAAATCATTTCTAGGTACATAAGTATCTATTTAATGAGAGAAACACCCAAAAAATTTCAAGATTCAACAACTAGCTAGGAACGGCCAAGCCAGGCGTTTTGATCGCATTTTGAAACGGGAATAAAAACGGGCATAAAAAATAAAAAAAAATCAAAAAATTGGAAAACCTTCGCATTGTGTCATTATATGTGACCAAGTTTTCAGGAAAAATAATAAACTTGTAATACGGCAATTATTTCTGGCTGTATTTTCAAACGGGCATAAAAAATTCTAAAAAAATCAAAAAGTTGGGAGGCCTTCGCATTGTGTCATTATATGTGGCCAAGTTCCGAGGAAAAATAATAAACTTGTAATAGGGCAATTATTTCTGGTCGTATTTTGAAACACCAAAAAATTTCCATGATTCAACCACTAGCTAGGAACGGTTAAACCCGCTGTTTTGACCGCATTTTTAAACGGGCAAGAAAAATTCGTTTTCCATTTTTTGAGTGCCCAAAATGAGTTTTTTGTGAAGGACCTACCATATATTTGTTGCAACATCGAACCAAATGGTTGCGTGTCTAAAGCTTTGATGCACCTCTCGAGAAAAAGACAAATTTCTACTGATTTAGTTAGAACCGGGTCAAATTTGAACTGCAGCTGCCTTATATATTATTCTTAATTTTTTCCAAAAATGATTTCTAGGTACGTAAGTAGCTATTTCTTCACAGAAACACCAAGAGTTTTCCAGGATTTAACCCCTAGCTACAAACGATCCTACCCGCTGTTTTGGCCGCATTTTGAAACAGGCATGAAATTTTTTAAAATAAAAAATAAAAAAATGAGAAACCTTCACATTGTTTCATTATATGTGACCTAGTTTCCAGGGAAAATAACCAACTTGCAATACATCAAATATTAAAAGAAATGTTCTAAAAAATGAGCTATTATGTATCTTTCAATGGAAAATAATTGTTGTAAAATGGAACCACTCCATTTTTATATATATTTAACATTTTTAAATGCAAGCTTAATTGTTTTTTAGAACATGGTCTACATTTAATAAAAAAATTGTTTAACATATTTTTCGAATGCCTGGATTAACATTTTTTAACATAGATGATCAACTTTTTTCATACACATTATATTTTTTGGTATACATTTTCCGTATATGTGAGACACATTTTCTCTATTCTCATAATTTTTTAATACATGGTAAACATTTTTTGTATACACATTTAACATTTTTCAAATATTTGATTATCATTTTTAACACTAGTTAGTAGGGCAGATCCCACATGGCGTGTCCACTAGTTAGTAATGCGGGTCCATTTTTTAAAAAGACAAAATCCCCAAACCCTAATTCGAAGTCCCCTAAAGTCCCTATCAAAGGAATATATACTCATGGGCAAGCTTGTATTTTCTTTGTAAAAAATGGTTCCAACTGGTCTATAATGACTATGACTAATTTTTCATTTTTTTGAAAATTGCTCTCGGTCAATTTGGAGGCCAAATTTAATTTGTAGCAGTGAAAACGGTAAAAAACAAATCCACAGCCACGACGTTGCTGTCAGCGCGCCAGCGCGCGCTCGCTCGCTCTCCAGGCCCACTTATGACCCATTTCCATCCACTCACTGAGGTCCTGGCCCAGTGATGTAGTTTGTTTAAAAGCAAGCGGTGCGCTCGTGTATCACATGTGAAGTAGTAACCTGGTGGTTAGGATCGATGCGCTACATGGGCAGGTCTCGGGTTCGAACCCCGGAGGCCTCTTTTTGTTGCATTTTATCGCCGCCATGGCGCTCGATCTTGGTCCTATGTGTCAGCTTGGCCCACATGTCATTTAGCAAGGTCGCACAACTCAGACTAGGTCTAGCCGATGTGTGCCGGGTCCCATGTCACAGTTTGGTTGGGACAACATGTTAGTGGGTCCCGTGTGTAAGTAGTAGCCCTAGAGGTCAGTTTAATCTTCAAATCAAGTGACACATAAGAAAAAAATGACAACTAGATAGGACATGTAGGCGAAAATGATGATGTGACAGTCCAGTCATGACAACTAGATAGGACACGTAGACAAAAGTGATGATGTGGAAATCTAGTCACATTAATGCATCTATGTTTACAACATTATGACCATCTAGATAGGTCCTAATCAGCCAAAATAAGGCCGCCGACCACAACTATCTATTTTATGTCCATTTCGTGTGAGGAAATTATGACCTTTATGGCCAAAATGGTCGATATGGTTGAGGGTTTGGAGCCCCCCGAGCAGCTTTTGATCAATTGGTCTCAAATGGTCGTAGATCTATGACCAATTCTTCCAGGGGCATGGACAGAAGGCCACTAGTTGACATATTTCTTGTAGTGTTGATCCAGTAGAGGTATGAAGGAGTCGATGAGTTTCGTCAGCACGATGGCATGGTGACGGTGTTGGTGATCTGATCCGCGTAGGGCTTCGCTTAAGCACTACGACAATATGACCGGAGGAGTAAACGGTGGAGGGGGGCACCGCACACGGCTAAGAAACAACTATTGTGCTCTGGGGTGCCCCTGCCCCCGTATATAAAGGAGGAGAGGGGAGGAGGCTGGCCTAGGGCGCGCCCCCAAGGCGGGGAGTCCTACCAGAACTCCCAGTCCAATTCGGACCCCCTTCCTTTCCGGAGGGGGAAAAGGGAGAAGGGAGAGAGAGAGGGAGAATGAAGGGGGGGGGGGGGCGCCCCCTCCCCTAGTCCAATTCGGAATCCCATGGGGGGAGGGCGCGCGCCACCTCCTGTGGCTTGCCTCCTCCTCTCCCCTATGGCCCATGAGGCCCATTAACTTCCCCGGGGGGTTCCGGTAACCACTCAGTACTCCAAAAAATCCATGAAACAATTCGGAACCATTTCGGTGTCTGAATATAACCTTCCAATATATCAATCTTTGCCTCTCGACCATTTCGAGACTCCTCGTCATGTCTGTGATCTCATCCGGGACTTCGAACAACCTTCGGTCACCAAAACACATAATTCATATAATACATATCATCATCGAACGTTAAGCGTGTGGACCTACGGGTTCGAGAACTATGTAGACATGACCGAGACACCTCTCCGGTAAATAACCAATAGCGGAACCTGGATGCTCATATTGGTTCCCACATATTCTACGAAGATCTTTGTCGGTCGAACCGCAATGTCAACATGTGTTATTCCCTTTGTCATCCGTATGTTACTTGCCCGAGATTCAATCGTCGATATCTTCATACCTGGTTCAATCTCATTACCGGCAAGTCTCTTTACTCGTTCCGTAGTGCATCATCCCATAACTAACTCAATAGTCACATTTCTTGCAAGGCTTCATATGATGTGCATTACCGAGAGGGCCCAGAGATACCTCTCTGATACTTGGAGTGACAAATCCTAATCTCGATCTATGCCAACCCACCAAACACCTTCGAAAATACTAATCACATAAGCGAGCATTAAGCATAACTAAAACCCAATAATGCACCACAAGCAGGATGTAATTTCATTGCATAATTATTGACTTTTGTGCTTGCATTGGGAATCACAATCCTTAACACCAATATTCTTACTAAAGCAGAATTACTCACCAAAATGACTCACATATTTTTATCATCATACCGCAAAACAATTACAAAGAATCAAGTTTATTTTGTCAATGATCTTCATGATTTTTTTTATTATATCCCTGTTAAATATCTATCACTTTGGGACTAATTTCATATGTTGCTTTTGATAGCTCAAACAAATCTAAGCAAAGAACATGAGCATAAAATTTTTCGCCTCTCAAAATAATATGAGTGAAGCATGAGAGAATTTCTTCAAAAATTTACTATCTCTCAAATAAATCTAAGTGAAGCATGAGAGCATTTCCAACAAAAATATTAGAGCACATAGTGCTAAAAAGATATAAGTGAAGCACTAGAGCAATTACATAGCTCAAAAAATTTAAGTGAAGCATAAAGAGCAATAGTAACAAATCATAGCATAATTTGGGCTCTCTGAACTGGGTGTGTCCAGCAAGGATAGATGACACAAACTAAAAGACAAAACAAGGTAAGACTCATATAATATAAGACGCTCCAAGCAAAACTCATGATATGTGATGAATGAAAATATAGCTCCAAGTAAAATACGATGGTCGTTAGAATAAAGAGGGGATGTCCTCCGGGGCATCCCCAAGCTTAATTGCTTGTTTCTCTTTGGATAATAACTTGGGGTGCCATGGTGCATCCCCAAGCTTAGGCTCTTCTTACTCCTTGAAAGGATCGATATAGTTGACTAGAGGGGGGGGGGGTGAATAGGCAACTAACAATTTTTAGCTTTTCTTTACCAAATTAAACTTTGTATCAAAGTAGGTTGTCTAGATATGCAACTAGGTGAGCAAACTATATGATGCAACAACAACAAGCACACCAGCAAGCAAGGGATATAACACAATATAAGCTTGCACAAGTAAAGGTGAAAGATAACCAAAAGTGGAGTCGATGGAGACGAAGATGTGTTGCCGAAGTTCCCTCCCTTTGAGGGGAAGTACGTCTCCGTTGGAGCGGTGTGGAGGCACAATGCTCCCCAAGAAGCCACTAGGGCCACCATATTCTCCTCACGCCCTCACACAATGCAAGATGCCGTGATTCAACTATTGGTGCCCTTGGAGGCGGCGATCGAACCTTTACAAACAAGGTTGGGGCAATCTCCACAACTTAATTGGAGGCTCCCAACGACACCACGAAGCTTCACCACAATGAACTATGGCTCTGCGTGACCTCAACTGTCTAGGGTGCTCAAACACCCGAGAGTAACAAGATCCGCATTGGATTAGTGGGGGGAATCAAATTTCTCTTGGTGGAAGTGTAGATCGAGGCCTTCTCAACCAATCCCTAGAGAATCAACAAGTTTGATTGGCTAGGGAGAGAGATCAGGCGAAAATGGAGCTTAGAGCAACAATGGAGCTTGGGGATGGAAGAGCTGGGCAACTCGGAAAAGAAGAACCCCCTTATATAGTGAAAGGACAAATCCAACCGTTACCCACTTATCCAGCCCGCGACATGTGGTACTATGGCACCAGACATGCGGTACTACCGCAAGGTCTTGCGATACTACCGCGAGGCACTACGGTACTACCACTTGCACGACAGGAGCCAGACCAGCCTTGTTGCGTTGAAGCAAAGAGCGGTAGAACCGTCGGAGCAGTACTACCGCTTGCCCTTGCGGTACTACCGCAATGTAGGGTTTGTCTGGGCTAGCAAGGCACGGACGAAGAAAAATACATCCGTGGCTACTTTCACTGAGTTTCGATTTATGCAAAAATCCGACATGGTACTACCGCATCCAGGGAGCAGTACTACCGCGCAGGGCTGATACGTCTCCAATGTATCTATAATTTTTGATTATTCCATGCTATTATATTACCCGTTTTGGATGTGTATGGGCTTTACTCTACACTTTTATATCATTTTTGGGACTAACCTACTAACCGGAGGCCCAGCCCGAATTGCTGTTTTTTTTGGCTATTTCAGTGTTTCGAAGAAAAGGAATATCAAACGGAGTCCAAACGGAATGAAACCTTTGGGAGCGATCTTTTCGGAAAAAACGCAATCCAGGAGACTTGGAGTGGACGTCAAGCAGCAAACGAGGCGGCCACGAGGGTGCCCGACGCGCCCTAGGGGGCTGGGCGCACCCCCCACCCTCGTGGTCCCCTCGTGGCTCAACCGACCTACCTGCTTCGCCTATATATACTCTCGTACCCTGAAAATATCCAGGAGCACCACAGAAAAAAAATTCCACTTCCGAAACATTCTGTATCCATGAGATCCCATCTTGTAGCCTTCGCCGGCGCTCCGCTGGTGGTGGAATCGACCATGGAGGGCCTCTATATCATCTACAAGGCCTCTCTGATGAGTTGTGAGTAGTTTACCACAAACCTTCGAGTCCATAGTTATTAGCTAGATGGCTTCTTCTCTCTCTTTGAATCTCAATACAAAGTTCTCCTCGATCTTCTTGGAGACCTATTCGATGTAACTCTTTTTGCGGTGTGTTTGTCGAGAACCGATGAATTGTGGGTTTATGATCAAGTTTATCTATAAGAAATATTTGAATCTCCTCTGAATTCTTTTATGTATGATTGGTTATCTTTGCAAGTCTCTTTGAATTATCAGTTTGGTTTGGCCGGCTAGATTGATCTTTCTTGCAATGGGAGAAGTGCTTAGCTTTGGGTTCAATCTTGCGGTGTCCTTTCCCAGTGATAGCAGGGGCAGCAAGGCACGTATCGTATTGTTGCCATCGAGGATAAAAAGATGGGGTTTATATCATATTGCTTGAGTTTATCCCTCTACATCATGTCATCTTTCTTAATGCGTTACTCTGTTCTTATGAACTTAATACTCTAGATGCAGGCAGGAGTCGGTCGATGTGTGGAGTAATAGTAATAGATGGAGAATCATTTCGATCTACTTGCGGACGTGATGCCTATATACATGATCATGCCTAGATATTCTCATAACTATCCACTTTTCTATCAATTGCTCGATAGTAATTTGTTCACCCACCGTAATACTTATGCTATCTTGAGAGAAGCCACTAGTGAAACCTATGGCGCCGCATCTATCTTTTATCATATAAGTTTCCGATCTACTTTTATTTGCATCTTTTACTTTCCAATCTAAAATCATAAAAATACCAAAAATATTTATCTTATCTTTTTATCTCTATCAGATCTCACTTTTGCAAGTTACCGTGAAGGGATTGACAACCCCTTTATCGCGTTGGTTACGAGGTTCTTGTTTGTTTGTGTAGGTGCATGGGACTTTTGAGGAGCCTCCTACTAGATTGATACCTTGGTTCTCAAAAACCGAGGGAAATACTT
Organism: Triticum dicoccoides; assembly: GCF_002162155.2. Classification (NCBI taxonomy): domain Eukaryota; kingdom Viridiplantae; phylum Streptophyta; class Magnoliopsida; order Poales; family Poaceae; genus Triticum; species Triticum dicoccoides. Next base: position 548,240,064 of record NC_041387.1, on the reverse strand, counting down.
ACGCTACTTTGTTGCATCACCCTTTCCTCTTCAAGGGAAAACCAACGCAGTGCTCAAGAAGTAGCAAGAAGGATTTCTGGCACCGTTGCTGGGGAGGTCTTCGCTCAAGTCAAGACATACCAAGTACCCATCACAAACTCTTCTCCCTCGCATAACATTCTTTGCTATTTGCCTCTCGTTTTCCTCTACCCCACTTCACCCTTGCCATTTTATTCACCCTCTCTTTCCTGTTCGCCTCTTTTTCGCTTGCCTTTTGTGTGCTTGTGTGTTGGATTGCTTGTCACGATGGCTCAAGATAATACCAAATTGTGTGGCTTTTCCAATACCAACAATAATGATTTCCTTAGCACTCCGATTGCTCCTCTTAATGATGCTGATCCTTGTGAAATCAATGCTGCTTTGTTGAATCTTGTTATGAAAGATCAATTCTCCGGCCTTCCTAGTGAAGATGCCGCTACTCATCTAAATAACTTTGTTGATTTGTGTGATATGCAAAAGAAGAATTATATGGATAATGATATTGTTAAATTAAAGTTATTTCCATTTTCACTTAGAGATCGTGCTAAAACTTGGTTTTCATCTTTGCCTAAAAACCGTATTGATTCATGGAATAAGTGCAAAGATGCTTTTATCTCTAAGTATTTTCCTCCCGCTAAGATCATCTCTCTTAGAAACGATATTATGAATTTTAAACAACTTAATCATGAGCATGTTGCCCAATCTTGGGAAAGAATGAAATTAATGATTCGCAATTGCCCTACTCATGGTTTGAATTTATGGATGATCATACAAAATTTTTATGCCGGATTGAATTTTGCTTCTAGAAATCTTTTAGATTCGGCCGCGGGAGGCACTTTTATGGACATTACTTTAGGAGAAGCTACTAAACTCCTTGATAATATTATGGTTAATTATTCTCAATGGCACACCGAAAGATCTACTAGTAAAAAGGTTCATGCAATAGAATAGATTAATGATTTGAGTGGAAAGATGGATGAACTTATGAAATTGTTTGCTACTAAGAGTGCTCCTATTGATCCTAATGATATACCTTTGTCTACTTTGATTGAGAATAATAATGAATCTATGGGTGTGAATTTTGTTGGTAGGAATAATTTTGGTAACAATGCTTATAGAGGAAACTTTAATCCTAGACCGTTTCCTAGTAATTCCTCTAATAATTATGGTAATTCCTACAAGAACTCTTATGGAAATTTTAATAAGATGCCCTCTGATTTTGAGAATAGTGTTAAAGAATTTATGATCTCTCAAAAGAATTTTAATGCTTTGCTTGAAGAAAAATTGCTTAAAGTTGATGAATTGGCTAGGAAGGTTGATAGAATTTCTCTTGATGTTGATTCTTTGAAACTTAGATCTATTCCACCTAAGCATGATATCAATGAGTCTCTCAAAGCCATGAGAATTTCCATTGATGAGTGCAAAGAAAGAACCGCTAGGATGCGTGCTAAGAAAGATTGCTTTGTAAGAGTGTGTTCTTCTAGTTTACATGAAAACAATGATGAAGATCTAAAAGTTATTGATGTGTCCCCTATTAAATATTTGTTTTGCAATATGAATCTTGATAATGATGGGACTGTATATGATTCAACTTTAGTTAAAAGGCGTCCCAATAATTCGGAGTTTTTAGATCTTGATGCTAAATTTGGTAAAAGTGGGATTGGAGAGGTCAAAACTTTACATAGCATTGAACCCACTATTATGTATTTCAAGGAATTTAATTAGGATAATTGTTCTTTAATAGATTGTATTTCCTTGTTGCAATCTTTGTTGAATTCTCCTCATGCTTATAGTCAAAATAAAGCTTTTACCAAACATATTGTCGATGCTTTGATGCAATCTTATGAGGAAAAACTTGAATTGGAAGTTTCTATACCTAGAAAACTTTATGATGAGTGGGAACCTACTATTAAAATTAAAATTAAAGATCATAAATGCTATGATTTATGTGATTTGGGTGCTAGTGTTTCCATGATTCCAAAAACATTATGTGATGTGCTAGGTTTCCATGATTTTGATGATTGCTCCTTAAACTTGGACCTTGCTGATTCCACCATTAAGAAACCTATGGGAAGGATCAATGATGTTCTTATTGTTGCAAATAGGATGTATTTACTCGTATATTTTATTGTTCTTGATATATATTGCAATCTTTCATGTCCTATTATTCTTGGTAGACCTTTCCTTAGAACGATTGGTGCAACTATTGATATGAAGGAAGGGAATATTAGGTTCCAATTTCCATTAAGAAAAGGCATGGAACACTTCCCTAGAAAGAAAGTCAAATTACCTTATGAATCTATTATGCGTGCCACTTATGATTTGAATGCTAAAGATGGCAATAGTTAGATCTATTCTCGCTTTTATGCCTAGCTAGGGGCGTTAAACGATAGCGCTTGTTGGGAGGCAACCCAATTTTATTTTTGTTCCTTGCTTTTTGATTCTGTTTAGTAATAAATATTTAATCTAGCTTATGTTTAGATGTGGTTTTATGTTTTAATTAGTGTTTGTGCCAAGTAGAACCTATAGGATAACCTACGGTGATAGTTAATTTGATTCTGCTGAAAAACAGAAACTTTTGCGCGCATAAAAATAATTTTAATAAATCACAGGAATGTGATTTTGTGTTGATTCTTTTTTAAGTAAATCAATAGACAAATTTCCCAGGACTTCCTATTTTTGTAGGATGTTTAGAGTTCCATAAGTATTCGAATGTTACAGATTGCTACAGAATGTTCTGTTTTTGACAGATTCTGTTTTTCGTGTGTTGTTTGCTTATTTTGATGCATCTATGGCTAGTATCGGGGGGTATGAACCATAGAGAAGTTGGAATACAGTAGGTTTAAAACCAATATAAATAAATAATATGTTAATTAATGTACCTTATGTGGTGGTTTTTATTTCTTGCACTAACGGAGCTTATGAGATTTCCTATTGAGTTTTGTGTTGTGAAGTTTTCAAGTTTTGGATAAAGATTTGATGAACTATGGAATAAGGAGTGGCAAGAGCCTAAGCTTGGGGATGCCCATGGCACCCCAAGATAATCCAAGGACAACCAAAAGCCTATGCTTCGGGATGCCCCGGAAGACATCCCCTCTTTCGTCTTCGTCTATCGGTAACTTTACTTGGAGCTATATTTTTATTCGTCACATGATATGTGTTTTGCTTGGAGCGTCTTGTATGATATTTGTCCATGCTTTTTAGTTTACCACAATCATCCTTGCTGTACACACCTTTTGGGAGAAACCCACATGATTTGGGATTTATTAGAATACTCTATGTGCTTCACTTATATCTTTTGAGCTAGATAATTTTTCTCTAGTGCTTCATTTATATCTTTTAGAGCATGGTGGTGGTTTAATTTTTTAGAAATTGTTGATCTCTCATGCTTCACTTATATTATTTTGAGAGTCTTTTAGAATAACATGGTATTCTCTATGGTTATAAAATTGGTCCTAGAATGATGGGCATCCAAGTTGGGTATAATAAAAACTATCATAGGAAGTGAATTGGATGCTATGAGCAATTTGATGCTTGATAATTGTTTTGAGATATAGAGGTGGTGATATTAGAGTCATGCTAGTTGGGTAACTGTGAATTTAAAGAATACTTGTGTTGAAGTTGGCAAGTCCTGTAGCATGCACGTATGGTAAAAGTTGTGTAACAATTTTTTTGCATAGGATGCTCTTTTGATTGCCTTCCTTATGAGTGGAGGTCGGGATCGCGCGATGATTAACTCCTACCAACCCTTCCCCTAGGAGCATGTGTAGTAGTACTTTGCTTCGAGGGCTAATAAAACTTTTGCAATAAGTATGTGAGTTCTTTATGACTAATGTGAGTCCATGGATTATACACACTCTTACCTTTCCATCATTGCTAGCCTCTTCGGTACCGTGCATTGCCCTTTCTCACCTTGAGAGTTGGTACAAACTTCGCCGGTGCATCCAAACCCTATGATACATACGCTCTATCACACATAAACCTCCTTATATCTTCCTCAAAATAGCCACCATACCTACCTATTATAGCATTTCCATTGCCATTCCGAGATATATTGCCATGCAACTTTCCACCGTTCCGTTTATCATGACACGCATCATCATTGTCATATTGCCTTGCATGATCATGTAGTTGACATCGTATTTGTGGCTAAGCCACCATGCATTATTTTTCATACATGTCACTCCTGATTCATTGCCCATCCCGGTACACCGTCGGAGGCATTCATATAGATTCATATCTTGTTCTAGTTTTGAGTTGTAATTCATGAGTTGTAAATAAATAGAAGTGTGATGATCATCATTATTAGAGCATTGTACCTTAAAAAAAGGCCATAAAAAAGAAATGCCAAAGAAAAAAAGGAAAAAAAAGAAAGGCCAAATAAAAAAGGCCTAAAAAAGAAAATAAAAAGGGGACAATGTTACTATCCTTTTCCACATTTGTGCTTCAAACTAGCACCATGTTCTTCATATAGAGAGTCTCATTTGTTGTCACTTTCATATGCTAGTGTGAATTTTTCATTATAGAACTTGGCTTGTATATTCCAACGATGGGCTTCCTCAAAATGCCTTAGGTCTTCGTGAGCAAGCAAGTTGGATGCACACCCACTAGTTTCTTTTGTTGAGCTTTCATACATTTAGAGCTCTAGTGCATCCGTTGCATGCCAATCCCTACTCCTCATGTTGACATCAATTGATGGGCATCTCCGTAGCCCGTTGATTAGCCTCGTCAATGTGAGACTTTCTCCTTTTTTGTCTTATCCACACAACCTCCATCATCATATTCTATTCCACCCATAGTGCTATATCCATGGCTCACGCTCATGTATTGCATGAGAGTTGAAAAAAGTTGAAGCGCGTTAAAAAGTATGAACCAATTGCTTGGCTGAAACCGGGGTTGTTCTTGATTGGAGTATTTTGTGTAATGAAAATGAAACATAGCCTAACTATATGATTTTGTAGGGATGAACCTTCTAAAGCCATGTTATTTTGAGAAGACATGATTGCCTTGTTAGTATGCTTGAAGTATTACTATTTATTATGTCAATATGAACTTTTATTTTGAATCATTTGGATCTAAACATTCATGCCACAATAAAGAAAATTACATTGAGAATTATGCTAGGTAGCATTCCACATCAAAAATTCTGTTTTTATCATTTACCTACTCGAGGACGAGCAGGAATTAAGCTTGGGGATGCTTGATACGTCTCCAACGTATCTATATTTTTTTATTGTTCCATGCTATTATATTACCCGTTTTGGATGTTTACGGGCTTTACTCTACACTTTTATATAATTTTTGGGACTAACCTACTAACCGGAGGCCCAGCCCGAATTGCTGTTGTTTTGCCTATTTCAGTGTTTCGAAGAAAAGGAATATCAAACGGAGTCCAAACGGAATGAAACCTTCGGGAGCGATCTTTTCGGAGCAATCCAAGAGACTTGGAGTGGACGTCAAGCAGCAAACGAGGTGGCCACGAGGGTGCCCGGCGTGCCCTAGGGGGGTGGGCGTGCCCCCACCCTCGTGGGCCCCTCGTGGCTCAACCGACCTACCTCCTTCGCTATATATACTCCCGTACTCTGAAAACATCCAGGAGCACCACGAAAAATTATTTCCACCGCCGCAACCTTCTATATCCGCGAGATCCCATCTTGGAGCCTTCGCTGGCGCTCCGCCGGAGGGGGAATCGACCATGGAGGGTCTCTACATCATCTCCAAGGCCTCTCTGATGAGTTGTATGTAGTTTACCACAGATCTTCGGGTCCATAGTTATTAGCTAGATGGCTTCTTCTCTCTCTTTGAATCTCAATACAAATTTCTCCTCGATCTTCTTGGAGATCTATTCGCTGTAACTCTTTTTGCGGTGTGTTTGTCGAGATCCGATGAATTGTGGGTTTATGATCAAGTTTATCTATGAGAAGTATTTGAATCTCCTATGAATTCTTTTATATATGATTGGTTATCTTTGCAAGTCTCTTCGAATTATCAGTTTGGTTTGGCCTACTAGATTGATCTTTCTTGCAATGGGAGAAGTGCTTAGCTTTGGGTTCAATCTTGCGGTGTCCTTTCCCAGTGGCAGCAGGGGCAGCAAGGCACGTATTGTATTGTTGCCATTGAGGATAAAAAGATGGGGTTTATATAATATAGCTTGAGTTTATCCCTATACATCATGTCATCTTTCTTAATGCGTTACTTTGTTCTTTTGAACTTAATACTCTAGATGCAGGCAGGAATCGGTTGATGTGTGGAGTAATAGTAGTAGATGCAGAATCGTTTCGATCTACTTGTTGCGGACGTGATGCCTATATACATGATCATGCCTAGATTTTCTCGTAACTATGCATTTTTCTATCAATTGCTCGAGAGTAATTTGTTCACCCACCGTAATACTTATGCTATCTTGAGAGAAGCCACTAGTGAAACCTATTCCCCCCGCGTCTATCTTTTATCATATAAGTTTCCGATCTACTTTTATTTGCATCTTTTACTTTCCAATCTATATCATAAAAATACCAAAAATATTTATCTTTTCTTTTTATCTCTATCAGATCTCACTTTCGCAAGTTACCATGAAGGGATTGACAACCGCGTTGGTTGCGAGGTTCTTGTTTGTTTGTGTAGGTGCGTGGGACTTTTGAGGAGCCTCCTACTGGATTGATACCTTGGTTCTCAAAAATTGAGGGAAATACTTACGCTACTTTGCTGCATCACCCTTTCCTCTTCAAGGGAAAACAAACGCAGTGTTGGGCGCGGATGTAAAGATTTACATCTGTCCCTATTTTCGGTCGTGTTGCCGTGCTGGGCCAGATGTCACGGTACTACTGCGCTCGGGGAGCTGTACTACCGCAAGGGCCTGCGGTACTACCCCGTCCCCGGTCGGTACTATCGTGGGCCTCTGAGGTACTACTGCTCCCTTGAGCAGTACTATCACATGCCACAACTCAATAACACTAGGAGTCCTTCATTTTGCAAAGACACGGATAAACGGTCGGTGCTCCAAAGAGGCAAAGGAAAGGTGGTGCAAAGGAACAGACGTGTACGTGTTGATTCCATCCTAACCTTTCCAAAGTGGACCCCCTCTCAATAGTACGACTTTCCTACGACTCAAATCCACCAAAAAGAAACATAGAGAAACTCCGTCTTCACTAGGCTCAGAGGCGCAATGAATTGTCTTGTGCCTAAACATGAGATATCTGAAATGCTCAATGCACACGATTAGTCCACAGATGCATTGTCATCAATCACCAAAACCACATAGGGTGAAATATGCCCTTACAATCTCCCCCTTTTTGGTGGATTGATGACACATAAGAGTACACCACTGAATATAAGCAAACCCAACATCTAGAAAATATAGACAGCCCCCCTAGATGTGTGCACTCTATATAGATGCTTTGGACTGCACGTCACACCTGCTAGGATCAATACTCCTCCTATATTTTATAGACGAAGCATTTTTTTTGACTGTAAATAGTAGGGGAACCCCCCACTGTGAAAGAATCAATTAAATGGAGGTGATAAAGTTACATGGTTAATTACAAATCCATTTCCCTTTGGGAAATGACAATAAGGCTACTTTATTGGAGCGAGGACAGGAGCAAAGGAATAAAGTTTTTGTGCTTCTCCTTAACTCTATAAGTTAGGAGGGAAAAATCAACCTTGAATCTACTAAGCCAAGCAGCACGGGACGGTGCAATCCCTCTAAAGTGTTTGTTGTTTCTTTCTTTCCATATACTCCATGCCTCCAGAAGGAAAACTTCCATGAAGAGTGGTCTCCTCCAAGTGTCTTTCGTCATTGAGATTTTGGATAGACAAGTCCCCCCTTGATGCCAGGCAATGCCTAGAGTGGCCCAACATTGGTTGCTGATAGAACATCCAAAGAACAAGTGTTCTAGGGTTTCCTCAATGTGTTGCCCGCATAGAATGCAGTCATGATTGTTCCCAATGTTATAGTGGCGTCGTTTGAGCATGTTCCTTGTGTTTAAACGGTTCGAGAGCAAAAGCCAGCCAAAAACTTTGATCTTCATGGTTGATTAGGATTTCCAGAGCCAATGAAAGGCACGATGACATTGGATGTCGGGAAAGTAGAAGGCATAGTATTTGTGAGTGGTATAATCCTTATCTCCCCAAACATACATCCATATGTCGTTATGTTGTGAAGCATTCGACAAAAGCACCTCCCTGGTGTCCTTTTGAATTTGTCTTACTTCGTCATATGCTTGTGGGGATAGGGGTAGATGAAACGCCTCATGTAGTGACATAGTGGCCAAGAAATCTTTTACCGAGACGTCCTCCTCAGTGGCGTATGAGAAAGCACGTGGGTAAGTATCTGCTAGGATGCCATTACACCAGTCATCTTTCCAAACGAGGACCATGGTACCAGTTACCACCTGGACTTGTGTGATTCCATGAAAAATCGGCATGAGCTTGGACACGTCTCTCCACCAGAAAGAACCACAGGGATCAGTAGCATGTGGAATCTGGCCATCATAGTAGGTATCCTTAATAAGCTGAACCCAAGGCACATTCCAGTTGTTGTAGAATTTATGAACAAATTTTAGGAGAAGAGCATCCCCTTGGATTCGAAGGTCGATGACTCCCAAACCTCCACACTCTTTGGGTTTGCACACCATATCCCAAGATGCCAGGGAGTTACATTTGTCACCCTGATCAGTTTTTTTGGTCCAGAGGCATTTTCGTCTAATCTTGTCCAGCAGCTCAATGATTTTAGTAGGTAAGCGCAAGGTGCACAGTGCAAATATGACCAAAGAGGTAATCACAGAGTTGAGCAGCGAAAGCTTTCCACCATAGGAGATCATGTTGACGGTAGCAGAAAGCCTTCTTTCCACCATGCAAACAAGGGGCATGAGATCAAGGACCGTTGGCCGTGTTGTTCCCAGAGGCAGACCTAGATATGTAAATGGCATTTTCCCAACAACACATCCAAAAATGTGGGCCAACTAATTGCAACGTTCCATAGGGCAGTTAATGGGGATAATGGTTGACTTATGAAAGTCAATCTTCAATCCAATGGATGTTGCAAAATCAGTTAAGATGTTTTTCAGTATCAAGGCTTGTCTTGGGCAGGCTGGAAGGACAAGTATGGTGTCGTCAGCGTATTGAATTACTGGATAGTCTTGCTGGTTCCGTGCAGGGAAAGGCAGGTAGATTTCATTACATGCAAAGGCATCATTAATTGCCGCTTGGAGAAGGTCGGCTGCAAGGACAAAAATAAGAGGGGAGAGCGGATCGCCCTGTCTCACCCCACACTTGCAGTAAAATTGGCGTCCTGGAGTGCCATTAAGGAGGACAAAAGATTTACCCGACGAGAAGATGCATCTAATCCAATTCAACCATTTGTCGTTAAATCCCATGCTTGCCATAATTTCAATCATAGCCTCATGTTCGATGGTATCGAAGGCCTTGGCAAAGTCTAGTTTCAGAAGAATGATTTCCTTTTTGAAGATTGGCATTAGTAAATGTATTCATACGCCCATGTGAGGCAATCTTGAATGGATCTTCCCTTTAGAAAACCATAATGGTTACGATGAATTATCTTCAAGATGACTTTTTGAAGCCGGTTCGCCAAGATTTTTGTGATAACTTTCAGGCAGCAGTTTAGTAATGTGATCGGTCTATAATCATTAACTGAGGCTGGGGAGTTAATCTTAGGGATCAGTGTAATGAATCCATCATTTATACTCTCCAGGTTAAGGCCCCCCTCATGGAATTGATTGCACAATTGATAGAAGTCTTCCTTTATAATGGGCCAACATCGTTTGAGGAAAACCCCAGAGAAACCATCAGGACCAGGAGCGTGATCTGCCGGCATTTCCATAATGACCCTATCAATCTCATCGTGTGTGAACGGACGAGTGAGCTGATCCAGACCCTCAACTTTCTTAATTATGCGTGATAGATCAAATTTCATAGAGTGTTGTTTGGATGTGCCCATTCTTTGCTTGAAAGTTTCAAAAATAACTGATTCCTTGGCGGCATGGTCATCCACCATGTCTCCATTATCAGTGGTGAGAGTCGCAATATTATTCCTCCTATATATCTCCGAGGCCAGGGCTTGAAATTTTTTGGAGTTCTCATCTCCAAATTTGACCCATCTCACCATGCAACGTTCCTTCCAATATAATTGTTGATATTTGAGGAGTCTCAGTATGTGAGCTTTCAAATTTTTTCTAAAGTTGCCCTCTGGGATTGTTAAAGTTCTTTTGTTTTCCAGCTCATCCAGTTCATTTAGAGCTTTATTGGAGTTTGCAATTGCCACCGAGAGCTTAGATATCCCTTTGCTCCAATTCTTGAGGTCTCGTCTTAAGTTCTTGAGCTTTCTACATAGGACAGTCGCGTAGTTCGTTGATTTGACCTTCTTAGCCTAGGATTTTGCCACTGTTTCCATGAACCCAGGATGATGAATCCAGTAAGATTCAAATCTGAACAATTTTGAATGGGGGATAGACGTTTCAATTGTGACTACACAGGGCGTGTGATCAGACACTGGTTTGCCCAGAGGTTTAACCAGGGTTTTGGGATAGGTGGTTGTCCAACTATTGCTGGTAAAGAACCAGTCTAATTGTTCGAGTAATGGGTCCACCTGCATGTTGCTCCATGTGAAAGAACGTCCCTTGATTGGCAATTCAATTAGGCTCTATGATCTAATGAAATCGTTGAATATTATCATGTCATTAACATTCCCCCCAGGTTTATTACGGTTATCGGGTGCACGGATGAAGTTGAAGTCACCCACAAAGAGCCAGTTTTCATGAGAAGGTATATCAATCTGAAAGAGCCAGTCGATGAAGTGTTGACGTTGCTCTCCTTGGCAGGGTCCATAGATATTGACGAGTGTCCATTGTTGACCAGATTGTGTGGAGGTGAACCTAGTGACAAGCGCAAAGTCTTCAGAGAACAAGGTGACAGCTGAGAAGATCGAGTTGTTCCAAAACGTTGCAATACCACCAGAAGCCCCACGGGAGGCAAAAAAATCAAACTGATCAAAATTATGCGGGCAGCAGGATTTAACAAAAGATAGATCAAAAGAGGTCTTTTTCGTTTCTTGCAAGCATACGACAGAACACCCACTAGACCTGATAGCATTCGAAAGCACCAACTGCTTGTCATCCGAGTTCAACCCACGAACATTCCAACACAAAACGTTCTAGTTTGCTAACGAAGACATTTAAGTAAAAGAGAGTAAACAATTAAGTCGAGGCGTCCGGCTCCTCCTCCAGTGGAGCCATGAGAGCATCGTCAGAGAGCTCTGTAGGGGGTATAGCACAAAGGTTGGTGCCGATGTGCTGAATGACATTGACAGGCGTTGGAGGGGGAACCGGCTCAGCAACAGAGTCACTGATCCTCACAGCAGCTGGGATCACCCGAGGCTTAACCTTGGAGGCTTTCATCTTGGTGTCAGAAACTGAATGAGTGCGAAATCCATCATACTTGTTGGAACGGGCACTTCGGCGCAAAGAGATAGAGCATTAAGGCACCACGTCTTTCCCTTTGCATTTGTCAGAGACAACAGCTTCATCAGAATGAATAGTGTCAGCCCTGTTTGGTTGGTCCAGTAACACCTCATCAGACACAACATTAAGGGCAAGCAATTGATTTTCCTGGCTGGATTCCGTAACAGGCATGTTCTCCAACATAGGTACAACACTAGAGGTATCCAAAATCTCCAAATTGAACTCCTCAGACTGATCATTATACATAGTCAAGTCCCAATTGCCTGCAGCTGTAAAATCCTCAGTTAAGGTCGGAGCATTATCATAGTATGTGATTGTCTGAGTGGCCGAAGTAACAGTTAAATTCCCATCATTCTCTGAGAGAGTGAAGTTCAGAGCCACACATTTGTGCCTAAAAACATAATTGGAGCTCCAGGGCCATAAGATGCAATTATGGGCATAATAGCAGCTTTCAGGTAGGTGTTAAACTTGAGCATTGGCACACAATCATTCAGAACCATGGCTGGGACAAAATCACCTTGAGCAGACATGTTTAAGAGCATTCCCGCATTTGTCACAGTAAGAGAGATATCGAAAGCATTAATTTCTTGAGGGGGAGCAGAGTAACTGGAAATAGCCAGGTTGGTAGAGCTGGATGCCTCCTGGGGCTAGAATTGATTCATCAAACTAACAGGTACTAGCACATAAGATTCAGAAGCAGTAGCACTGGAGTCAGAGTTGTCAAGAATAGAAATTGAATCGTTCCAGGCCGATCCAGGGCTGTCATGGAGGTTGTTCTGTGGCACAATTCCATGATGAACTTGCAGTCCTTCCCCAGCTAACCATTCCTGGAAGTTGTAGAGCATGGGTGGTGCCTGAGGTGGCGGTGGTGGCCAGACTCCCCACTCAGGATGAAAATCCACATCATTGCCTTCATCCACAACAACATTTTCACTGTCACTTTCTCCCAAGTGTGCATTGGCAGCAGCATTCTGGAGTTGCCAGTTGTGCAGTTGCTACTGATAAATTTGTTCAGCAGTCAGGCCATTGCCATACAGGGGGTGTGGAATGCCATCAGCCGGGGGTGGATCTTCACCTGCTGGAGGAACATCAAGCAGGTGTGCATTCCAGTCTGAACTTCTTAAGATAGTAACTACCACAGTCCAACTCTGCCTAGGGCCACCTAGCTGACGCATAACCAAGCTCTTAGGAACCAAACGCAGGTGAATCACTCTAACTTTAACCAGAACAAACTTCCTATCATTCCTGGGATTATGCCACTCAATCAGACTACCAAACTTGTCAACAGATTTGTGAATGTAGTGCTGTGTCTGGTAGTCATAGGGAAAACCAATGTAAAGGAGCCAAACTTCAGGACCAAATGTGGTGAGCCTCATATTTAAAGCAGCATCATGCGGAACAAAAGAAATCACAGTGTGTTCATCGGCCTCATCCTCATCTAATTCAAACGTGGTACCAACTACTGCATCTCGAACCAAGGAATCCACAAAACCAAATATGGCAATACCAAGCGGATGATCGTGAACTTCGGTAGGGAAGAACTGAGATTCATGGAGCAAACCTTCCACAGTGTGACACAACTGAGCCTTGCGGTGATGAGGGACAAAGCGGTTTGCTTCCGCAATAGCCAGGAAATCATGTCGCAGGGGAGGCACCGGGCCGATCACCATGTCATCACGCACTCTAAGCATGGAGGCAACATTCCTTGCCACAATATAAATAACACTAAGCATGGAGGCAAGGTAATAAATATGATCATAAAGTAAAGGGCACAAGATAGCATAGGCTCACGAACTACTAAGCATGAAAGACAATAAGATAAGCTAGAGTGCATATGTCTGTCGGTGTACAAAAGTAGGGGCTCTCCTTTTGACCCCTTTACTTGTGCACGGGTAGTCGAAGCCACGCGCCATGACCACACATAGCAGGGCAAAGGAGGGAAGCCGAAGGCTCAAGACAAACAAGGCAACATCAAGGACCAAGGCCACAAAGTGCAGATGGGCGAAGCAGGTTTCCCCGGCAAGACCCTTGCTGTGGGCAGCCTCCGCAGCCCCGGCAAGCCCCTTGCTGGGGCAGCTCGCCCACACCAGTGGAGCGGGCCACCCTCTAGCCACGGTCTCCAACAGCCATGTTGGACCAGGGCTCGGGAGGCACCTCCATGGTGGCATGTAGATCTTTGTGAAGACATAGAATGCTCAAGATCAGATGAGGATTGGAAGGCAACACTCCCTGTCAAGATCCTTACCGAAGAAACCCACAAGACCCCTGGCAAGATCCTTGCCGGGGACACCAGCGTGCCACGACAGGACCCTTGCCGGGCCACCCGACAAGACCCTTGCCGGGCCACCCGGCAAAGACCCTTGCCAGAGGCGACAGCAGGGCCACTGCCAGGCCCATACCAACTGTCGATGTCAAAACCGGCGGATCTCGGGTAGGGGGTCCCGAACTGTGTGTCTAGGCGGATGGTAACAGGAGACAAGGGACACGATGTTTTTACCCAGGTTCGGGCCCTCTCGATGGAGGTAAAACCCTACTCCTGCTTGATTAATATTGATGATATGGATAGTACAAGAGTAGATCTACCACGAGATCAGAGAGGCTAAACCCTAGAAGCTAGCCTATGGTATGATTGTTGTTCGTCCTATGGACTAAAACCCTCCGGTTTATATAGACACCGGAGAGGGCTAGGGTTACACAGAGTCGGTTACAATGGGAGAAGATCTACATATCCGTATCGCCAAGCTTGCCTTCCATGCCAAGGAATGTCCCATCCGGACATGGGACGAAGTCTTCAATCTTGTATCTTCATAGTCCAGGAGTCCGGCCAAAGGTCATAGTCCGGTCATCCAGACACCCCCTAATCCTGGACTCCCTCAGTAGCCCCTGAACCAGGCTTCAATGACGACGAGTCCGGCGCGCCAATTGTCTTCGGCATTGCAAGGCGGGTTCCTCCTCCGAATACTTCATAGAAGATGTTGAACACAAGGATAGTGTCCGGCTCTGCAAAATAAGTTCCACATACCATCATAGAGAGAATAACATTTGAACAAATCTAATCTGCTGACGTATTCCGTAGCGTGACATCACGCCAAGGCCAAGCCTTCATTCTAATCGTTTTACTGTCCCACCTCAGCGCGTTTAGCGAGGCGGTTTCCTTGGCACGTCTTGTCAAAGCAGATATCATGTCCCCTTATTCCGGGATTCTCATCAATACGGGTGTGGGTAACCCAACCGCGCCATTAATCACGGCGCTTGGGAGATAAGCGAGTTTTACTAGGCTGGTGGGGGTACATATCTTTGTCCGCCCATATAAGGGGATAAGGATCCACTCTTTCCATTTACGCCTTCTTCCTCCTTTGCTTATCCATCTCCGCGCACTCGAGCTCCAGCGCCCAAGCCTGCACTTCCCACCTCAACCTTCTCCAGTCATGTCCAGAGCGGGAGGCAGATGGATGGCCTCCTCCGTCATGGAGGGGCACATCAAAAAGTTGAGGAAGGCCGGATACTTGTCCAACGACATCGCGCACCGGCTCCCAGATGAGGGGCAACTCATCCCCACCCCTAGGCCCCATGAGAGGGTGGTGTTCCTCCCCCATTTCCTCCACGGACTGGGCTTCCCACTCCACGCATTTGTCCGGGGGCTCATGTTCTACTATGGCCTGGACTTCCATGATCTGGCCCCGAACTTCATCCTCAACATCTCGGCGTTTATCATCGTGTGCGAGGCCTTCCTCCGCATTAAGCCCCACTTCAGCTTATGGCTAAAGACCTTCAATGTCAAGCCGAAGGTAGTGGGCGGCCGACAAGCAGAGTGCGGAGGCGCCATGGTGGGCAAAATGCCCAATGTCACATGGTTCGAGGGCTCATTTGTGGAAACCATCAAGGGGTGGCAATCGGGGTGGTTCTACATCACCGAGCCGTGTGACCCTGAATGGGAAGCGACCCCCGAATTCCGATCTGGCATCCCCACATGGCTCACCTCTTGGAAAGAGACGGCCCTGTCGTGGGGTAATTCATAAGAGGTGACCGGACACAAAACCTACGTCCAAAACCTGATGGACAAGAAGGTTAAACTCGTCACCGTAGTCCAGGTCATGCTCTTCCGCCGCATCCTCCCGTGTCAACGACGGGCTTTTAACCTGTGGGAATTCGACTCGGCCCAGCACCAAACTTTGTCCACGCTTTTTGACACAACGCACGAAGATGCCTGGAAGGTGCTATTCAAGGGCTCCGAGGTTCACCCTCCCACTACTGAGGATCGCGGATTCTGCGCGAAGCGCCAAGCCAGCGCGGTAAGTTTATTTTGCCTATCACAGGATATTTGTTTTTCATAGTTTGACTCTATGCGGGATCTAAGCTCCCCTTCCTTTGATAGGACTGGCAGAAGAAGTCCGGACAGATCGACTGTCTGACTCCTTTTCCTGAAGGTCCGGCAGATGCCCGCTTGGCAAAGCTGCTGGTCCCGGCACCTCACGTGGCGCCAGAGAAGAAGGCCCGGAAGAAGGCCACGGGAACTCGAAAGAGTTCCCGGCGCCTGGTAGTGTCGGATTCCTCGTCCGAGGACTCCGAAGCACGCTCCTCCCACAAAGGCAAGGAGGAGGAAGAAGAGGCCTCTCCCCCTCCAATGGGGGAGGAAAGAAAAGGAAGGCCACCCCGACTAGGGGGGCCGGAGGGTCCAAGAAGGGAAAAACCCTTCTCCCAGACTACTCCACCAATGCTGACGATGGTGAAGAGGAGTGGCCATCCAGGGCCAAGCCCCTGGCGAAATCGTAAGCATCCGGATATCAGAATAACTCACGGTGTTCCTTTACGGCACATTATCTTCTAACGTCGAACATAATCATGCAGTCCGCCCAAGGCCCAGCTCGACGCTTCGTCGAGCGGATCCCTGGATTCGTCGGATGTGAACAGTCTTTCACTTCTGACTGCTACATCCCCTCGCCCTACGGATGACGCCGAGGTGGAGTCCCAAAAGGGGACGAGCCAGGAGGAGGTAGCCCCGGAGGCGCCGCAAGGTGACCTTTCGGATTCCAGGCGCCAAGGGGATAAAACCCCAAAGGGCTCTAAGTACGGCCCTGGACCGGACGCCGCACCGGAACCTTCAGTGGTTCCGGAGTCCGGCAGGCGGCCCCCTCGTAAGAAGGGCAAGCCTACGACGCCGGTGACCCCCGTCCAACCGGAGGCACCGGACAATTTGCTGGAGGTGCTTAAAGGCGCCTCCATCGATGAGGAGCACCGCACTATTATGAGTGCGGTGGTCAAGAAGGTTCAGTACGCCAAGAGCGGGCTGACAGAAGCCTGTGCTAGCCTTCTAACAGGCTTCGAGGTATGTATTAAGATATGTAAAAATATTACCGCATAGACAGTAGCCCCTGATGCTCAGTTTGGTGTTCGGGAAGAAAAGCCGGACTGAGGATGTAAAAAGATATACGCAGGAGTCTAACATAAATATGTCAATATGGGAATGCAGGCTGCACTACTGACCTCTGCCGCACTGACTACGGAGGTCGATGCATTGAAGCAGAGCCTCGAGCAGTCCGAGAACGAGCTCGGCCTTGCCAAGAAGCAGCTCGAGGACAAGGATGGTAAGTAGTACCTGATGTTAGTATATAAAAAATACCTGGTTGCAAAAAATGACAGGACCAATGTGAGTGTTACAGGGGCCACAACCGAGATGGTGACCCTGAAGGAAGCACCGTCCAACGCCGAAGACAATGCGACCGTGGAGCGCACCGAGCGAGAAAGCAGGAGGCGCGGGTGGCGGAGGTGCGGCAAGAGCTCCATACTCTTGTGAAGAAACACGAGAGATTGGAGCTTGACTCGAAGGCTCGAGAGTCCGAGCTTGCCTCGGCCCTTGAGAGAGCCAAATCCGCCAAGGCCGAAGCCCAAAAAGCCCTCCAGGAAATTGAGGCGATGAAGAAGATAGCGGCGGGTAAGGCATTCTTTATGCAAAGCAAGCACGTGAAAGTAAGTTACTTGTTACTTTCCCGAATCTGGAGCTCTCCAGGAGCATTCGCAGATCTGCCCCATAGTGTGTCCGATGCTGCCGCATTCTACCGAGCCGAGGAAGGGAGCTCGACGGAGAAGGTGTTCTGGTCCCAGTATGCTGAGGCCGGACACCCGGTGCCCTTGAGCGACCAGCTGAAGCAGCTGGTCGAGCTCCATAAGGTAGCCGAACAAGCCATGAAGGGCCTTATAGTCTGGCTATGGCCTGGCGAGGTCATGGCCGGGAGCTACTTTGGGCCGGTGAGGCGGCTGGTGGATGCCTGTCCACGGCTTGAAGTCATCAAGCGCTCCGTATGCATCGAAGGCGCCCGTAGGGCCCTTGCTCATGCTAAGGTACACTGGGGCAAGCTGGATGCTGAGAAGCTGGTGACAGATGGGCCACCGGAGGGGAAGGAGTATCGCAGGCCCGAGATGTATTATGAGGGTGTCCTGAAGGGTGCCCGCCTTGTGGCGAATGAATGTTCCAAGGATTTAATCTTTGAGTAGACTCGCTCGTGTTTATCCTG
Organism: Triticum dicoccoides; assembly: GCF_002162155.2. Lineage (NCBI taxonomy): Eukaryota > Viridiplantae > Streptophyta > Magnoliopsida > Poales > Poaceae > Triticum > Triticum dicoccoides. The sequence continues at coordinate 548,222,057 of NC_041387.1, read as the reverse complement.
TGCGCTGAAAACTTGTTCATATGCGCTAAGCAACACTTTTTGAATTAAAAATATTACCTTCTGTGCGGCCGTTTATTAAATCTGAGAGATGCGAGTCGTCGGCTTCTGCCCCCACGCCACGAGTGCTGGGGTGTTCGGGATAAACCTGAGCGCTCTTGTTCCCATTCTTGGGTCCTTCGAGGGAGGCACTCAGCACAATGAACAAGGCAATCAGACTATAATGCTTTATCACTCTCACTTTGCCATAGAATTCTATAATTTTAAATTTCGGCAAAGCCCCTAGTATTTGAAAGACCGAGTTCGGGGCGCTATCCATGCCTAGGCCGGACAAATCCAACTCCTCGCTCTAAGCAGCATAAGTCTTTAGGGACTTGAAAACCGCTCGAACAGCGACCGGCTCTCGCCCTATCATGACGGTCAGTTTTAGCTTTCTCTGCTGAGGTGCTTAACCCAGCTCAACTGGGGCACAATCGCAGTAGTTCTCCCAGCGCTACCTTAGCCGATATAACGGAACGTAAGGTACCAAAACATGGGAGCCGGGCAAACCCAATTATTGACCCAAGACATGATTCGGAGCCGATGCATATAATGTTATAAGTTCGGGGTGCCGCACTCGTGAGAGTGTTCGGACTTCTCACACCATATTCTGTGGTACTTAAGGCCCTAGTGTATTAGCCGTACCAAAGTGTGCGGTTGCGTAATGTCATAACTGAACATATTTAAAGAAAAAAATGAATGCAATAATAGACAAGAGCTATGTATTGTTTATTAAAAGGCTACTGTAAAAGCAGAACGATACGAATAGTGCGATAAGCAAGAGATGGGATTGTTTGACATGTCCCCCTCCAGGGGAAAGCTGCGAGACTTTATGTAAGACATGTATTTAGCTCGTTATAGAGACCACCTGAACGTTTAACGTAGCTTGCTGCTTCCCTGGCTGTTGCATCGTGTGTTCGACGATTATACTACCGGACAGGCCTTCCGGATAGTGGAGTCCTGAAAGTAAGAAAAAGAAATGACAAAATTTGGAGCCCCTAGTGCGGTTGAGCCGCATGTTGGGCGTTCCGTGGTTGTGCCCCTCCCGTTATGCCAATGGTACTTCCAGAGCATAATTATGTACGCGTAACACTGGTTTCACAAGTTCCCAAGGGCTGGGGTTGGGGCCGCACTGCTATGCTTGCTCGGAACATGCCAGGAGGTCTTTTTGTAGGTTATTCCGGGGGCGCTTGACGGTGTCCGGACGTTTAATAGCCGGACTGGAGAACTGCCTTGAGAGGCTACTTTGTACTTCCGCCGCTAGGGCCGCCGTATGCTCCTCCGTTCGGAGAGAGCGTTCGGTGTTTCCATTGACCGTAATGACTCCTCGAGGGCCTGGCATCTTGAGCTTGAGGTATGCATAGTGCGGCACCGCATTGAACTTTGCAAATGCGGTTTGTCCGAGCAGGGCGTGATAGCCACTGCAGAACGGGACTATGTCGAAGATTAACTCCTCGCTTCGGAAATTATCCGGGGATTCGAAGACCACTTCCAGTGTAACTGAGCCTGTACAGTTGGCCTCTACACCTGGTATGACGCCTTTAAAGGTCGTCTTTGTGGGTTTAATCCTTGAGGGATCTATGCCCATTTTTCGCACTGTATCCTGATAAAGCAGGTTCAGGCTGCTGCCGCCGTCCATAAGGACTCTAGTGAGGTGAAATCCGTCAATCATTGGGTCTAGAACCAATGCGGCAAATCCGCCATGGCGGATGCTAGTGGGGTGGTCCCTTCGATCGAAAGTGATCGGGCAGGAGGACCATGGGTTGAACTTTGGGGCGACTGGCTCCAACGCATATACATCCCTAAGTGCATGCTTCCGTTCCCTTTTAGGGATGTGGGTTGCGTATATCATGTTCACCGTCTGCATTTGTGGGGGAAAGCCCTTCTGTCCCCTATTGTTCGGCGGCCGGGGCTCCTCCTCGTCCTCGCTATGCAACCCCTTGTCTTTGTTTTCGGCGCTTAACTTGCCTGCCTGCTTGAACACCCAACAATCCCTGTTGGTGTGATTGGCTGGTTTTTCGGGGGTGCCATGTATCTGGCACAAGCGATCGAGTATTCGGTCCAAATTGGACGGGCCCGGAGTACTTCTTTTGAATGGCTTTTTCCGCTGACCGGGTTTAGGACCTCGGAATCCGGCATTAACTGCCGTATCCTCTGCATTGTCGCCGTCAATGCGGCATTTGTGTTTGTTGTGACGCGACCTGCCATTGTTGTCCTTGGTATCTGAATTACCAGGGCTCTTGGTCATGTTATTACTACGAGCTAGCCAGCTGTCTTCTCCCGCGAAGCGGGTCATGAGTGTTGTGAGGGCTTCCATGGATTTTGGCTTTTCCTGTCCTAGGTGCCGGGCAAGCCATTCGTCACGGATGTTATGTTTGAAGGCTGCGAGGGCCTCCGCATCCGGACAGTCGACTATTTGATTTTTCTTGGTTAGGAACCGTGTCCAGAATTGTTTGGCCGATTCATCTGGCTGCTGAATGATGTGGCTTAGGTCATCGACGTCTGGTGGTCGCACATAGGTGCCATGGAAATTGTCGAGGAATGCGGCTTCCAGGTCCTCCCAGCAACCAATTGACTCTGTTGGCAAGTTGTTAAGCCAATGCCGAGCTGGTCCTTTAAGCTTGAGTGGGAGGTATTTGATAGCGTGTAGATCATCACCGCGGGCCATGTGGATATGAAGAAGATGGTCCTCGATCCATACCGCAGGATCTGTTGTGCCATTGTATGATTCAATGTTTACGGGTTTAAAACCCTCGGGGATTTGATGATCCATTACTTCATCTGTGAAGCATAGTGGGTGTGCGGTGCCTCTGTACTGGGCTATATCACGATGTAGCTCAAATGAGCTTTGTCTGCTGTGTTCGGCCTGGCCATTTTTGCCATATCCGGCATGACGGTTGTCATTACGTGCCGTGGGGCGCCCACGCGATCCGTAGATCGATCTTGTTTGCCTTGCCTTGTCCTCCAATATGTCTTGCAGGTCCGGCGCATTTCCCCGTGCCTTGGTATAGCAGCACCGGGGTGCGGCTTGAATTGATGGCCGAGAGGCCTCTCTGTCGCGGCCACGAGGTGGCCGGTCGGTCGCGTCATGCGCTGGTGATGTAGGTTTAGGTGCTTCCTCCTCTAATTGGGGTAGCAGCTTGCGGTTTGGGTAGCTCTTGGAGGGCCGTTCGAGTTCGTATTCCTCAACCGCCAGGATTTCAGTCCATCTGTAGGCTAGCAAGTCTTGGTTAGCTCTAAGCTGCTGCTGTTTTGTTCTTGAGGCAGCTCGCCATGGCCATAAGCCTGCGTTTGAAACGCTCTTGTTAGACGGGATCCTCAGGCACGACAAATTCGTCGTCGTCGAGGCTTGCCTCGTCTTCGGAGGGAGGCATGTAATTATCGTCCTCTACCTCTCTGTTTGCCGCTTTCTCATGAGGGCTGGTCTCTCCATCCTCCTGTGCTGAATCCAGCTGGAGGGGGTTGTCTTCGGCACTGTTCGGGGTATTATTATTTCCCGTGCCGGAATTGCCTGCTTTTGCGGGATTTAGAGCGGCGCCGCTGACGTCGGCGCTTAGGCTGCTTCTTGGAGGGGTCATCCTCCGTTGTTCCATCGCCATCCCCTTCTTTTGGGGTGTCCACCATGTATATGTTGTATGACGAGGTGGCCTTCCAGTGCCCTAGAGGCGTTGGGTCTTGGTCGTCTCCTACATCGGTGTCCATACTGTCGATGTCTTCGGAGTCGAAGTCGAGCATGTCGGTTAAATCATCGACAGTGGCTATGAAGTGGGTGGTGGGTGGGCTTTGAATTTCTTCGTCGTCCGCATCCCAACCTTGCTGGCCATAGTCCGGCCAGGGCTCTCCTGATAAAGAGAGAGACTTTAGTGAATTTAGAATGTCGCCAAAGGGCGAGTGCTGAAAGATGTCCACAATGGCGAACTCCATGATCGGCGCCCAATCGGGTTCGATCGGCAGGGGCGCGGAAGGTTCGGAGTCCGGAAAGGAGTCCGGCACCTTGGAGTCACGAGCTTTGCAAAGGACAAGGCTGGTGTTCGGCTTGATCGCCGTGGAGATTGCAGCCCCTGAGGCGGTGTCCAGCCACCCGTCCTCGATTGGCGCAGTCGGCTCCGAACTAAGGGTCGGAGCGGACACCGGGGCGGCCTCCTGGGCACTGTTCGGCGGCAGAGCTAGATCATGCCCACTGTGACAATGCGGCGCACTTGGCCGTGGCTCGAATCCGTCAAAGATCAAGTCTCCGCGGATGTCAGCCGTGTAGTTCAAACTTCCAAACCTGACCTGATGGCCAGGGGCGTAGCTTTCGATCTGCTCCAGATGGCCAAGCGAATTGGCCCGCAGTGCAAAGCCGCCGAATACGAAGATCTGTCCGGGGAGAAAAGTCTCACCCTGGACCGCGTCATTGTTGATGATCGGAGGAGCCATCGAGCCTAAAGATGATGACACAGAGGAACTCTCAATGAAAGCACCAATGTCGGTGTCAAAACCGGCGGATCTCGGGTAGGGGGTCCCGAACTATGCGTCTAGGCGGATGGTAACAGGAGACAAGGGACACGATGTTTTTACCCAGGTTCGGGCCCTCTCGATGGAGGTAAAACCCTACTCCTGCTTGATTAATATTGATGATATGGGTAGTACAAGAGTAGATCTACCACGAGATCAGAGAGGCTAAACCCTAGAAGCTAGCCTATGGTATGATTATTGTTCGTCCTATGGACTAAAACCCTCCGGTTTATATAGACACTAGAGAGGGCTAGGGTTACACAGAGTCGGTTACAATGGGAGAAGATCTACATATCCGTATCGCCAAGCTTGCCTTCCACGCCAAGGAATGTCCCATCCGGACACGGGACGAAGTCTTCAATCTTGTATCTTCATAGTCTAGGAGTCCGGCCAAAGGTCATAGTCCGGTCATCCGGACACCCCCTAATCCGGGACTCCCTCACCAACCAACTCCCCGCCGCCGTTCGCATGCAGCTGCCAGCCCAACCAGCGGGGCAGGCACCTGCGTGGCAACATGCAGCTTCCAGGCCAACTCAGCACGCACCTGCGTGGCGACATGCAGATCTTCGTGGAGGCTCCACCACCGCGCCACCTCAGCTGCTTGCCCGCCTACATGGCACCACATGCATTGCTGGCCAGGGCATGTTTCGAAGCTAGGAGGAGCGGCGACGGACGGGACGGGCCTCGCTTCCGTCCCCGATAAAGTGAGGGACACCTAAGCCATGCATTAAATGCATCTTATCCTATAATACGTGCGATAAGCTCGCAACACTGTAGGCCTTTCCACCTCCTGTGTGCCACTGTGGCAGCCCCTTTCGCCCATAAAAGGAGGCCCATGGCATACAGGAAAGGGATTTGGCTCTTTCGAACCACGCAGCACCCGCAACTAGTTCGAGAGCTCAAAGACACTCAATACATCCACCAAAGTAGGACTAGGGTTTTACGCATTCTCGCGGCCCGAACCTGGGTAAACGATCCTTGTGCCAACTGCTAATCCTGCTCTCCTCACAACCCCGTGCCCCGCAACCGTAGTAGGGATTCTTGTGATCCCATAGGTGTCGTTTCCCATCGACATCTTTGGCGCGCCAGGTAGGGGGTGCGAAATTGTGAGAATCCGGTCTAGCAGTTGACCTAGCTGTTTTTCATCGCCATGGCTCCTAATAAGAAGACGACCACGATGATCGGTTCGTCGGGGACCGGATTTCCAATACCGGTGCGAACCAGTAGCGGGCCAACCGTGGAGAGGACTCGCGGCGCGGCCCGCGAACATCCGCATCGCTCTGGCGGTCCAGGCCTGGAGAGCAGCGTCGTTCACGCACCAGGCGACAAGCCGCCAGTCGCAGGCTCCAGAGACGGAGTCGCCCCCCCCTGCAGCCGGCGTGGGGCCCTCCATGGTGTGCTCTTCTCAGGTTGTGCGTGATGAGCGGCACCGCCCTGCTGGTGACCCTGGGCGCCGTCCTGGGAAGAGTCTCATGCGCCCTTCACATGATAAGGAAGGCCAGCATGTGCGCCGAGGTGCTGACGGGGATGGCGAACGGCTGCGTGGCCGTGACGCGGCTCCTTCTAACGTGGTTAGAAGTCGAGGCGCATCGTGGTCCACCCAGCTTTCGCCACCACCCACGCCAGCAGAAGCCCTAGCGCGCACAACTGCTCCTCGATTTTCCTCCGCCGCGGAGTAGCTCGACGAATGGAGGGCCACCATCCGGAGCCTCGTCGGCATCGCCAACAACGACGAGTTGCGACCGGCGGGACCCGTGGGCCATCGGTCCGCCGGGCCACCGCACGCCAGCAGAGGCCAGGCCCGAGGCGATGCGGCCATGGTGCACTCCCCTCCTCCATCCCGACCACCGTGGGTGTCGGTCCGTCGCGACGACGCTCGCGATGATATCTCCATAGCGTCGTCTGACCCGCGAACCCACCGCGACCAACGCCAGGTTCTTCAGGAGCGAGTTCATGAAGACGCTCGAACTACCATCAAGCGCCGGCGCGACGCGCGCCACCAGTCGGACAGGCGGGCGGGGCCCACTATGGACCACCCAGCACCGGGAGGCTACGGTGGCCTACCCTACGAGGTAGGTTGTCCGGCCTTCACCCGCGAGCTGCGGCAGTTCTAGTGGCCCTCCCACCGCACGTTCAAGCCCAACGTTGGCGAAAAGTACAATGGCAAGACTCACCCGTCGGAGTTCCTCAGCATCTACACCATCGCGATGCAAGCTGCTGGGGCCCGCGGCGACAAGGTGCTTGCCAATTACTTTCCGTTGGCACTTAAGCCCAATGTTATGTCATGGTTGATGCACTTGCCAGTAGACTCCATTTCTTCTTGGGCGGATGTGTGACATGAGTTTGTTGGCGCCTTTACTGGAGGCCACCAAGCTCATGGCCAGGCAAGTGATCTGCATATCATCCCCCAGAAGGAAGGAGAAAACTTGCGCAAGCACATCCAAAGGTTCAGCCGAGTGCAGTACAACATCCCCGACGTTCATCCTGCTGCCGTGATTAGTGCATTCCATCAGAATGTGCGCAATCTTAAGATGCGTGAAGAGCTGGCAATGAACAAGGTCAGGGATGTGGCTGAACTTTATGTTCGGGCCGATTGATGCACTCGCGCTGAAGAGGTAAGGAAGTACCCCGATGAAGACGCTGACGCGGAAACCAACTCCACGAATGATACCGCCGCCCCAGCGAAGAAGGGCCGACGTTGTAACGGAAGCGCAGTGGCAAGACCGTGCTTGCCGTCGAGGGATCCGACGACACCGGCGCCACCAAGAAGCCCAAGGAAAGTGACCCCAGCAAGGAGGTTGCCGGGTGTGCCGCTTGATGGGCCTTGGCGGCTGCTGACAAGCCAGGAGGCTCTGACAAATAGTATTGCAAGATCCACCGCACCAAAGGCCACAATCTCCAGAACTGCCGGCAAGTAGAGCTGCTCGCTAAGAAGCAGAAAGCCAAGTATGAGCGGCAGGACAAGGAGAAGGGTCAAGAGTGTGCCGAAGGGTCCGGCAAGAAGTGTGGCGGCCAAGGAGCCCGCCGCTGCAAAGATAATCAGCAAGAGAGGCCCAGTCGGGGCTGCGACAAGAAGCAGGAAGACGATGATCATGACGAGGGCGATGAGTCCGGCGGCCACGAGTTCCAGAAAGCCACAGAAGCCATGTGCGTCGACGGTGGTGCCTCGCTGCATACATCCTACCGCCAGCTCAAGCAGTGGGTGCGTGAGATCACAGCGGTTGAGCCATCGATCGACGCATGGAAGCCGCTGACATGGGCTAAACCGCGATGCCAAAGCCATGCCACGTCAACTTTAGCCATTAGGCATGTCGCGGTCTTAGTGGGTCTCTCCGAAAAGTTAATCACATAAAGACCGTTCTCGACATGCCCAACAAAGGGTACTTTAAGAGTCTTTCTCCACAAGAGGGCCACGATATCAATATCAAAGAATGTGGCAAAGCCCATGATTGCAAGTTGACGAACGGGAAGTAAATTGTATGCAAGGGACTCAACAAGCATGAGTTTCTCGATCATGAGATCATGACAAATGGCACCCTTTCCAAGACCCAATACCTTGGAAGATGAGGCATCACCCCACTCGACATTGGTGGGCATAGATGAGAGCTTGTGCACATCCACCACCAAGTCCTTGCTTCCGGTCATATGATTTGTGGATCCACTATCGAGCAACCATGATCCCCCACCTGAAGCAAACACCTAGAAGAGATCAATGCTTGGTTTTAGGTACCCATTTAGTAATGGGTCCTTTGATGTTAGTAACAAGGGTCTTAGGAACCCAAATAGACCATTCAATGTACTAATAATTAGAACCAACAAATTTGGCATACACATGCCCATCACTAGCACGGCTTAGCACATACGAGGGGTTAAAGTCACCGGCTTTGTTGGAAGGAGTGGAAATGCCCTTCTTGACACCACCACCCTTCACATTGTTCTTCTTCTTCTCCTTAGGAGCACCCTCTCCCTCCTCACAAAAGTTTGCTTGAGAGGAAGAGGTTGTTTGGCCTTGTCATTTTTCTTCTTGTTCTTGGACTTGGGTGCAAACCCAATTCCCTCCTTGCCCACAACTTCCTTTTGATTGCTCAAAAGATCGTTGAGGTTCTTCTCACCTTGTATGCAAGACACAAGGCCTTTCTCAAGTTGCTCCTTCAACTTGGCACTCTCCTCCACAAGATGCACAAGCTCACAACATGGGTTAGTAGCATTTGCACTATCAATTAAGACCATATGAGGAAAAGTGGCTTTCTCCTTGGTTAGCTTCACTTGGAGTTGATCATGAGACTCCTTGAGGCTCGCATGAGCACCCTTCAAGACCTTGTGAGCCTTGTCAAGTATCTCAAACTCCTCCTTGAGTCTAGCATGGTCAACCCCAAGTTTAGCCTTCTCGGAATTGAGCACACGAGATACAACAAGAGCATGACCAAGATCTTTCTTTAATTTAGCATGGTCATCATTGTGTGACTCCTCAAGAGCCAAACGATGACCATGCTCTTCCTCAAGCGCATTAGAGAGATCCGATATCTCATCGGCATAGTCACGACTATGACCTTCCATCTTAGAGATGGTTTCTTCGTGAGCCTCTATCATGTCATTGCCTTCACCAAGTTCTTCCAAGAGAGCAACAAAGTGCTTCTTGGATTTACCCTTGAGCTTACCCATGAAAGACTCAAACTCATTCACTTCCTTATTAGACCCCTCACTTTCATCAATGCAACCCATCAAGGAAGGATTAGTAATGATGGTAGTTTTGATGTTGGGGGTTACCTTTTTGGTGGCTTTGGCCATGAGGCATTTGGCGTGATGTTCTCGTTGGGTGAGTCGAAGAGAGACACCTGTGGAGTGGTGGTAATGGCAATGGAGGCCATGGCCTCGCCTCACCGTCTTCATCATCATCATCCTCATTGTACTCTTCTTGAGCCACCAACCCCTTGGAAGGAGTCTTCTTGGTGAAGTTGTTCTTGTTGGGGAAGGACTTGGCTTTGTCTTTTCGGATAAGCTTGCCACTGTTGACTTCCCACTTCTCGTAAGGGCACTCGACAACAAAGTGGCTTACATTGCCACAATTGCAGCATGTCGTCACACGTTGCTTGCCCTTGATGCCACTTGAGTTGTTCAAGTTGAAGTTGGGCCTTGAGTTATTCTTGCTCCAAAATTGCCTTGAAGCAAGAGCCATGAGCTCATGGTAATCGTATTTTGTATCTTTGGGGTTGCTCTCCTCATCTTCCTCTTCATCCTCTTCTTCCACACTTGCCTTGGCCTTCAAAGCTAGGTTGGGTTTCTTCGCCCGTTGAGAGCACATCACCGCATTGTCGGCAGTCTTGCCCAAGATTCTCATAGCAACAAACTCATCCAATACTTCACTTGAGGACAAGGTATGGAAGTCCGGCCTTTGAGGGATGACGGATGACATGGCCTTGTGGTAGGGCATCATGGCCTTGAGGAACTTGCGCTTGATCCAATTGTCATCCGTATCCTTGCTCCCATGATCTTGGAGTGAGACTGCGAGAGTGGTTAATCTCCGGTAGAGCTCACGAGGTTCTTCATCTTCATTCATCGCAAACTCATCGGCTTCATCTTGCACCACTTCATAGTTGGAGCTTTGAATGCTTGCGCTTCCCTTGTAAATGGAAACAACATGTTCCCAAGCTTCCTTGGCCACAGTGAAGGGTCGAAGATGAGCAATATCCTCGTGTGGAATTTCATCTTGAATAATGAAGAGAGAGGACTCGTTGAATTGGTTATCCGCGGCTTCTCGAGGGGTGAAGTTGCTTGGATCATGCGGGTAGAAACTGCTACCTCTTGAGCATGCGTTGGTTTTCCCTTGAAGAGGAAAGGGTGATGCAGAAAAGTAGCATAAGTATTTCCCACAGTTTTGAGAACCAAGGTATCAATCCAGTAGGAGACGACACACAAGTCACCTAGTACCTGCACAAACAATCAAGAATCTTGCAACCAACGCGATAAAGGGGTTGTCAATCCCTTCACGGTCACTCGCAAAAGTGAGATCTAATAAAGATAGTAAAGTAAATATTTTTGGTATTTTTGTTGTATAGATTGGAAAGTAAAGATTGCAAAATAGTAAACGAGATGCGATGTAAATAAAATAGATGTAATATAATAGAAAAGAGACCCGGGGGCCATAGGTTTCACTAGTGGCTTCTCTCTAGATAGCATGTATTACGGTGGGTGAACAAATTACTACCGAGCAATTGATAGAAAAGCACATAATTATGAAGATATCTAAGGCAATGATCATGAACATAGGCATCACGTCCGTGTCAAGTAGACCAAAACGATTCTGCATCTACGACTATTACTCCACACATCGACCGCTATCCAGTATGCATCTAGAGTATTAAGTTCATAAGAATGGAGTAACGCATTAAGCAAGATGACATGATGTAGAGGGATAAGCTCAATCAATATGATATAAACCCCATCTTTTTATCCTCGATGGCAACAGTCCAATATGTGCCTTGTTGCCCCTACTGTCACTGGGAAAGGGCACCGCAAGATTGAACCCAAAGATAAGCACTTATCCCATTGCAAGAAAGATCAATCTAGTAGGCCAAACTAAACCGATAATTCAAAGAGACTTGCAAAAATATCAAATCATGCATATAAGAATTCAGAGAAGAACCAAATAATACTCATAGATAATCAAGTTCATAAATCCACAATTCATTGGATCTTCGCGAACACACCGCAAAAGAGTATTACATCGAATAGATCTCCAAGAACATCGAGGAGAACTTTGTACTGAGAATCAAAGAGAGAACAAGTCATCTAGCTAATAACTATGGACCCGAAGGTCTGTGGTAAACTACTCATGCTTCATCGGAGAGGCAATGGTGTTGATGTAGAAGCCCTCTGTGATCGATTCCCCCCCCCCCGGCTGATCGCCGGAAAAGGCCCCAAGATGGGATCTCACGGGTACAGAAGGTTGCGGCAGTGGAAAAGTGGTTTCGTGGGTCCCCCTGATGCTTCTAGGTTATAAGAGTATATATAGGCGAAAGAAGTACGTCGGTGGAGCTACGAGGGGCCCACGAGGGTGCGGGGCGCGCCTACCCCCTGGGCGCGCCTTCCTGTCTCGTGGCCTCCTCATAGAGTCCAAGACTTCAACTCCAAGTCTTTTGGATTGCTTTTGGTCCAAGAAAGATCCTCGCGAAGCTTTCATTCCGTTTGGACTCCGTTTGATATTCCTTTTCTGTAAAACATTGAAATAGTAAAAAAACAGAAACTAGCACTGGGCCTTCGGTTAATAGGTTAGTCCCAAAAATAATATAAAAGAGCATATTAAAGCCCATTAAACATCCAAAACAGATAATATAATAGCATGGAACAATCAAAAATTATAGATACGTTGGAGACGTATCAAGCATCCCCAAGCTTAATTCCTGCTCGTCCTCGAGTAGGTAAATGATAAAAACAGAATTTTTTATGTGGAATGCTACCTAGCATATTTATCAATGTAATTTCCTTTATTGTGGCATGAATGTTCAGATCCGAAAGATTCAAAACAAAAGTTTAATGTTGATATAAAAATAATAATACTTCAAGCATACTAACAAAGCAATCATGTCTTCTCAAAATAACATGGCCAAAGAAAGTTATCCCTACAAAATCATATAGTCTGGCTATGCTCTATCTTCATCACACAAAGTATTTAATCATGCACAACCCCGGTTTCAACCAAGCAATTGTTTCATACTTTAGTATTTTCAAACTTATTCAATCTTCACGCAATACATGAGCGTGAGCCATAGACTTGTAACGCCCCGGATACAACTTTCCATATTCGTAACTCCAACTCTTGCCTTTTCCGGAGATGCGATATGATATTTCCTTCGTGGTTGGGTTTTGTCTTTTGTTTTGCATTTTGTTCATGTCATGCATCTCATCTCATGACATCATCCGCATTGCATCGACACTCGTTGCCGTCATTGTTTTTAAAACTTGCATCCGTTTGTAGTTGCCGTGTCCCCCCTTGCTTTCGTTGACCGTTCTGAGATCAACCAGGTTTTTCGAGTCCCTCTTGTCTGGCCGCATAACCTCTCTGCACAGTGCACCAACCCCTCGCTTGCTCGTCAGAAACTTCCCCGAACCTAACCCGGCCTGTCGTTACCGATGGGTCTGGATCAACCTCAAACATCCCTAAAATATCATCGGTTTGTTCTTTGAACTCCGTGTCATATTTATCTCGACCGTTCGATTTTAATTGAAGGGTTCGATTAGCCACTAACCAAAAATTCTCATGCTATATAAACAGATGAAACCCTAGTCCCATCCATCCATCAAATCTTCCGCCGCCGCTGCCACTCCACCAAATCCCCTCGGGATCAATCCCCAACCAACCAGCCTCTCTCCCTCCCACATTTTCAGCATCAGACCAACCAGAGCGCACCCTATCTAGATCCTCTCCCACCTCCGACCACCTCCCTGGTTTTGCGCCGCCGACCAACCATAGCCGCCACCTCCTCTGTTCCTGAGGCCCTGCCTCCTCTCGCTCTCATGCGCGAGCACGCGCCCGAGGAGCTCAAGCAGGGGAGCCTCGATCCCGCAGCGCCAGGCACCCCTGCATCCTCCCGTGCTTCCCGCGTGCGGCCGCAAGTACAGCACCACCGGAGCTCCCTTCGCCGTCGGGCACCACCTGCAGGTCACCGTCTCCTCACGCCCCTTCTTCCTTTTCTCTAGTGCTCCTCCTCTAACCATCTCTCTCTGCTGCTCTTGAACCAGCGCCGGTCGCCACCGCCCCGTTCGTCTTCCAGCGAGGCGAGGCATCGAGCTCCGCCGCAAGTCCCCTGCAACCGGCCGCCTTCTTCATTAGCTCTGCCACCCGTTGAACCTCGCCGCCCGCATGTGCAAGACCTCCCTGCCATCGAGCTCGCCTCTGCTCCATCCCCTCGACTCCGCGCCAAGTCCCTCGTTGCTTGCTTCTTCTTGGATCGTCCACGGAAGCGCCCGCCTGCGGCCAGCTGCGCTGAGGTCCAGCCGGATCTGTACGCCGGCGCCTCGTCCCGGACCTCCTGCGATGCCTGCTGCCGTCGCCTTCCTCCAGCGTCGCCGGCCTCACCTGCCGCTGCTGCTGCTTCCCCTGTCGAACGAACAAGCGCACGCTGCCGCCGCGCATTGACCCGCGCCTGGGTCGCGTCCAGCACGCCAAGGCCCAGCGCCTCTACAGCCTCCAGCTGGCCTGTTGGCCCAATGTGAGCAGCCACCCAGCCCCTCCTCTCCGTTGGCCCAACATGCACTAGATTCGGCCTGTGTCATGTTTTTCCCTCTTATGCGAATTTGTCTAATTTTTTGAGAGTGTGCAGTTTTACAGAAAAACCCTCATGTTCATGCATATAATAATTAATTAACCATGCATCGGTTTAAAACAAGTTATATATGAAAAATGCTTAGAATTTTGTCTAGTTTCATAATATGCTGCTTTCTTCCATGTTAAAAATGTTTAAAATGCTGTTTGTTTACATTTGCTCAAATGCCATGCTAAAATGATTTATTTCATAACCAAATAACCGTAGCTCCAAATTTAATAAACTTTATATGTGTATGGGGTGGAAAAATGCCTAGTTTAACATGGTGTACTTTATTTTCCTGTTTAACAACAATAAAATATGTTTTAGGGCAGAACAGTACCAAATTCGAAATATGCATCTGGGGATTTTCCGGAATTGTTGTTTGTTGTTCTGGCCTCATTTAAACTTGCCTAAATAGTTAGTTTACTTATGTTTCACCTCTTGCCATGTTTAACAACATGTAATATTAATGAGTACCTAACCAAGAGTGAACTAAATAATTGTTGTGGTGTTTCGTCAATATGCAACTCGTTGCATATTGAGCTCCACTTAATTTGTAGTATTGTTTGTTGTACTTTGCCTTGCCATGCCTTTTTAAACCGGAGATGCATCATACTTGATTGTGCATCATGCCATGTTTATGCTTGTGTGTTTATCATGTTGCTTGCTTCTTTCCAGTTTGCTTCTCTTGTTAGATTCGGTTTCGTTCTGGAGTTGTGAGGATTCGTTCGACTATGTCCGTTTGTCTTCTTCATGGACTCGTTCTTCTTCCTAGCGGGATTTCAGGCAAGATGACCGCTACCCTGGATCTCACTACTATCATTGCTATGCTAGTTGCTTCGTTCTATCACTATGCTGCGCTACCTATCATTTGCTCTTCAAGCCTCCCAATTTGCCATGTCAGCCTCTAACCTTTTTCACCATTCCTAGCAAACCATTGCTTGGCTATGTTACCGCTTTGCTCAGCCCCTCTTATAGCATTGTTAGTTGCAGGTGAAGTTGAAGATTGCTCCATGATGGACAAGATTATGTTGGGTATCACAATATCTCTTATTCAATTAATGCATCTATATACTTGGTAAAGGGTGGAAGGCTCGGCCTTATGCCTGGTGTTTTGTTCCACTCTTGCCGCCCTACTTTCCGTCATACCGGTGTTATGTTCCTTGATTTTGCGTTCCTTACGCGGTTGGGTGATTTATGGGACCGCCTTGACAGTTTGCTTTGAGTAAAACTCCTCCAGCAAGGCCCAACCTTGGTTTTACCATTTGCCTACCTAAGCCTTTTTCCCTTGGGTTTCCGGAGCCCGAGGGTCATCTTTATTTACCCCCCCACCGGGCCAGTGCTCGTCGTGAGTGTTGGTCCAACCTATCAGCCGCCGGTGGCCACCAGGGGCAACTCTGGGCTAGCCTACCGGAAGTTTGGACAATCCAGTGTGCCCTGGGAACGAGATATGTGCAGCTCCTATCAGGATTTGTCGGCACATTCAGGTGGCTTTGCTGTTCTTGTTTTACCATTGTCAAAATGTCTTGTAAACCGGGATTCCGAGACTTATCGGGTCTTCCTGGGAGAAGGAATATCCTTCGTTGACTGTGAGAGCATGTGATGGGCTAAGTTGGGACACCCCTGCAGGGTATAAACTTTTGAGAGCCGTGACCGCGATTATGTGGCAGATGGTAATTTGTTAATGTCCGGTTGTAGAAAACTTGACACCAGATTCGAATTAAAATGCATCAACGTGTGTGTTGCCGTGATGGTCTCTTTTCGGCGGAGTCCGGGAAGTGAACACGGTTTTTGGGTTATGTTTGACATAAGTAGGAGTTCAGGATCACTTCTTGATCATTGCTAGCTTCACGACCGTCCCGTTTGCTTCTCTTCTCGCTCTTATTTGTGTATGTTAGCCACCATATCATGCCTAGTCGCTGCTGCAACCTCACCACTTATCCATTCATTTACCCATTAAGCTTTGCTAGTCTTGATACCCATGGTGATGGGATTGTTGAGTCCTCGTGGCTCACAGCTTACTACAACAACAGTTGCAGGTACATGTTATGCGATGATCATGACGCAAGAGCGATGTTTACTTGTTTTGGAGTTCTTCTTCTGCTTCTTCTTCGATCAAGGAATAGGTTCCACGTCGGCAGCCTGGGCTAGCAGGGTGGATGTCGTTTGAGTTTCTGTTTGTGTTTCACCCGTAGTCGGATGTTGCTCTTATGTATGATGATGTTGTATTCATGTGGCATTGTATGTATTTTGTATGTATCCCCAACTATTATGTAATGGTACGATGTAATGATATCCACCTTGCAAAAGTGTCACCAATATGCGCTTCTATCCTTGGTGGGACCTTCGAGTTCCTTTAGGATAGGGTCACATATTGGGCGTGACAAGTTCGTATCAGAGCCTCAACCGACCATAGGAGCCCCCTTGATTGTTGGCCGTTGTTGAGTCTAGAAGAAAACTATTTTGAGTCTTAGGATCATATATATCGGAGAGTAGGATTCTTTTTACTCCTCAGCCCCCTCGTCTCTCTGGTGAGGACTCTCGATGTAGATGTTTTGTCTTTCCTCTCCTCAAATTTTCACAATTTTTTTTAGGTTCATGTGGGTATCTTGGGATTGTTACGATATTCTTGTGACGAGAACATTGTTCTTGGTGCCTCCTGACATTTAGGGGTTGTGGCAGTGTCCCGGGGAGTTGAGCTCCGAGGTGTTGTCGTCACAATTTTATCGTTGCAGTTCTGGAATACCTGAGTTTTGCCGACATCGAAAATCTCTTTTATGCAGTTGTTGGTGAGATAACCTCGACGCCACCCAGTACTGGGGAGTTCGGGAGTATTGCCATAGCTCGTATAATGGATGCTTTTCGAAGGTTGAGGTACACGATTTTCGGAGTTTTCTTGGTTTTGTGTTGACAGATGGATACAGCTGGATGTAGGGATTGTTAGTTTGGGTGAGATATTATGCTTCCCCTATATTCCCAACACCAGATTGCATAACTAGAAAGTTTCGAGAGTTTATAAGTGGGAATTCAAGTATCTCGTAGGATATCTTTCCAACAGACACATGATACGATATGGGATCTATCATATGTTTGTTCCGGCTTATTCTGCAAGCCAAATCTTTGTTTTGTTATGAGTTGCGGTATTCGAGTTGCTTCAATGTCAAGTGTTGATTCCATACCTTTTCTAAACGGTGTTCTCATATTCCTATGTGAATACTAATCCTTCTTGATCTTCGAGTTTGTCATCTCAATTTCTTATCAACCAGTGTGCTTCTCTTCAAGTGGATCCAATCATTTTCAACATTCCCAAGACCACCCCTCAATTTTCTCAACGGTGTTTGTTTCAACCGTCCCAAGTTGCCTTTGTTTTCCCACCCTCCCACCCTTTTCTTCAAGGACTCAGATATCTTAATCAAGTATCCATCTTATGGATATGAAGTTTCTCCATTCTTTTCCCGTCAATGTTCTTATCCGGTGATTCTCAGGAAGATACTAACGGAGCTTTGAGTTTATCATTCTTCATCCTCATATTCTCTTTGGTGGATTCAATTCAAGCTTTGTCGATCATATCCTTTCCTTGTTTCAAATGTTTTCTCATGCCGATGCACCTCTTAATCATTCACTTCTCGCTATTCATTTGTTCTAGAGTGCTGAAGATAGCTCAGAAGGCTCGTATTTTCATTCAAGATCCGTTCAAGCATTTGGAGATTATTATCTCATTCAAGTCATTTAATTCAACCGGCGTAATCTTTCTTTTAAATCATTCAACGATGTATCATTTGAGTGGGCCCTAACCCACATGTCTTTTTCCAAGATCTTACCTGACTCTTCTAACTTATCCGGAGCGATTCTCAAATTCTTTCAAAGTTTGACATAAGAATGAATTTCATTAGTCAGATGTTTTCCAAGATCGATTTCAAATTATTTTCAGTGTTGGCTCAACCTCTTTGTTTTTCATTCTCCCGGAGTATCTCAACAAGTCATGGTGGTGTTTCTCCTCGTGTTTCTCTACATTTGAAGACCGAAGAATAGTTTCTCTTCAGTCCTTACCCTTTCTTCCAAAGATGCGTAGTTCAAGCTTGCCGCCATCCTCTCATAATTGTTTTTCGATTGTGAGAATTCTTTTCACCCGTATGGAGCAATTCAGGAGTCTCGGCAGTTTGATTCTCCAGAGCTCATCATCTCAGAATTATTCATTCTCAGCTTCCAGCTCTCATTCTCCAAATCTTACCGGTGCATCTTTCAAGTTTACTCTAGTCAGCTCATGATCTCTTTGTTCTCTTGCATCTAAATTCTGTCAAGTATCTTCATTCGTTTTCTAATTATTCTCGGTGAATTGTGCCTTTGCTACTTTCATTTTCAATTCTTATGGTGGTTCATTCGAGATTCATCTTCCTTTGTTACCGTATCATTTCATTCGTTCTTTCCAATCCTCCCGGTGATTCGTCGAAGACTTCTTGAAGTTGGCGCTATATCTCTCTTCAATCCTTTCTACAAGAATAATTAGTATGCCAAATCCGTTGCTTGTCATCAATTTAAATTGGTGAAGGATATGCATAACGTAATTCTTATTATTGTTTCATCCAAGTAATCTAGTTTCTTCTTTCCAGAGTTGTTCATCATGTCATTTTTCTCGGTTCGAGATGCTTCATCTTTTCTTTTTCGGAGTTCCAAGTTTTCCACATTATCTCGTCGTGAAGATCCATCTAAATCATTTCAAGGCTTGAATCCTATTCTTTTCATGGTGGTTCATCAAGGATTCCTTTCATTCTTTAATTGTTCTTCAAGTTTTTCTCTCGGAGTCATGATCCACCAAGCTACACTCTAAAATAAACATGGTGCTAAACACATGTTTTGTTTTGTGGAGTTCAAGCATTCTTCATATTGCATCCGAAGTGCAATTCCTTCTACCTTATCTTTTGAGGTGGTGTTATATCATTCTTGACAATTTCCATTCATGTTCCGCGATTCACATGTTGTCAAGAATGAGGTATTTTAAATCCATTAATATCTTCGTGTGAGTTATCTTGGTATAGATTTTACCTAAAGCCTTCCCTAAGGAATGTTGCTATTGTGGTGATTATTAATGGTCCAAGTTATCTCTCTATCATCTTGGTGGAAGAAGTTTTTCATCTTGTTGGTGTTATCAATTATATTATTTGTTTCCGTAGTGGCAGAATTTCGCCTCAATTTTGAGAAGTTTTCCATAAGCCAACTACAAGCTTATTCGTTTCGTTGTTGGTTTTCCAACAACTCTGTTATAACCTTCTTGGAAGGGTACTTTCCAACTTCTCTTGTGGCAAAAGTTGTCATTTTCTTCTCCGTCCCTTTATCCCAACGGTCTAGCTTCTATTCTTTCGTTATGGAGGCATTGTGATGTTGTGCTCTTCACCCATCACCTCGTTTTGTGAGGATCGTGTTCTCTTCGTGCTTATCCATTTAACCGGCGTGCTGTGTTATCTCTTCAAGTTCTTTTCATCTTATCAAGTCATGCGTCACTTTTCACCGGAGTGCTGCCTAAATTCTTTATTCTTATTCCTTGTCCAGCTAATTTTAACCAGAGTGGCTTCAAAGTCTACCTTGTCATCTAAGCTCTTGGTTCTCATCATATTCCTTGTTCCTCTTGTCCAACGGACTATTTGCAATCTTGGTCATCTCCGTTGTTTTGTTTCTTTCAATTTGTTCAACCTCTCAAGGTTCGTGGTTTCACTCATTGGTCGAAGAAGCAACTTAGTTTTACCTCTTATCTTCCTCTTTCTTTTCCCTCTGGTGCCATCCTAGATCTTGGGACGAGATCCTCTCGTAGTGGTGGAGTGTTGTAACACCCCGGATACAACTTTCCATACTCGTAACTCCAACTCTTGCCTTTTCCGGAGATGCGATATGATATTTCCTTCGTGGTTGGATTTTGTCTTTTGCTCTGCATTTTGTTCATGTCATGCATCTCATCTCATGACATCATCCGCATTGCATCAGCACTCGTTGCCGTCATTGTTTTTAAAACTTGCATCCGTTCATAGTTGCCGCGTCCCCCCTTGCTTTTGTTGACCGTTCCGAGACCAACCAGGTTTTTCGAGTCCCTCTTGTCTGGCCGCATAACCTCTCTGCACAGTGCACCAACCCCTCGCTTGCTCGTCCAAAACTTCCCCGAACCCGACCCGTCTTGTCGTTACCGATGGGTCCGGATCAACCTCAAACATCCCTAAAATATCATAGGTTTGTTCTTTGAACTCCCTCTCATATTTATCTCGATCGTTCAATTTTAATCGAAGGGTTCGATTAGCCACTAACCAAAAATTCCCATGCTATATAAACAGATGAAACCCTAGTCCCATCCATCCATCAAATCTTCCTCCGCCACCGCCAATCCACCAAATCCCCTTGGGATCCATCCCCAACCAGCCAGCCTCTCTCCCTCCCTCATTTTCAGCATCAGACCAACCAGAGCGCACCCGATCCAGATCCTCTCCCACCTCCGACCACCTCCCTGGTTTTGCGCCGCCGACCAACCACAGCCGCCACCTCCTATGTTCCCGAGGCCCAGCCTCCTCTCGCTCTCATGCGCAAGCACGCGCCCAAGGAGCTCGAGCAGGGGAGCCCCGATCCCGCAGTGCCAGGCACCCCTGCATCTTCCCGTGCTTCCCACGCGCCGCCCCAAGCAGCAGCACCACCGGAGCTCCCTTCGCCGTCAGGCACCACCAGCAGGTCGCCGTCTCCTCGCGCCCCTTCTCCCTTTTATCTGGTGCTCCTCCTCTAACCATCTCTCTTTGTTGCTCTTGAACCAGTGCCGGTCACCGCCGTCCCGTTCGTCTTCCAGCGAGGCGAGGCATCGAGCTCTGCCGCAAGTCCCCTGCAACCGGCCGCCTTCTCCGTTAGCTCCGCCGCCCGTTGAACCTCATCGCCCGCCTGTGCAAGACCTCCCTACCGTCGAGCTCGCCTCTGCTCCATCCCTTCGCCTCCGCGCCAAGTCCCTCGTCGCTTGCTTCTTCTTGGATCGGCCACGGAAGCGCCCGCCTGCGCCACCTGCGCTGAGGTCCAGCCGGATCTGTACGCCGGCGCCTCGTCTCGGACCTCCTGTGATGCCTGCTGCCGTCGCCTTCCTCCAGTGTCGCCGGCCTCACCTGCTGCTGCCGCTGCTTCCCCTGTCGAACGAACGAGCGCACGCTGCCGCCGCGCATTGACCCGCGCCTGGGTCGCGTCCAGCACGCCAAGGCCCAGCGCCTCTACAACCTCCAGCCGGCCTGTTGGCCCAATGTGAGCAGCCGCCCAACCCCTCCTCTCTGTTGGCCCAACATGCACTAGATTCGGCCCATTTCATGTTTTTCCCTGTTATGCGAATTTGTCTAATTTTTCCAGAGTCTGCAATTTTATAGAAAAACCCTCATGTTCATGCATATAATAATTAATTAACCATGCATCGGTTTAAAACAAGTTATATATGAAAAATGCTTAGAATTTTGTCTAGTTTCATAATATGCTGCTTTCTTACATGTTAAAAATGTTTAAAATGTTGTTTGTTTAAATTTGCTCAAATGCCATGCTAAAATGATTTATTTCATAACTAAATAACCGTAGCTCCGAATTTAATAAACTTTATATGTATATGGGGTGGAAAAATGCCTAGTTTAACATGGTGCACTTTATTTTCCTGTTTAACAACAATAAAATATGTTTTAGGGCAGAACAGTACCAAATTCGAAATATGCATTTGGGGATTTTCCGGAATTGTTGTTTGTTGTTCCAGCCTCATTTAAACGTGCCTAAGTAGTTAGTTTACTTATGTTTCACCTCTTGCCATGCTTAACAACATGTAATATTAATGAGTACCTAACCAAGAGTGAACTAAATAATTGTTGTGGTGTTTCGTCAATATGCAACTCGTTGCATATTGAGCTCCACTTAATTTGTAGTATTGTTTGTTATACTTTGCCATGCCATGCCTTTTTAAACCGGACATGCATCATACTTGATTGTGCATCATGCCATGTTTATGCTTTTGGTATTATCATGTTGCTTGCTTCTTTCCGGTTTGCTTCTCTCGTTAGCTTCAGTTTCGTTCCGGAGTGGTGAGGATTCGTTCGACTACGTCCGTTTGTCTTCTTCATGGACTCGTTCTTCTTCCTAGCGGGATTTCAGGCAAGATGACCGCTACCCTGGATCTCACTACTATCATTTCTATGCTAGTTGCTTCGTTCTATCGCTATGCTGCGCTACCTATCATTTGTTCTTCAAGCCTCCCAATTTGCCATGTCAGCCTCTAACCTTTTCCACCCTTCCTAGCGAACCGTTGCTTGGCTATGTTACCGCTTTGCTCAGCCCCTCTTATAGCGTTGTTAGTTGCAGGTGAAGTTGAAGATTGCTCCATGATGGATAGGATTATGTTGGGATATCACAATATCTCTTATTCAATTAATGCATCTATATACTTGGTAAAGGGTGGAAGGCTCGAACTTATGCCTAGTGTTTTGTTCCACTCTTCCCGCCCTAGTTTCCGTCATACCGGTGTTATGTTCCTTGATTTTGCGTTCCTTACGCGGTTGGGTGATTTATGGGACCCCTTGACAGTTCGCTTTGAATAAAACTCCTCCAGTAAGGCCCAACCTTGGTTTTACCATTTGCCTACCTAAGCCTTTTTCCCTTGGTTTTCCGGAGCCCGAGGGTCATCTTTATTTACCCCCCCGGGCCAGTGCTCGTCGTGAGTGTTGGTCCAACCTGTCAGCCGCCGGTGGCCACCAGGGGCAACTCTGGGCTGGCCTACCGGAAGTTTGGACAATCCGGTGTGCCCTGGGAATGAGATATGTGCAGCTCCTATCAGGATTTGTCGGCACATTCGGGCAACTTTGCTAGTCTTGTTTTACCATTGTCGAAATGTCTTGTAAACCGGGATTCCGAGACTGATCGGGTCTTCCTGGGAGAAGGAATATCCTTCGTTGACCATGAGAGATTGTGATGGGCTAAGTTGGGACACCCCTGCAGGGTATAAACGTTTGAGAGTCATGCCCGCAGTTATGTGGCAGATGGGAATTTGTTAATGTCCGGTTGTATAAAACTTGACACCAGATTCGAATTAAAATGCATCAACCGCATGTGTAGCCGTGATGGTCTCTTTTCGGCGGAGTGTGGGAAGTGAACACGGTTTTTGGGTTATGTTTGACGGAAGTAGGAGTTCAGGATCACTTCTTGATCATTGCTAGCTTCACGACCATTTCGTTTGCTTCTCTTCTCGCTCTTATTTGCGTATGTTAGCCACCATATCATGCTTAGTCGCTGCAGCAACCTCACCACTTATCCATTCCTTTACCCATTAAGCTTTGCTTGTCTTGATACCCATGGTGATGGGATTGCTGAGTCCTCGTGGCTCACAGATTACTACAACAACAGTTGCAGGTACAGGTTATGCGATGATCATGACGCAAGAGCGATGTTTACTTGTTTTGGAGTTCTTCTTCTGCTTCTTCTTCAATCAGGGGATAGGTTCCTGGTCGGTAGCCTGGGCTAGCAGGGTGGATGTCATTTGAGTTTCTGTTTGTGTTTCACCCGTAGTCGGATGTTGCTCTTATGTATGATGTTGTTGTATTCGTGTGGCATTGTATGTCTTTTGTATGTATCCCCAACTATTATGTAATGGTACGATGTAATGATATCCACCTGGCAAAAGCATCTCCAATATGCGCTTCTATCCTTGGTGGTACCATCGAGTTCCTTTAGGATAGGGTCGCATATTGGGCGTGACAGGACTATAGGTGGAATAGAATGGTGGTTGTGGAGAAGACAAAAAAGGAGAAGATAGTCTCACATTAACTAGGCGTATCAACGGGCTATGGAGATGCCCATCAATATATATCAATGTGAGTGAGTAGGGATTGCCATGCAACGGATGCACTAGATCTATAAGTGTATGAAAGCTCAAAAAGAAACTAAGTGGGTGTGCATCCAACTTGCTTGCTCACGAAGACCTAGGGCACTTTGAGGAATCTCATCATTGGAATATACAAGCTAAGTTCTATAATGAAAAATTCTCACTAGTATATGAAAGTGACAACAAGGGGACTCTCTATCATGAAGATCATGGTTCTACTTTGAAGCACAAGTGTGGTAAAAGGATAGTAGCATTGCCCCTTCTCTCTTTTTCTCTCATTTTTTTATTTTTTTTTATTTGGGCCTTTTCTCTTTTTGTGGCCTCTATTTATTTATTTATTTAGTATGGATTCTCATCCCGACTTGTGGGGGAATCATAGTCTCCATCATCCTTTCCTCACATGGGACAATGCTCTAATAATGAAGATCATCACACTTTATTTACTTACAACTCAAGAATTACAACTCGATACTTAGAACAAAATATGACTCTATGTGAATGCCTCCAGCGGTGTACCGGGATGTGCAATGATTCAAGAGTGACATGTATGAAAAATTATGAACAGTGGCTTTGCCACAAATACGATGTCAACTACATGATCATGCAACGCAATATGACAATGATGGAACGTGTCATAATAAATGGAACGGTGGGAAGTTGCATTGCAATATATCTTGGAATGACTATGGAAATTCCATAATAGGTAGGTATGGTGGCTGTTTTGAGGAAGGTATATGGTAGGTGTATGGTACCGGCGGAAGTTGTGTGGTACTAGAGAGGCTAGCAATGGTGGAAGGGTGAGAGTGCGTATAACCCATGGACTCAACATTAGTCATAAAGAACTCACATACTTGTTGCAAAAATCTACAAGTAATCAAAACAAAGTACTACACGCATGCTCCTAGGGGAAGGGTTGGTAGGAGTTAACCATCGCGCGATCCCGACCTCTACACATAAGGAAGGTGAAAGGATCGATATAGTTGATTAGAGGGGGGGGGGTGAATTGGCAACTAACAATTTTTAGCTTTTCTTTACCAAATTAAACTTTGCATCAAAGTAGGTTGTCTAGATATGCAACTAGGTGAGCAACCTATATGATGCAACCACAATAAACACACAAGCAAGCAAAGGATAGAACACAATATATCTTGCATAAGTAAAGGTAAGAGATAACCAAGAGTGGAACCGATGGAGACGAGGATGTGTTATCGAAGTTCCTTCCCTTTGAGGGGAAGTACGTACCCGTTGGAGCGGTGTGGAGGCACAATGCTCCCCAAGAAGCCACTAGGGCCACTGTATTCTCCTCACGCCCTCACACAATGCGAGATGTCGTGATTCCACTATTGGTGCCCTTGGAGGCGGCGACCGAACCTTTACAAACAAGGTTGGGGCAATCTCCACAACTTAATTGGAGGCTCCCAACGACACCACGAAGCTTCACCACAATGGACTATGGCTCCGCGGTGACCTCAACCGTCTAGGGTTCTCAAACACCCAAGAGTAACAAGATCTGCAAGGGATTAGTGGGGGAATGAATTTTCTCTTGGTGGAAGTGTAGATCGAGGCCTTCTCAAGCAATCCCTAAAGAATCAACAAGTTTGATTGGCCAGGGAGAGAGATCGGGCGAAAATGGAGCTTAGAGCATCAATGGAGCTTGGGGATCGAACAGGTGGTCAACTCGGAGAAGAAGACACCCCTTTTATAGTGTAAGAACAAATCCAACCGTTATCCACCAACTCAGCCTGCAACGCGTGGTACTACCACACAATACAAGCGGTACTACCACATGGGCCCGCGGTACTACCGCGGGGGACCGCGATACTACCGCTGGCTCGGTAGAGGCCAGGACTAATCCTGTTGTGCAGAGACAAGGAGTGGTAGAACCGCTAGCATGGTACTACCCTGCCCCCTTGCGGTACTACCGCAAGGCAGGGATAGTCAAGCCATAGGAGGCATGGACATAAAAAGTTACATCCGTGACTACATCCGCTGAGTTTGGGTCTATACAAAAATCCGACACGGTACTACCGCAAGCCTAGCACGGTACTACCATGTAGGGCGTGGATGTAAAAAATTACATCTGCCCCTACTTCCGTTCATGCCGCTGTGCTTGGCCAGGGCTTACGGTACTACCGCGCTGAGGGCGCGGATGTAAAAAATTTACATCTACGCCTACTACCGCTCGGGTAGTAGCGCCTGACCTGAAACTTACGCTCCCATGTAGTGGTACTACCGTGAGCACTCAAAGTACTACTGCGCAGGATGCCGGTACTACCGCAAGGGCATGCAGTAGTACTGCTCTGGGGAGCAGTACTACCGCCTGCCTCAGAACAACAACATTAGGAGTCCTTCATTTTGCCTAGACATGGAAAGACAGAGGATGCTCCAAAGAGCCAAAGGAAAGGTGGTGCAAAAAGGAGCAAATGTGTACGTGAGATTCCACCCAAACCTTTCCAAAACGGACCCCCTCTTAATAGTACGGCTTTCCTATGACTCAAATCCATCGAAAAGAAACATAGAGAAACACCGTCTTCAATAGTCTTTGAGGGGCACCAAATCGTCTTGTGTTTATACATGATATATCTGAAATGCTCAAAGCACACGATTAGTCCGCAAAAGCATTGTCATCAATCACCAAAACTACTAAGGGATAAATATGCCCTTACAATCTCCCCCTTTTTGGTGGATTGATGACAATACGGGATTTGCACATAGAGATATAAAATGAGGCGACGGCAAACCTGCAATCTATAAAATATAGACGGGCTCCCCCTAGATGTGTGCACTCTAGAGATGTGCTTTGGACTGCATGACACACATACTAGGATCAACACTCCCCCTATTTCTTGCAACAATATAACTAACACTAAGCAAGTAGGCAAGATGAAGGATATGACTAAGTAACAATGACAATAAGATACGATAGAGTGCATGTGTCTTACACCATATGATAGATAACTTAGTCTTACGAGCACAAACCAAACCAAAGCAAACGAGGTTCAATAGACCGAAAGCAAAGCGACAAAGCGAAACACACGACACAAGAAGCGCAAATCCTACTCTCTCTCCCCCTTTGGCATCGAGACACCAAAAAGGCAGAGAGGACACCTACGACATAGGTGGTAGCTCAGGCTGAAAACGACTCCTCGTCTGACTCGGCAGCGAGAATAGGCTCCTCCTCTGACTTTGTCCACTGATACCCCTGCTTGGCTATCCAGGCAGCCTCCGGAGTGATGGCTTACTCTGAGCCACTGGTGATAATCTCGCCAAAGGTCCTCAATATCTTCTTATCGCACTGGCGGCTCTTCTTGGAGTCAACATGGGCCCTGTACTGCCCCTTGGTCGGCATGAAGAACAACTTCTTCATCTTCGTCTTCAGCTCTTAGCCCAAGAGGGCTCAGTAGAGGGAGGGGTGTATCCATCAGAACTGTCCTAATCAGCTTCCTCCTCCTCGATCTCATCCTCATCCACATCCATCGTGGCAGCCTCGGCCTCAGCACTAGTGGTGGTGTTAGCCCATTGGCTCTTGACGCGGAGCTTGATGGGCTCATGACGAATCTAGCTGGGGGCCACAAACTCATCATCGGGATAGAGCTTCTCCCAAGTCTTGGTGATCAAATGAAACAGGTAAGGCCCATAGATGGGCTCCTTATGGTTGAACACTGCAAACTAAATCTCACACCACATGATATGTGAGACATCAAGTGGTTGCGTCTGAGACTGACACGCTTCCTCACAAAGGAGAATCATATCCACAAGATAGGCATGCACCTTGTCCTTGTCACCGATGCGCGGGAAGAGGGAGTTGCGGAAGATCCGATGCATGATGTCAAGGAAGGAGTTCAGCACCCACACTTTCTTCTTATTAGCAAGCGTCTTCTCAACAAGGAGGGGCTGGAGCTTGTTCTTGTTGGCATACTCAGGGTTGGCATGAGGGCGAACCCCAACTGGCGTGTCGAGCCCCTCAACAGGAACCTGAATCAAATCCATGAAGTCCTTCCACTTGGCAGTCGATTGTTGACCATTGGTCATCCATGTCATGGTCCTTGGCTCATCAGAATGGAAGTGGACCGAGGCAAAGAACTGAGCCACAATGTCTGGGTCAAAGTCCAGGTGAAAGGTAAGCATGTGCTCAATGCCAACTGCTCCACCAGGTCCAAAGCCTCACCAAAATATTCACGATGCTTATCCTGCCTCATGTGATTCATGTCAATCCAGTGCATGTCCACGTAGATGTTCTGCTTGGCCTTGATCACATCCAGATAGATAAGGTTCTGCTGCTTGGTCCAGAACAGATCATTGCCTCTGAAGTTGGCACGGGGATTCACATAGGGGTTGATCTTCCTTCGAACAATGAACTCAGCCAAAGGTATCTCATCCACGCCCATGGTGGGATCCTTGAGCTTGGTGGCGGTGTGCTTGGTTCTACGTTCGGAGGCATTAGAGCCCTTTGGTGCTTCATCTTGGTTGCGGAGGCGCTTCGAGCCCGTGTCACAGTTGGGATTCAAATGACGAACATTGGAACTGGAGCCACCACCTAGACACACAACACAAGAACACACATGAAAGACAAGAAGGATCAATGCAAAGACCAGGGCCAAAGCCAAAAGAAACAAGCAAGAACGAGATTTGGAACGAAAAAATAGTATAATTTGCACATCTACGGTAGTACCGGACCGGCGCATGGATGTAAAAAATTACATCCGCTCTAGCCGCGGTAGTACCATGCCGGTGTGGCATGGTAGTACCACGCCTGGAGCGGAAATAATTTTTTACTTCCGCGCCCCGAGCGGTAGTACCGCCCCAGGGGAGCGGTAGTACCGCTAGGCAGATCACGAGCGAGGATGCGGTACTACCGCTCGGGAGGAGCGGTAGTGGATCTAGATCAGGAACAACTGCAAAACTAGATCGGTACTACCGTTGATCAAAGTAAACTGTTGTGTCATACCAAATAGCATACTTGCTGCACTACCACTCGCCTACACTTCCTTCTTGCACAGATCTAGCCCAAAATCACATTAACTATACATGCATCTCCCCAAGACCTAGAAGCACAAGAACGGAACAAAAAGAGGAGGACTTGGGGAAATACCGGGGACCATGGCAAGAGGACGAGGTGGGAAGCGATCCCACCGGATGGAAAGAGAGAAGAGCGGCCGGATACGGAGATCCGACGAGGACCGCCGGTGCCGTCCTTGGGCAGGAGAGAGAGAGACGGGGTGGGGAAAAGAGATAAATGGGTATGGGGGAGTTGGAACTCCCCATGCCCCGCTCTTAACCCCCACCCGCTTGCGGCGCCGCGGTAGTACCGCGGGTCATCCTGGTAGTACTGCCCGAGAGGAAGTAGCGCTCGCTGGGCAGTAGTACCACTCTTCCACCAGCAGTAAAAAAATTACTGCCGTGATGGAAGCGGTAGTACCGTGCACCTGGGATGCAGCTGTGCACGCAAAGAGCAAACCACTCCCGTGGTAGTACCGTGGCTTGCCATGGTAGTACCGTACCCCCAAGAAAATGCAAGTTTCACAATAGAGACGGAAATGGCCTTTGCAAATCAACCTTCAAGACACCAAACACAGCAAGAGGCAAGCACAAACGATGACACAAGCATGGCACAAAGAGAAGGCAAAAGACAACGAATACCAAAACATGAACCACAACTCTCAGGAAGAGAGGGCGGTGGCCGAAGCCACCTATGTATGAGTCACTTGGTATGGCACCGCGAAGAACTATCCTTGGGCCCATGACCAAGACTCGTGAAGCACAGGTACCATAAAAATGGATAATGTGAAAGATTTGATCAATTTATGCATAATGGGGGGGAGCGAAAGTTCATTGAGAGAACAACACTCCCTCTATGTCCATGCCTACACCTAAACAAGATATCACGTTGAGTATGGTGGGTTGTGCACGGGTTCAAGCTACATTGCTCGAATCGATGATATTTGGCTCATGCCTTAACTCACGAAATCTTGCTTCATCCAAGGGCTTCGTGAAAATATCTGTAAGGTTATCATAAGTGTTGACATACTTGAGCTTGATCTCCCCTCGCCTAATGTGATCCCGGATGAAGTGATACCGAATCTCAATATGCTTCGTCTTGAAGTGTTGCACCGGGTTGAGAGAGATCTTGATGGCACTTTCATTGTCACACCAAAGAGACCCTTCGTCACAAGTGACACCGTAATCCTTCAAAGTTTGCCTCATCCATAGAAGTTGAGCACAACAACTACCCGTAGCCACATACTCCGCTTCTGTGGACAAGAGAGATACACAACTTTGCTTCTTAGAAGACCAGCTCACCAAAAAGCAACCAAGAAAGTGGCACCCTCCGGAGGTGGGCTTCCTATCCACTTTGTCTCCCGCCCAATCTGAGTCCAAATAGCCCAAAAGATCAATGTTGGCTCCTCTTGGGTACCATAAGCCAAAGTTTGGGGTATGATCCAAATATCAAAAGATTCGCTTGACTGCCACAAAGTGGCTTTCCTTAGGTGCGTCTTGAACTCGTGCACAAATTTCCACACTCAACATGATATCTGGTCTAGATGCACAAAGGTAAAGCAAGGATCCAATCATGGAGCGATATACCTTTTGATCCACCGCTTTACCATTGGGATCAATGTCAAGTTGGAATTTGACGGGCATTGGAGTGGAAGCCGGCTTGACATCACTTAGCTTGAATCTCTTGAGCATGTGTTGAGTGTATTTGGCTTGGTTGATGAAGGTTCCTTCTCTTCTTTGCTTGATTTCGAACCCGAGAAAGAGCTCCAACTCTCCCATCATAGACATCTTGAACTTTGAGGTCATGAGAGCGGAAAATTCCTCATTGAAAGCTTTGTTAGGGGAACCAAAGATAATATCATCAACATATAGTTGGCACACAAACAACTCCCCTTTGACCTTCTTAGTAAAAAGAGTGGGGTCGATTTTCCCAATTTCGAACCCATGATCTTGCAACAACTCAGTAAGATGCTCATACCATGCACGTGGGGCTTGTTTAAGGCCATAGAGTGTCATATTGAGTTGGTACACATGATCGGGGAAATAGGGATCCTCGAACCCCGGGGGTTGTTTTACATACACCAACTCATTAATGGGACCATTAAGAAAAGCACTTTTCACATCCATTTGTTGCAACTTGAAATTATGATGAGAAGCATAAGCAATCAACAAATGAATAGATTCAAGGCAAGCAACGGGAGCAAAGGTTTCACCGTAGTTGATACCCTCAACTTGGAAGTAGCCTTGTGCCACCAAACGAGCCTTGTTGCGAACAATGATTCCATGAGCATCTTGCTTGTTCTTGAATATCCACTTGGTTCCAATGACATTATGATTCCCGGTTGGGCTTGGCACTAATTTCCTCACTTGGTTGTGCTCGAAGTTGTTGAGTTCTTCATGCATGGCATTTAGCCAATCCGTATCCTCGAGCGCCTCATACACCTTTTGGGGTTCGACACAAGAAACAAATGCGTGATGTTCACAATAGTTTGCTAATTATCTACAAGTGCTTACCCCCTTTCTTAGGCTTCCAAACACATTCTCCATGATATGACCTTTGGTTGTGATCTTGGAAGCGATCGTCGAGGCACGACGCTCTAATTCCTCCTCGGGTGTGAAAAGAGGAGGGGAAACTTGATCATCTTGAGCGCCGTCTTGAGCTTGTTCTTGATCTTGAGCTTGCTCTTGATCTTGAACTTGCTCGAAAGGGAGAACTCGACCTTGGGCATCACTTTGTGGCTCACCACCATCTTGAGGTTGATCTTGTCCTTGATCTTTTTCGCGTGGTTGAGGGCCTTAACTTTGTTCTTTGGAAGCGTGTGGGTCTTGGGTCGGTGATGGCTCCACTTGAGTGGATCATTGTCCTTTTCTTTCGGTCACAAGGGGTTCCTCAATGGGTAGGATATGACCAACACCCATTTTTCTTATGGCTTGGGGAGGAATTTCATCACCTACATCACAAGTACCACTTTGCTCCACTTGGGAGCCGTTATTCTCGTCAAACTCCATGTTACACGTCTCCTCAATGAGTCCCATGGACTTGTTGAGGACACGATAAGCATGAGAGTTTGTAGCATAACCAACAAATAGGCCCTCATGAGTTCTAGCCTCAAATTTAGACAAACGAACACCTTTCTTGAGAATGAAGCACTTACACCCGAACACCCGGAAGTACTTGAGGTTGGGCTTGTTACCGGTGAGTATTTCATAAGGAGTCTTGTTAAAGCCTTTGCGGAGATAGAGCCGATTGGATGCATGACATGCGGTGTTGATGGCTTCGGCCCAAAATTTGTAAGGAGACTTGAACTCCTCCATCATGGTCCTTGCCGCATCCATCAATGTCCGATTCTTCCTCTCTGCGACACCATTTTGTTGAGGGGTGTATGGTGCGGAATATTTATGCTTGATCCCCTCATCACTAAGAAACTCATCAAGGTGTAGTTCTTGAACTCGGTGCCGTTGTCACTTCTTATTGTCAAGATCTTTCCATCGTGTTGATGTTGAGCTTCATTTGCAAAGTCGATGATGGTTTGTTGAGTCTCACCCTTCCTCTTGAAGAAATATACCCAAGTATATCTTGAATAATCATCCACAATCACCAAGCAATACTTTCTACCCCCAAGACTATCAAAGGATGAAGGCCCAAAGAGGTCCATGTGAAGGAGCTCCAAGGGTCTCTTCGAGTAGATGATAGTCGTGGGAGGGTGAGCCTTCTCATGTAGCTCTCCTTTGATACAAGCACTGCAAGCACGATCTTTGGCAAAACTAACATTTGTTAGTCCACGGACATGGTCCCCCTTGAGAAGACTTTGCAAAGATCTCATATTGACATGGGCTAAACAGCGATGCCAAAGCCACCCCACATCAACTTTAGCTATTAGGCATGTCGCGGTCTTAGTGGATCGCTCCGAATAGTTAATCACATAAAGACCGTTCTCGGCATGCCCAACAAAGGCTACTTTAAGTGTCTTGCTCCACAAGAGGGCCACGGTATCAATATCAAAGAATGTGGCAAAGCCCATGAGTGCAAGTTGACGAACGGAAAGTAGATTGTATGCAAGGGACTCAACAAGCATGGCTTTCTCGATCGTGAGATCTTGAGAAATGACAACCTCACCAAGACCCAGTACCTTAGAGGACGAGGCATCACCCCACTCGATGTTGGTGGGCATAGATGGGATCTTGTGCACGTCCACCACCAAGTCCTTATTTTTGGTCATATGACTTGTGGCTCCACTATCGAGCAACCATGACCCCCCCACAGGAAGCAAACACCTACAAGAGATCAATGCTTGGTTTTAGGTATCCATTTTGAAATGGGTCCTTTGATGTTAGTAACAAGGGTCTTAGGAACCCAAATAGACCATTCAATGTACTCACAAGGAGAACCAACAAATTTAGCATAAACATGCCCATCACTAGCACATCACAACACATAAGAAGGGTTAAAGTCGTGGGCTTTGTTGGAAGGGGTGTCATTGCCATTTTTGACATCACCACCCTTCACATTGTTCTTATTATCCTTTGGATCACCCTCTCCCTCCTTAACAAAAGTATGCTTGAGAGGAATAGGTCATTTGGTCTTGTCGTTCTTCTTGTTGTTCTTGGACTTGGCTGCGTACCCAACTCCCTCCTTAGCCACAACTTCCTTTTGATTGCTCAAAGGGTCATTGAGATTCTTCTCACCTTGTATGCATGTCACAAGGCCTTTCTTAAGTTGCTCCTTCAACTTGGCATTCTCCTCCACAAGATGCACAAGCTCACAACACGGGTTAGTAGCATTTGCATTATCAATTAATACCATATGAGGAAAAGTGGCTTTCTCCTTGGTTAGCTTCACTTGGAGTTGATCATGAGACTCTTTGAGGCTAGCATGAGCACCCTTCAAGACCTTGTGAGCCTTGTCGAGTATATCAATCTCCTCCTTGAGTCTAGCACGGTCGACCCCAAGTTTAGCCTTCTAGGAATTTAGCACACAAGATACCACAAGAGCATGATCAAGATCTTTCTTTAATTTAGCATGGCCATCGTTGTGCGACTCCTCAAGAGCCAAACGATGCACACGCTCTTCCTCAAGAGCATTAGAGAGATCTGATATCTCATCGACATAGTAACGACTATGACCTTCCATCTTAGAGATGGTTTCTTCATGAGCCTCGATCATGTCATTGGCTTCACCAAGTTGTTCCAAGGGAGCAACAAAGTGCTTCTTGGATTTGCCCTTGAGCTTACTCATAAAAGACTCAAATTCATTTACTTCCTCATTAGACCCCTCACTTTCATCAATGCAATCCGTCAAGGAGGGATTAGTAATGATGGTGGTTTTGATGTTGGGGGTTACCTTGTTGGTGGCTTTAGCCATGAGGCACTTGACGGCGATGTTCTCGTTGGGTGAGTCGAAGAGGGACACCCGTGGGGTTGTGGATGATACGTCCATTTTGCATCATGCTTTGATATTGATATTTATTGCATTATGCGCTATTATTACTCATTATGTCACAATGCTTATGCCTTTTCTATCTTATTTTACAAGGTTTACACGAAGAGGGAGAATGCCGGCAGCTGGAATTCTGGGCTGGAAAAGGAGCAAATATTAGAGACTTATTCTGCACAACTCCAAAAGTCCTGAAACTCCATGGAAGTTATTTTTGGAATTAAAAAAAATACTGAGCAAAGAAAATACTAGAGGGGGGCCAACCATCGTCCACGAGGGTGGGGGGCGCGCCCTACCCCCTGGGCGCGCCCCCTGCCTCGTGGGCTACCTGGCAGGCCTCCGGTGCCCATCTTTGGCTATATGAAGTCTTTCGCCCTGGAAAAATCAGGAGGAAGCTTTCGGGACGAAACACCGCCGCCACTGTCGGTGTCAAAACCGGCGGATCTCGGGTAGGGGGTCCCAATCTATGCGTCTTAGGCTGATGGTAACAGGAAGCGAGGGACACAATGTTACCCAGGTTCGGGCCCTCTCGATGGAGGTAAAACCCTACTTCCTGCTTGATTAATATTCAAGATATGAGTAGTACAAGAGTAGATCTACCACAAGATCGTAGAGGCTAAACCCTAGGAGCTAGCCTATGATGATTATGATGGTAATTGTGATCGGCCTTCTAAGGACCAACATCTCTGGTTTATATAGACACCGGAGAGGGCTAGGGTTTACATGAAGTCAGTTACAAGGAAGGAAACACAATATCCGGGTCGCCAAGCTTGCCTTCCATGCAAAGGAGAGTCCTATCCGGACACGGGACGGAGTCTTGAGTCTTGTATCTTCATGCTTCAATAGTCCGGACGATGTATATAGTCCGGCTGTCCGGATACCCCCCTAATCCAGGACTCCCTCAGTAGCCCCTAAACCAGGCTTCAATGATGATGAGTCCGGCGCGCAATCTTGTCTTCAGCATTGCAAGGCAGGTTCCTTCTCCGAATACTCCAAAGTAATTATCGAGCACGTAGACCGTGTCCAGATCTGCAAAATGATCTTCACATATTGCCGTAGTGAGAATGATATTTCACAAATGCCATCTGCTGACAACTTTTTAGACAACGTGACATGTCATTTCGGTCGAGTCAATATTCGAATTGTTTTCCCACAACCAGCCACAATGCATATTGCGAGGCGGTTTCCACGACACGTCTTGTCGAAGCAGAGATCGTTTCCCCTTATCACGAGATTCTCATCAATACGGGTATGGGTAATCCCACCACACCATCAATCGTGGCACTTGGGAAGTAAGCGATTCTCAACGGGCAAGCGGGGAGGCGCACCGCTTTCGTCGCCTCTATAAAGGGATAAGAGTTCCCCATTTTTACCCACACCTTCTTCCTCCTTTGCCCACTCTTGCCCCCTCGACCTCCAGCACCCTAGCCCAAGTCTTCTCCGCACAACTAAACATGTCCGAAGCTGCAGGCAAGTGGTTGGCTTCCATCGTGAAGGAGAAGCACATCACAAACCTTTGGGCGGCCAGATACTTGGCCACAGACATAACACACCGGCTACCAGACGACGGGCAGGTCATTCCAACCCCGGGACCCCATGAGAGGGTCGTGTTTCTCGCCCACTTCGTCTGTGGACTGGGGTTTCCACTTCATCCCTTTGTCCGCGGGCTCATGTTCTACTACGGGCTAGATTTTCATGATCTAGCCCCAAATTTCGTCCTCAACATCTCGGCGTTCATCATCGTATGCGAGGCCTTCCTCCGCATCAGGCCTCACTTCGAACTGTGGCTGCAAATCTTCTGCTTGAAGTCGAAGATCGTGAGCGGTCAGCAAGCAGAGTGCAGAGGGGTCATGGTGGGCAAGATGCTTAACGTCACCTGGCTTGACGGCTCCTTTGCGGAAACTGTGAAGGGGTGGCAGTCGGGGTGGTTCTACATCACCGAGCCGCGTGGCGCCAACTGGGCGGTGGCCCCCCGAGTTCCAATCCGGAACCCCCATGCGGCTCACCTCCTGGGAAAAGAAGGGCCTGTCCTGGGGCGATTCTACAGAGCTGACCGGACTCCAGACCTACATCAAGAGCATGAAGGACAAGAACATCAAGCTTGTCAACATGATCCAGGTCATGCTCGTTCGCCGGATTCTCCCGTGCCAAAGGCGGGCATTTAATCTATGGGAGTTCGTCCCAGCCGAACACCAGACGATTCAGAGGCTCTATGGCATGACGCACAAAGGCGCATGGAAGGCGTTGTTCAAGGCCTCCGAAGTACCTCCTCCCACATCCGAGGACCGTGGGCTCCACGCCGTGCGACATCCTAGTCAGGTGAGTTTTCAGGCTACCACCGGATTTGGTTCTTCCCAATATATTCATGGGGGAGTCTTAAGTAATTGTGCATATTTGTTCAGGATTATGTGGAGACAGCGGAGCAGATTGACTGTCCGGGTCCGCTGCCAGAAGGCCCAGCTGATGCTCTCTTGACGGAGATGCTAGTCCTGACACCCTACAAGGTGTCAGAGAAGAAGGCCGAAAAGAAGGCCCCGGGGATCCGAAAGGGTCTCCGGCGTAAGATTGTGCTGGAAGCCTCGTCCGAAGATGACGAGGCACACTCCTCCCATGAAGGGGAGGAAGAAGAAGAAGAAGCCGCCCTATCCGGAAAGGATGAGGGGCCTGAGGAGGTGGACCAGGGGGCCGGGAGAGGCCCTCGGTGCAAGGCCGTCATACCTACATCGTCCGACGATGATGAGACAGATTCCTCCCGCAGAGGTGGGGGAAGCAAGAAGAAACTCTACCTCCCCGCACTGGGGAGGAGAAAAAGAGGAAAGCCGCCCCGGAGGGGGAGGCTGGGACATCCAAGAAGGGGAAGGTGTCTCTTCCGGACTACTCCGCCACGGCCGCTCACAGCGAGGAGGGGTGGCTGCCTAGGGGAAAGCCTCTGGTGCGATTGTATGTATCCGCACTCTATCATGACCTTACTTCATAGTTTTTGTTTTTATAATGTCGAACATATATGTTGTCCAGCCAGGGTTCATCCTGAGGTATCTTCCTCGGCGGGGTCCCTGAGCGATTCAGAGATGAACTCGCTCCTGACGGCCACTACTCCTCAGCCCGCAGATGACACAGAGGTGTTGTCCCGAAGGCTCCAGAGCGGGGGGAGGTGACTCTGGAGGCGCCCCAAGGAGGGCTTCCAGATGTTGGACACGCGGGGTTCAAGATCCCCGCGGATCATGCCGATGAGAGCCGCAGCAAGCCGGACTCTCATCCGGATACTGTGCCGGAGCCTTCGATGGCTCCGGATGCGGGCAGTCGACCCATCGCTAGGGAGGGCGAGCCGTCCGTGCCGACGACTTCCGTCACGCCAGAGGCGTCGGATAGTCTGCTGGAAGCGCTTTGCGGCACTTCCATGGATGACGAGCACCGTACTCTTATGGGTGCGATGATTCAGAAGGTTCTGTCCGCCAAGAGCGGACTAACCGAAGCGTGTACCGGCCTCCTAACAGGCTTTGAGGTAAGTAATAAAAATGTGTGAAATTACCACCCGATAGGTAGTAGCCCCTGATACTCTGTTTAGTGTTTGGAAAGAAAAGCCAAACGGAGGGTCAATTATAATTCGCAGGAGTCTAATAATAAGTATTCATGTGAATAAGCAGGCTGTGCTGCTTGCTGCTACTGCCTGCATAACCGAGGTTGGCGAACTAAAAGCGGGACCTGGAGCAGGCGCAGGGAGAGCTCGGCCTTACGAAGAGGCAGCTCGAAGAGAACAAAGGTGAGTGATTCCCCGCTCTTACGTATTTAAGGATAGATAAAATTGGTTAGTCTAACGACGAAGCGTCGTGACTGTGTAACAGGGGCCACCGCCGAAGTGGCATCCCTGAAGAAAGCACTATCCGAGGCCGAAGGCAAGGCGGCCTTGGAATGCAAGGAGTGCAAAAAGCAAAGTGCTAGAGTGGGCGAGGTACAGCAAGAGCTCCGGGACCTCGGCAAGAAGTTTGAGTCCGTGGAGCGTGATCTGAAGATGAAAGTGGCCGAGCTTGCGAAGGCCCTTGTGAGTATGAAGGACGACAAGGCCGAAGCCGAGAAGGCACAGTAGGAAATCCAGGAGGCCAAAAAGATAGCGGCGGGTAAGAAATTCTTTATGCAAAGCAAACATGTGGAGGAGGCGTTTATTTTACTTACCCGAATTCAGAGCTCTCTAGGGGCCTTCGCAGATCTGCCACGCAGCGTATCAGACGCTGCGGAGTTCTACCGTGCCCAGGAGGGGAGCTCAACGGAGTAGCTGTTTTGGTCCCAGTATGCTGGGGCCGAACACCCAATGCCTTTGAGTGACCAACTGAAGCAGTTGGTCGAAATCCACAGGGCGACCGAAGTGTCTATGAAAGATTTCATAGTCCGGATGTGGCCTGGTGAGCCCCTTCCCACTAGCTACTTCGGCCTGATCAAGCGGATGGTGAATGCCTGTCCGTGGCTTGAAGTGATCAAGCGATCCGTCTGCATTGAGGGTGCCCGCCGGGCCTTTGCCCGCGCGAAGGTGCATTGGGGCAAGCTGGATGCAGAGAAGCTGGTGAAGGACAGGCCGCCGGAGGCCAAGGCGCATCGTCATCCCGAGAAGTACTATGATGGCGTTATGAAGGGCGCTCGTCTCGTGGCCGATGAATGTACCAAGGACAAGATCTTTGACTAAATGTACCTCTGCCACCGTTGTAATTTAAAGACGAAGTTACTTGTGCTATGTAGCACTGTTTGATTTAAAATATTACCTTCTGTGCGACTGTTTATAAAATTCTGAAAGTAGGCCAGTCGTCGGCTTCCTCCCCCACATAACTAGTACCGGGGTGTTCCTGGAAAAACCCGGATACTCTTTATCCAAATGTTTGGTCCCTTAAGGAGGTATCCGGCGCAGCGAACGAGGCAATCGGACTATGCGGCTTTATAACTTTCACTTAGCCATAGAAGTCTATAATTTTAAATTTCGGCGAAGCCCCTAGGATTCGGAAGGCCGAATTGGGGCTCTATACACGCCTAGATCGGACGAAGCCGATTCCTTGCCTAAAGCGGAAAAAAATCTTTAAGGATTTTAAGACCTCTCGAACAGCGACCAGCTCTCGCTGCATCATGCCGGTCAGTTTTCAGCTTTCTCTACTGAGGTGCTCGTCCGGAAGAACCAGGACACAATCGCAGTAGTTCTCCCTGTGCTACCTTAGCTGATATAACGGAATGTAAGGTACCAAAACAAGGGAGCCGGGCTAACCCAACTGTGGACCCAAGACATGATTCGAAGCTGATGCATATAGTGCTATAAGTTCAGGGTGCCGCACTGTTGAAAGTGTTCGGACTTTACTTGCCGTATTACGGGGCGCTATGAGAAGCCCCTGGCAAACTGGCCGTACCAAGGTGTACGGATGCAATATCAAATAAACATTTGTAAGAAAAAAAAAGCTCAAATAAGAATAATAAGCTGGCGCTATATGTGATCTCCCATTGATGAATAATACATTTAAGCGTATGTTTACAATGAATGCATTAAGCGGAGATAAATAGGACTATTTGACATGTCCTATCTAGGGGCAGGCTGCGTACAGGTATGTAAAACAGGTATAACAATCGTAAATAGATTCCACCTGGGTATTTCCTTCTGTGCATAGAGCCTGTTGCCTCCTTGATTTTCTCCCCTGTATAAGTCTGACAATCTGGCTCTTCTAAAGAGGTTGCCCTAAAGCAATGTCCTGAAAAAAAAGGGGGATTTATGAAGGTGTATTGCGGTGATACCGCACTGTTGACTGAGTCATTGCTGCGCCTCCGCCTCTGCCTATGGTATTTTGAGTGCGTAATTGTGTGCGCGTGGTACGAATGCTGCTTTGACGTGGCTTGAGCGGAGGCCGGACTGCTAGTCGCGCTCTTGGCGTGCCTGATGATCCTATTGCGGGGTGCTCCGGACTCGCTTGACGGTGCTCGAAGTTGTTGTCGCCGGATTGGTTTGTCGGAGGAGGCCGCATTGTACTTCCGCCGCGAGGGCTGCAGGATGCTCTTCTGTTCGGAGAGAGCAGTCCTTGTTTCCGTTGACTGTTATGACCCCGCGCGGTCCTGGCATCTTGAGCTTGAGGTATGCGTAATGTGTTACCGCATTGAATCTAGCGAATGTGGTTCGTCCCAGCAGTGCGTGATAACCACTGCGGAAGGGGATGATATCGAAGATTAGCTCTTCGATTCGGAAGTTATCCAGAGATCTGAAGACCACCTCCAATGTTATAGAGCCCGTACAACGGGCCTCTACTCCAGGAATTACACATTTAAAGGTGGTTTTGGTGGGCTTGATCCTTGAAGGGTCAATGCCCATTTTGCGCACTGTGTCCTGATAAAGCAGGTTCAGGCCGCTGCCGCTGTCCATGAGTACTCGCGTGAGGTGGAATCTGTCGATGATTGGGTCTAGGACCAATGTAGCTGAGCCGTCGTGACGGATGCTGGTAGGGTGATCCCTACGATCAAAGGTGATCGGACAAGCTGACCATGGGTTGAATTTGGGGGCGACTGGCTCCATCGCATAGACATCCCGTAGTGCTCGCTTCCGTTCCTGCTTGGGGATGTGAGTGGCGTAGATCATGTTGACCGGTTTCACCTGGGGGGGGGGAGGGAATTTCTTCTGTCCCCCCGTGTTCGGACGCCGGGGCTCTTCGCCATCTTCGCAGTGCAGCCCCTTGTCCTTGTTTTCAGCGTTTATTTTGCCAGCCTGTTTGAACACCCAGCAGTCTCTGTTGGTGTGGTTGGCTGGCTTGTCCGGGGTGCCATGAATTTGGCACGAGCGCTCCAGTATACGGTCCAGACTGGACGGTCCCTGATTGTTTCTTTTGAACGGCCTCTTCCGCTGATCGGACTTGGATCCGCTGAATTCGGCATTTACTGCCGTGTCTTCAGTGTTGTCGCCATTGTTCCGTCTCTTATGTCTATTGCGTCGTGGCTTGCCGTTATTGTCGTGGACATCCGAAGTGCCAGAATGTGGCGTGGTGCTGCTGTGAGCCAACCAGCTGTCCTCGCCCGTGCAAAAGCGGGTCATTAGTGTTGTGAGAGCTGCCATGGACTTGGGTTTTTCCTGGCCGAGGTGTCGGGCGAGCCACTCGTCATGGATATTATGCTTAAAAGCCGCCAGGGCTTCGGCGTCCGGACAGTCGACTATTTGGTTCTTTTTAGTTAGGAACCGAGTCCAGAATTTCCTGGCTGACTCCCCGGGCTGTTGAGTGATGTGGCTCAAGTCATCGGTGTCCGGTGGTCGCACATATGTGCCCTGGAAGTTGTCGAGGAATGCGTCTTCCAGGTTTTTCCAATTGCCAATGGAATTTGCTGGCAGGCTGTTTAGCCAGTGCCGGGCTGGTCCTTTGAGATTAAGGGGAAGATACTTGATGGCGTGTAGATCGTCTCCGCGGGCCATGTGAATGTGGAGAAGGAAATCTTCGATCCATACTGCGGGGTTTGTTGTGGCATCGTATGATTCGATGTTTACGGGTTTGAACCCTTCTGGGAATTCATGATCCATCACTTCGTTAGTGAAGCAGAGGGGGTGCATGGTGCCTCTGTGCCGGGCTATGTGGCTACGTAGTTCGAACTGGTCTGGGTTGCTGTGTTCGGCCTGGCCGGACTTGTTGATAACATATCCGGCATGACGGTCATTGTCGCACACTGGGGCACACCCCCGCGATCCGTAGATCGATATTGGCTGTCCTGCTTTGTTTTCCAGTATATCTTGCAGGTCTTGCCTGTTGCCCCGGGCCGTAGTGTATTGGCGTGGGGGTGCGGGCTGATATTCGGGCTGATATCCCGTTTTATCCCGACCACGGGGTGGCCGGTCAGCCGTTTGGTGCTCGAGTCCGTATTCTTCGGCTGCCAGGACTTCAGTCCATCTATCTGTGAGCAGGTCTTGATCAGCCTGTAGTTGCTGCTACTTCTTTTTCAGGCTCCTCGCGGTGGCCATAAGCCGATGCTTGAAGCGCTCCTGCTCCACGGGATCCTCAGGCACGCTGAACTCGTCATCGCCAAGGCTAATCTCGTCTTCGGAGGGGGCATGTAGTTGTCCTCCTTCGGATATCCGTCGATCGCCTGTTCGTCTGGGCTGACCTGCTCATCATCCTTCTCGTCCTGCTCGAAGGCGAGCTGATCAGGGTTGTATTCCTCTTTGGCACCATCTGGATTGTTTTTGTCTCCTAGGCATGTATTGCTATGGCGGGGCTTGGAGCGGTGCCGATGACGCCCATGTTTTGTTTCTCTCCCTGAGGGGTTATCATCCGTTGCCTCATCACCATTGGTTTCCTTCGGAGTGTCCTCCATATATATATCGTATGAGGAGGTGGCTATCCACCGCCCTGTGAGCGGCGGTTCCTGTACTTCTCCCGCATCGTCGTCCATACCATCGGTGTCTTCGAAGTCGAGCACGTCAGTTAAGTCATCGATCGTGGCAATGAAGTGGGTGGTGGGTGGGCAGCGTATTCCTTCGTCGCCTGCTTCCCACTCAAGCCAGACATAGTTCGGCCAAGAGCCTCCTGACAAAGAGAGAGACTTTAATGAGTTCGGCATGTCGCCAAAG
Source organism: Triticum dicoccoides (assembly GCF_002162155.2). Classification (NCBI taxonomy): domain Eukaryota; kingdom Viridiplantae; phylum Streptophyta; class Magnoliopsida; order Poales; family Poaceae; genus Triticum; species Triticum dicoccoides. Next base: position 548,179,365 of record NC_041387.1, on the reverse strand, counting down.
GGCGAGTGCTGGAAGATGTCCGCGGCGATAAACTCCATCACAGGAGCCCAGCCTGGCTTGGCTGGCTCGAGAGTGCGTGGACTGGAACCAATGACCGGATATGAGTCCGGGGGTCCGGAGTCACAGGCTTCCACAGAGGTGAGGCCTGTTTTCGGCTCCACCGCTGATGAGTGTGCGGCCTGCGAGGCAGGGTCCATCCCTCCATCCTTAGGCAACGCAGCCTGCTCTGGATTTAGGTCCGGGGCTACTACAGGGGTGATATTCCGAACATTGTCCGACATCAGGTCTAGGCCGTGCTCATCGCGACTGTCCGGTGCTCCTGGCACAGGCCTGAATCCGTCGAAGATCAAGTCTCCGCGAATATCCGCTGTGTAGTTCAAGTTTCCGAACCTGACCTGGTGGCCATGGGGTAGCTGTCGATCTGCTCCAGATGGCCAAACGAATTGGAACGTAACATGAAGCCGCCGAACACGAAGATTTGTCCCGGGAGAAAAGTCTCGCCCTGGACTGTGTTATTGACAATTGAAGGCGCCATCAAGCTTTGTAGGGACACAATGTCGCCACTGTCTGTGTCAAAACCGGCAGATCTCGGGTAGGGGGTCCCAATCTGTGCGTCTTAGGCTGATGGTAACAGGAAGCGAGGGACACAATGTTTACCCAGGTTCGGGCCCTCTCGATGGAGGTAAAACCCTACTTCCCGCTTGATTAATATTCAAGATATGAGTAGTACAAGAGTAGATCTACCACGAGATCGTAGAGGCTAAACCCTAGGAGCTAGCCTATGATGATTATGATGGTAATCGGCCTTCTAAGGACCAACCTCTTCGGTTTATATAGACACCGGAGAGGGCTAGGGTTTACATGGAGTCGTTTACAAGAAAGGAAACACAATATCCGGATCACCAAGCTTGCCTTCCACGCAAAGGAGAGTCCTATCCGGACACGGGATGGAGTCTTGAGTCTTGTATCTTCACGCTTCAATAGTCTGGACGATGTATATAGTCCGGCTGTCCGGATATCCCCTAATCCAGGACTCCCTCATCCACGAGGTGGAACCTTGGCGGAACCAATCTAGGGCTCCGACGGAGCTGTTCTGCCGGGGAAACATCCCTCCGGGAGGGGGAAATCATCACCATCATCATCACCATCGATCCTCTCAGCGGGAGGGGGTCAATCTCCATCAACATATTCACCAGCACCATCTCCTCTCAAACCCTAGTTCATCTCTTGTATCCGATCTTTGTCTCAACACCTCAGATTGGTACCTGTGGGTTGCTAGTAGTGTTGATTACTCCTTGCAGTTGATGCTAGTTGGTTTATTCGGTGGAAGATCATATGTTCTGATCCTATATGCATATTAATAACCCTCTGATTATGAACATGAATATGATTTGTGAGTAGTTACGTTTGTTCATGAGGACATGGGAGAAGTCTTGCTATAAGTAGTCATGTGAATTTGGTATTCGTTCGATATTTTGATGAGATGTATGTTGTCTTTTCTCTAGTGGTGTTATGTGAATGTCGAATACATGACACTTCACCATTGTTGGGCCTAGAGGAAGGCATTGAGAAGTAATAAGTAGATGCTGGGTTTCTAGAGTGACAGAAGCTTAAACCCTAGTTTATGCGTTGCTTCGTAAGGGGCTGATTTGGATCCATATGTTTCATGCCATGGTTAGGTTTACCTTAATTCTTCTTTCGTAGTTGCGGATGCTTGCGAGAGTAGTTAATCATAAGTGGGATGCTTGTAAAAGGAAGGGCATCACCCAAGCACCGGTCCACCCACATATCAAATTATCAAAGTAACGAATGCGAATCATATGAGCGTGATGAAAACTAGCTTGACGATAATTCGCATGTGTCCTCGAGAGCGTTTTCCTTCATATAAGAATTTGTCCAGGCTTGTCCTTTGCTACAAAAAGGATTGGGCCACCTTGTTGCACCTTATTTACTTTTGTTACTTGTTACCCGTTACGAATTACCTTATCACAAAACTATTTGTTACCGATAATTTCAGTGCTTGCAGAGAATACCTTACTGAAAACCGCTTGTCATTTCCTTCTGCTCCTCCTTGGGTTCGACACTCTTACTTTTCGAAAGGACTACAATAGATCCCTTACACTTGTGGGTAATCAAGACACTTTTCTGGCGCCATTGCCTGGGAGTGAAGCGCCTTTGGTAAGTGGAACTTGGTAAGGAAAGATTTATGTAGTGTGCTGAAATTTACTGTCACTTGTTACTATGGAAAGTAACCCTTTGAGGGGTTTGTTCGGGGTATCTTCACCCCGACCAGTAGAGCAAAGAGTTGCTCCTCAACCTACTGAACCTACTGAAAATGTTTACTTTGAAATTCCTTCGGGTATGGTAGAGAAACTGCTGGCTAATCCTTTACAGGAGATGGAACATTGCATCCCGATTTGCATCTAATTTATGTGGATGAAGTTTGTGGATTATTTAAGCTTGCAGGTATGCCCAAGGATGTTATCAAGAATAAGGTCTTCCCTTTATGTTTGAAGGGAAAGGAATTTAAGTGGTGTCGGCTATGTGATGATATGAGATCATGGAACTACAATCGATTGAAATTGGATTTTCATCAGAAGTTTTATCCTATGCATCTTGTTCATCGTGATCGTAATTATATATATATATATATATATATATAATTTTTGGCCTCGCAAAGGAGAAAGCATCTATCAAGCTTGGGGGAGGCTTAAGTCAATGTTATATTCATGCCCCAATCATGAGCTCTCAAGAGAAATTATTTTTCAAAATTTTTATGCTTGGCTTTCTCTCAACAATCGCTCCATGCTCGATGCTTCTTGTACTGGCTCTTTCATGATGAAGACTATTAATTAAAATGGGATTTATTGGAAATAATTAAACGCAATTTGGAAGATTGGGATCTCGACAAAGGTAAGCAGTCAGGTATAACACCTAAGTTTGATTGTGTTAAATCTTTTATGGATACTGATGCTTTTCTTGAATTTAGCACTAAATATGGACTTGACTCTGAGATAGTAGCTTCTTTCTGTGAATCATTTGCTACTCATGTTGGCCTTCCTAAGGAGAAGTGGTTTAAATATAATCCTCCCATTGAAGTAAAAGTAGTTGCACCTATTAAAGTTGAAGAAAAGACTATCACTTACAATGATCCTATTGTTCCTACTACCTATATTGAGAAACCACCTTTCCCTGTTATGATAAAGGATCATTCTAAAGCTTCAACTGTGGTTTTTCAGAGTAATACTAGAACACCTACACCACCTGAGAAAATTCAAGTTGAACCTAGTATTGCCATGGTTAAAGATCTCTTGGCTGATAATATTGATGGGCATGTTATTTACTTCTGTGATGAAGCTGCTAGAATTGCTAGACCCGATACTAAAAATAAACATAGACCTGTTGTAGCCATGCCTGTTATTTCTGTTAAAATAGGAGATCATTGTTATCATGGCTTATGTGATATGGGTGCTAGTGCAAGTGCAATACCTCATTCCTTATACAAAGAAATTATGCATGATATTGCACCTGCTGAGATAGAAGAAATCGATGTTACAATTAAGCTCGCCAATAGAGATACTATTTAACCAGTTGGGATTGTTAGAGATGTTGAAGTCTTGTGTGGGAAAGTTAAATATCCTACTGATTTTCTTGTTCTTGGCTCCCCACAAGATTACTTTTGTCCCATTATATTTGGTAGAGACTTCTTGAATACTGTTAATGCTAAGATAGACTGCAAAAAGGATATTGTTATGATTGGTTTAGGGGATATGTCTCATGACTTTAATTTTGCTAAATTTCATAGACAACCCCATGATAAAGAATTACCTAGTAAGGATGAAATTATTGGTCTTGCTTCTATTGCCGTGCCTCCTAATGATCCTTTAGAACAATATTTGCTAGACCATGAAAATGATATGTTTATGAATGGAAGAAGGGAGATAGATGAAGTATTCTTTAATCAGGGACCTATTTTGAAACACAACTTGCCTATTGAAATTCTAGGGGATCCTCCACCACCCAAGGGTGATCCCGTGTTTGAGCTTAAACCACTACCTGATACTCTTAAATATGCTTATATTGATGAAAAGAAGATATATCCTATTATTATTAGTGCTAACCTTTTAGAGTAGGAAGAGGAGAAATTATTGAAAACCCTGAAGAAGCACTATGCAGCTGTTGGATATACTCTTGATGATCTTAAGGGCATTAGTCCCACTCTATGCCAACACAAAATAAAATTGGAGAAAGACGCCAAACCAGTTGTTGATCACCAACAACGGTTAAATCTTAAGATGAAAAAAGTGGTAAGAAAAGAAATACTAAAGCTCCTGGAGGCAGGTATACTTTTTCCCGTTGCTGATAGTCAGTGGGTAAGTCCTGTCCATTGTGTCCCTAAGAAGGGAGGTATTACTGTCGTTCCTAATGATAAAGATGAATTGATCCCGCAAAGAATTGTTACAGGTTAATTATAGGATGGTGAATGATTTCCGCAAATTAAATAAAGTTACTAAAAAGGATCATTACCCTTTGCCTTTTATTGATCAAATGCTAGAAAGATTATCCAAACATACACATTTTTGCTTTCTAGATGGTTACTCTGGTTTCCCTCAAATACCTGTGTCAAAAGTGGATCAAGAAAAGACCAGTTTTACTTGCCCTTTCGGTACTTTTGCTTATAGACGTATGCCTTTTGGTTTATGTAATGTACCTGCTACCTTTCAAAGATGCATGATGGCTATATTCTCTGACTTTTGTGAAAAGATTGTTGAGGTTTTCATGGATGATTTCTCCGTTTATGGATCTTATTTTGATGATTGCTTGAGCAACCTTGATCGAGTTTTGCAGAGATGTGAAGAAACTAATCTTGTCTTGAATTGGGAAAAATGCCACTTTATGGTTAATGAAGGCATTGTCTTGGGGCATAAAATTTCTGAAAGAGGTTTTGAAGTTGATAAAGCTAAAGTTGATGCTATTGAAAAGATGCTGTGTCCTAAAGACATTAAAGGTATAAGAAGTTTCGTTGGTCATGCCATTTTTCATAGGAGGTTTATTAAGGACTTCTCTAAAATTTCTAGGCCTCTGACTAATCTCTTACAAAAAGATATTCCTTTTGTCTTCGATGATGATTGTGTAGAAGCATTTGAAATACTTAAAAAAGCTTTGATTTCTGCACCTATTGTTCAGCCACCTGATTGGAATTTGCCCTTTGAAATTATGTGCGATGCAAGTGATTATGCATAGGTGCTGTTCTAGGACAAAGAGTTGATAAGTAACTTAATGTTATTCAATATGCTAGTAAAACTCTAGACAGTGCCCAGAGAAATTATGCTACTACTGAAAAAGAATTATTAGCAGTTGTATTTTCTTGTGATAAGTTTAGACCTTATATCGTTGACTCTAAAGTAACTGTTCACACTGATCATGTTGCTATTAAATATCTTATGGAAAAGAAAGGTGCTAAACCTAGACTTATTAGATGGGTTCTCCTACTACAAGAATTTGATTTGCATATTATTGATAGAAAGGGTGCTGAGAACCCTGTTGCAGACAACTTGTCTAGATTAGAGAATGTTCTTGATGACCCACTACCTATTGATGATAGCTTTCCTAACGAACAATTAGCTATCATAAATGCTTCTCGTACTAATCCATGGTATGCTGATTATGCTAATTACATTATTGCTAAATTTATACCACCTAGTTTCACGTACCAGCAAAAGAAAAAGTTTTTCTATGATTTAAGACATTACTTCTGGGATGACCCACACCTTTATAAAGAAGGAGTAGATGGTGTTATTAGACATTGTGTACCTGAGCATGAACATGAACATATCCTACGCAAGTGTCACTCCGAGGCTTATGGAGGATGATACGTTTCCAACGTATCTATAATTTTTGATTGCTCCATGCTACTTTTATCTACTGTTTTAGGCAATATTTGGCTTTATTATCCACTTTTATATTATTTTTGGGACTAACCTATTAACCGGAGGCCCAGCCCAGATTTGCTGTTTTATGCCTATTTCAGTGTTTTGAGGAAAAGGAATATCAGACGGAGTCAAAACGGAACGAAATCAACTGGAGAAGTTATTTTTGGAAGGAAACCCACCTGATGGACCTGGACCCCACGTCAGAAGATACGGGAGGTGCTCACGAGGGTGGGGGCGCGCCCCCCTGCCTCGTGGGGCCCCCGTAGCTCCACCGACGTTCTCCCTGCACCCATATATACCTACGTACCCTAAAACTTCTAGAACAGAAGATAGATCGGGAGTTCCATCGCCGCAAGCCTCTGTAGCCACCAAAAACCAATCGGGACCCTGTTCCGGCACCCTGCCGGAGGGGGATCCCATCACCGGAGGCCATCTTCATCATCCCGGCGCTATCCATGACGAGGAGGGAGTAGTTCACCCTCGGGGCTAAGGGTATGTACCAGTAGCTATGTGTTTGATCTCTCTCTCTCTCTCGTGTTCTCTCTCGTGTTCCCTCTATGGCACGATCTTGATGTATCCGGAGCTTTGCTATTGTAGTTGGATCTTATGATGTTTCTCCCCCTCTACTCTCTTGTGATGAATTGAGTTTCCCCTTTTGAAGTTATCTTATCGGATTGAGTCTTTTATGAACACTAGATGTATGTCTTGCGTGGGATAACCGTGGTGACAATGGGTTATTCTATTGAAACCCTTGATGTATGTTTTGGTGATCAACTTGCGGGTTTTGTGACACTTGGGAACCTATGCATAGGGGTTGGCACACGTTCTTGACTCTCCGGTAGTAGCTTTGGGGCACTCTTTGAAGTACTTTTATGTTGGTTGGATGAATCTGACATTGTGTGATGCATATTGTATAATCATGCCCACGGATACTTGAGGTGACAATGGAGTATCTAGGTGACATTAGGGTTTTGGTTGATTTGTATCTTAAGGTGTTATTCTAGTACGAACTCTTTTATAGATCGATCCGAAAGAATAACTTTGTGTTGGTTTCGTACCCGACCATAATCTCTACGTTTGTTCTCCGCTATTAGTGGCTTTGGAGTGACTCTTTGTCACATGTTGAGGGTTTGTCATATGTTCTATCTTTGTTATTATTGTTGAGGGAACTTACACTAGTGAAAGTATGAGCCCTAGGCCTTGTTTCCTACCATTGCAATACCGTTTACGCTCACTTTTTTCACTCGTTACCTTGCTGTTTTTATTATTTCAGATTACAAAAACCTATATCTACTATCTATTTTGCACTTGTATCTTCATCTCTTCGCCGAACTAGTGCACCTATACAATTTACCATTGTATTGGGTGTGTTGGGGATACAAGAGACTCTTTGTTATTTGGTTGTAGGGTTGTTTGAGAGAGACCATCTTCATCCTACGCCTCCTATAGATTGATAAACCTTAGGTCAACCACCTCAGGGAAATTTGCTACTGTCCTACAAACCTGTGCACTTGCAGGCCCAACAATGTCTACAAGAAGAAGGTTGTGTAGTAGACATCAAGCTCTTTTCTGGCGCCATTGCCGGGGAGGTGTGTGCTTGAAGGTATATCTTTAGATCATGCAATCAAATCTTTTTGTTTCTTGTTTTAGCACTAGTTTATTTTATAAAATAAAACTACAAAAAAATGGAGTTGAGTTTGTCTCATACACTTCACCTTTTTAATATCTTTTGTGAGTATGATGGAAAGGATAATTGTGCTCAAGTGCTAGAAGAAGAGATCTATAGAATGTTTTTATATGATGAGCATGATTGCAATGTTGTTAGTATGAATTCCTTGAATATCCATGATGCTAATGATATGCAAAGCCACAAGCTTGGGGAAGCTATGTTTGATTAAGATGATATATTTTGTCCCCCAAGCTTTGATGAGCAAATTTACTATGATGAAAGCATGCCTCCTATTTATGATGATTATTGTGATGATACGTATGCTATAAAGAAGAAGTTTGCTTATGTGGAGAGTAGAAAATTTTCTATGCTTTTAGATCATGAAAAGAATGCTTTAGGTGCTGGTTATATTGTTGAATTCATTCATGATGCTACTGAAGATTATTATGAGGGAGGAACATATGCTTGTAGGAATTGCAATAATGTCAAGTTTCCTCTCTATGTGCTTAAAATCTTGAAGTTATGCTTGTTGTGCCATCCTATGCTAGTTGATTATTGTTCCCATAAGTTGTTTGATCACAAAGTCCCTATGCATGGGAAGTGGGTTAGACTTAAATGTGCTAGTCATATGCTTCATGATGCTCCCGTTATGTTTCAATTCTTATCTTTTATGTGAGCATCATTGCCATCATCATGCCTAGCTAAAAGGCATTAAAGAAAAGCGCTTGTTGGGAGACAACCCAATATTTATCCTTACTGTTTTTGTGTGTCCACATGATTATGCTACTGTATAAATCATGTTTTATAGCTTTTGTTTCAATAAAGTGCCAAGTAGAACCTTTGGGAAGACTTGGGTGAAGTTTATATGATCTTGCTGTGAAAAACAGAAACTTTAGCGCTCACGAGATTAGCTTCCACTTTTTACTGGAGAGCGCTTTTAGGTTGATTCTTTTTGAAGATGATTAATAGACAAATTTCTCAGGTCCAGCAATTTATTTCATAATTTGTGGGGTTCCATAAGTATACGTTTTATACAGATTACTACAGACTATTCTGTTTTTGACAGATTCTGTTTTCTATGTGTTGTTTGCTTATTTTGATGCATCTATGAGTAATACTGGAGGGTATGAACCATAGAGAAGTTAGAATACAGTAGATATTACACCAATATGAATTTAGAATGAGTTCATTGAAGTACCTAAGTGGTGGTTTTATTTTCTTATACTAACGGAGCTTACGAGTTTTGTGTTGAAGTTTTGTGTGGTTGAAGTTTTCAAGTTTTGGGTAAAGATTCGATGGACTATGGAATAAGGAGTGGAAAGAGCCTAAGCTTGGGGATGCCCAATGCACCCCAAGGTAATATTCAAGGACAACCAAGCAACTAAGCTTGGGGATGCCCCGGAAGGCATCCCCTCTTTCGTCTTCGTTCATCGATAACTTTACTTGGAGCTATATTTTTATTCACCACATGATATGTGTTTTGCTTGGAGTGTCAATTTATTTTGTTAGTTTTTGCTTGCTTTTAGTTATATTAGTGTTTTTCTTCTTTAGTTTCAATAAAAAGTCAAGGATAGCCTTTGCCATGCTTATTTTGCTAGTATGCATGTTGCTGTTTGAAAACAGAAAGTTTACCGCTGTTGCAAAAATTCCCTAGAAAATTCAGATCATGTTATAACGTTGAATCTTTTTGCATATTTAGCTCTGATAAATTTATTACAGTGGGAATTTTAGTTCATAATTTTTGGAGTCAGGGAAGTATTGATACTCTTGCATTCTTTACAGACTGTACTGTTTTGACAGATTGCTGTTATGGTTGCATTGTTTGCATATGCTTGCTTGTTTAATGATTCTTTTTGATGATAGGAGTATTAAATATGCAGAGGCATTTAGTATTCAATGTGGAATAATAATTTAAGTGATTTGTTACAGTAGAATATGATAAGGTTTTGCTTTGGTTTATACTAACCTATCTCACGAGTTCTTGTTGAGTTTGTTGTGAATGAAGCTTTTCATAAAAAGAGAAACCATGATATGAGAGGAATTAAGGAGACACAAAAGTTCAAGATTGGGGATGCCCAAGGCACCCCAAGATAATATTTCAAGAAGTATCAGGCATCTAAGCTTGGGGATGCCCCGGTGGGCATCCCACCTTTCTTCTTCAACAACTATCGGTTAGTATCGATTGAGCCTAAGTTTTTGCTTCTTCACGTGAGTTGTGCTATCCTTGCATTGTAGTTTCCTTTATCTTTGCTTGCTGTTTGAATAAGTATCAAGATCTGAAATTCTTTAATGAGAGAGAGCCTTACACAAATTGGAATTTGCTAGAATACTCTAAGTGCTTCACTTATATCTTTTGAGCGTGATAATTTTTGCTCTAGTGCTTCACTTAGATCTTTTAGAGCACGGTGGTGGATTTGTTTTAAAGAAACTTGATCTCTCATGCTTCACTTAGATTATTTTGAGAGTCTTTAATATCATGGTAATTTGCTTAATGTTAATATACTTGGTATTCAAGATATGTGAAACTTTCTTTTGAGTGAATTGAATACTAAGATAAGTTTGATGCTTGATAATTGTTTTGAGATATGGAGGTGATAATATCAAAGTCGTGCTAGTTGGGTGATTATGAATTTGAGAATGCTTGTGTTGAAGTTTGCAAATCCCGTAGCATGCACGTATGGTTAAAGTTGTGTAACAAATTTGAAACATGAAGTGTACCTGGATTGTGCATCCTTATGAGTGGCGGTCGGGGACGAGCGATGGTCTTTTCCTACCAATATATCCCCCTACGAGCATGCACGTAGTACTTGATTTTTGATAACTTCTAAATTTTTGCAATAAGTATATGAGTTCGTTTGACTAATGTTGGGTCCATGGATTATACGCACTCTCACCTTTCCGCCATTGCTAGCCTCTTCGGTACCGTGCATTGCCCTTTCTCACCTTGAGAGTTGGTGCAAACTTCGCCGGTGCATCCAAACCCCGTGATACGATACGCTCTATCACACATAAACCTCCTTATATCTTCCTCAAAACAGCCACCATACCTACCTATTATGGCATTTCCATAGCCATTCCGAGATATATTGCCATGCACCTTCCATCATCATCATCATGACATGCATTACTTTTGTCATATTGCCATTGCATGATCTTGTAGTTGACATCGTATTTGTGGCAAATCCACCATGCATTATTTTTATACATGTCACTCTTGATTCATTGCACCATCCCGGTACACCGCCGGAGGCATTCATATAGAGTCATATCTTGTTCTAAGTTTTGAGTTGTAATCCTTATGTTTTAATCAATAGAAGTGTGATGATCATCATTATTAGAGCATTTCCCAAACAAAAAAAAAGAAAGGCCAAAAAAAAGAAAGGCCCAAAAAAGAGAAAGGCCAAAATAAAAAAAAGAAAGGCCCAAAAAAAATTAATAAAAAAGGGCAATGCTACTATCTCTTTTTCCACACTTGTGCTTCAAAATAGCACCTTGTTCTTCATGTAGTGAGTCTCATATTGTGCTTCAAAGTAGCACCTTGTTCTTCATGTAGTCTCATATATTGTGCTTCAAAGTAGCACCTTGTTCTTCATGTAGTGAGTCTCATGTGTTATCACTTCCATATACTAGTGGGAATTTTTCATTATAAAACTTGGCTTGTATATTCCTACGATGGGCTTCCTCAAATGCCCTAGGTCTTCATGAGCAAGCAAGTTGGATGCACACCCACTAGTTTTCTTTTGTTGAGCATTCATAGCTCTAGTGCATCCGTTGCATGGCAATCCCTACTCCTCATGTTGATATCAATTGATGGGCATCTCCATAGCCCGTTGATTAGCCTCGTCAACGTGAGACTTTCTCCTTTTTTGTCTTCTCCACACAATCCCCATCATCATATTCTATTCCACCCATAGTGCTATATCCATGGCTCACTCTCATGTATTGTGTGAAGGTTGAAAAAGTTTGAGATTATTTAAGTATGAAACAATTGCTTGGCTTGTCATCGGAGATATAGAAGTTGGGAACATCTTTGTGTGACGAAAATGAAGCATAGCCTAACTATATGATTTTGTAGGGATGAACTTTCTTTTGCCATGTTATTTTGAGAAGACATGATTGCTTTGATTAGTATGCTTGAAGTATTATTATTTTTTGTGTCAATATGAACTTTTGTCTTGAATCTTTCGGATCTGAATATTCATATCACAATTAAGAAGATTTACATTGAAATTATGCCAAAGTATCACTCCGCATAAAAAATTCTTTTTTATCATTTACCTACTCGAGGACGAGCAGGAATTAAGCTTGGGGATGCTTGATATGTCTCCAACGTATCTATAATTTTTTATTCCTCCATGCTACTTTTATCTACTGTTTTAGGCAATATTGGGCTTTATTATCCACTTTTATATTATTTTTGGGACTAACCTGTTAACCGGAGGCCCAGCCCAGATTTGCTATTTTATGCCTATTTCAGTGTTTCAAGGAAAAGAAATATCAGACGGAGTCAAAACGGAACGAAATCAACTGGAGAAGTTATTTTTGGAAGGAAACCCACCTGATGGACTTGGACCCCACGTCAGAAGATACATGAGGTGCTCACGAGGGTGGGGGGCGTGCCCTCCCCCCTGGGCGCGCCCCCTGCCTCGTGGGGCCCCCGTAGCTCCACCGACGTTCTCCCTGCACCCATATATACCTACGTACCCTAAAACTTCCAGAACAGAAGATAGATCGGGAGTTCCGCCGCTGCAAGCCTCTGTAGCCACCAAAAACCAATCGGGACCCTATTCCGGCACCCTGCCAGAGGGGGATCCCATCACCGGAGGCCATCTTCATCATCCCGGCGCTATCCATGACGAGGAGGGAGTAGTTCACCCTCGGGGCTGAGGGTATGTACCAGTAGCTATGTGTTCGATCTCTCTCTCTCTCTCTCGTGTTCTCTCTCGTGTTCCCTCTATGGCACGATCTTTATGTATCCCAAGCTTTGCTATTGTAGTTGGATCTTATGATGTTTCTCCCCCTCTACTCTCTTGTGATGAATTGAGTTTCCCCTTTTGAAGTTACCTTATCGGACTGAGTCTTTTATGAACACTTGATGTATGTCTTGTTGGAAATATGCCCTAGAGGCAATAATAAAAGCATTATTATTATATTTCCTTGTTCATGATAATTATCTTTTATTCATGCTATAATTGTATTATCCGGAAATCGTAATACACGTGTGAATACATAGACCACAATACGTCCCTAGTAAGCCTCTAGTAGACTAGCTCGTTGGTCAACGGATAGTCATGGTTTCCTGACTATGGACATTAGATGTCGTTGACAACGGGATCACATCATTAGGAGAATGATGTGATGGACAAGACCCATTCCTAAGCATAGCACAAGATCATGTAGTTCGTTTTGCTAGAGCTTTTCCAATGTCAAGTATCTCTTCCTTAGACCATGAGATCGTGTAACTCCCGGATACCGTAGGAGTGCTTTGCGTGTACCAAACGTCACAACATAACTGGGTGACTATAAAGGTGCACTACAGGCATCTTTGAAAGTGTCCGTTGGGTTGACACGGATCGAGACTGGGATTTGTCACTCCGTATGACGGAGAGGTATCACTGGGCCCACTCGGTAGTGCATCATCATAATGAGCTCAAAGTGACCAAGTGTCTGGTCACGGGACCATGCATTACGGTACGAGTAAAGTGACTTGCCGGTAACGAGACTGAACGAGGTATTGGGATACCGACCATCGAGTCTTGGGCAAGTAACATACCGTCTGACAAAGGGAATTGCATACGGGGTTGATTGAATCCTCGACATCGTGGTTCATCCGATGACATCATCGAGGAGCATGTGGGAGCCAACATGGGTATCCAGATCCCGCTGTTGGTTATTGACCGGAGAGCCGTCTCGGTCATGTCTGCGTGTCTCCCGAACCCGTAGGGTCTACACACTTAAGGTTCGGTGACGCTAGGGTTATTAGGAAGACTTGTATGTGATTACCGAATGTTGTTCGGAGTCCTGGATGAGATCCCGGACGTCACGAGGAGTTCCGGAATGGTCCGGAGGTAAAGATTTATATATGGGAAGTTGTTATGCAGACACCGGAAAGTTTCGGGGGCATATCGGTATTGTACCGGGGCCACCAGAAGGGTTCCGGGGGTCCACCGGGAGGGGCCACCCCTCTCGGAGGGCCTCATGGGCCGCATAGGGCAGGGAACCAGCCCGTGGAGGGCTGGGCGCCCCCCCCTTGGGCCCATGCGCCTAGGGTTGGGGGGGAACCCTAAAGGGGGCGCACCCCCTTTGCTTGGGGGGCAAGCCCCCTCCCTGGCCGCCGCCCCCCCTCTAGATCTCATCTAGAGGGGGTCGGCCCCCTTCCCCCTTCCCCTATAAATAGAGGGGCGAGGGGAGGGCTGAACACCTGATCCAAGGCGCAGGCCCTCCCCTCCCCAACACCTCTCCTCCGTTGTGCGCTTGGCGAAGCCCTGTCGGAGTACTGCCTCTCCACCATCATCACGCCGTCGTGCTGCTGCTGGAGCCTTCTTCCTCAACCTCTCCTTCCCCCTTGCTGGATCAAGAAGGAGGAGACGTCGTCCGTACCATACGTATGTTGAACGCGGAGGTGTTGTCCGTTCAGCACTTGGTCATCGGTGATTTGAATCACGGCGAGTACGACTCCATCATCACCGTTCCCTTGAACGCTTGCGCATGCGATCTACAAGTGGTATGTAGATGCAATCTCTCTCCCATGACTCGTTGCTTAGATGAACTCATAGATGGATCTTGGTGAAACTGTAGGAAAATTTTTAATTTTCTGCAACGTTCCCCAACAGTGGCATCATGAGCTAGGTCTATTCGTAGTTCTCTATTGCACGAGTAGAACACAATTTTGTTGTGGGCGTAGATCTTGTCAACTTGCTTGCCACTACTAGTCTTTTCTTGCTTCAGCGGTATTGTGGGATGAAGCGGCCCGGACCGACCTTACACGTACGCTTACGTGAGACAGGTTCCACCGACTGACATGCACTAGTTGCATAAGGTGGCTAGCGGGTGTCTGTCTCTCCTACTTTAGTTGGAGCGGATTAGATGAAAAGGGTCCTTATGAAGGGTAAATAGAAGTTGACAAAATCACGTTGTGGTTATTCATAGGTAAGAAAACGTTCTTGCTAGAACCTAATTGCAGCCACGTAAAAGATGCAACAACAATTAGAGGACGTCTAACTTGTTTTTGCAGCAATTGTCATGTGATGTGATATGGCCATAAGTTGTGATGAATGATGAATGATATATTGTGATGTATGAGATCATGTTCTTGTAATAGGAATCACGACTTGCATGTCGATGAGTATGACAATCGGCAGGAGCCATAGGAGTTGTCTTTATTTTTTGTACGACCTGCGTGTCATTGAAGATCGCCATGTAAATTACTTTACTTTATTGCTAAACGCGTTAGCCATAGAATTAGAAGTAGTCGTTGGCGTGACAACTTCATGAAGACACAATGATGGAGATCATGGTGTCATGCCGGTGACGAAGATGATCATGGAGCCCCGAAGATGGAGATCGAAGGAGCTATATGATATTGGCCATATCATGTCACTACTATATAATTGCATGTGATGTTTATTATGTTGTATGCATCTTGTTTACTTAGAACGGCGGTAGTAAATAAGATGATCCCTTATAATAATTTCAAGAAAGTGTTTCCCCTAACTGTGCACCGTTGCTAAAGTTCGTCGTTTCGAAGAACCACATGATGATCGTGTGTGATAGATCCTTATGTTCACATACAACGGGTGTAAGACAGATTTACACATGCAGAACACTTAGGGTTGACTTGATGAGCCTAGCATGTACAGACATGGCCTCGGAACACAGAGACGGAAAGGTCGAACGTGAGTCGTATGGAAGATACGATCAACATGGAGATGTTCACTGATGATGACTAGTCCGTCTCACGTGATGATCGGACACGGCCTAGTCGATTCGGATCGTGTAACACTTCGATGACTAGAGGGATGTCTAATTTGAGTGGGAGTTCATTAAATAATTTGATTAGATGAACTTAATTATCATGAACTTATTCTAAAACTTTTGCAAAATATGTCTTGTAGATCAAATGGCCAACGCTCATGTCAACATGAACTTCAACGCGTTCCTAGAGAAAACCAAGCTGAAAGATGATGGCAGCAACTATTCGGACTGGGTCCAGAACCTGAGGATCATCCTCATAGCAGCCAAGAAAGATTATGTCCTAGATGCACCGCTAGGTGAAGCACCCATCCCAGAGAACCAAGACGTTATGAACACTTGGCAATCACGTGCTGATGATTACTCCCTCGTTCAGTGCGGCATGCTTTATAGCTTAGAACCGGTGCTCCAAAAGCGTTTTGAGAAGCACGGAGCATATGAGATGTTCGAGGAGCTGAAAATGGTTTTCCAAGCTCATGCCCGGGTCGAGAGATATGAAGTCTCCAACAAGTTCTATAGTTGTAAGATGGAGGAAAACAGTTCTGTCACTGAGCACATACTCAAAACGTCTGGGTTGCACAACCGCCTGTCCCAGTTGGATATCAACCTCCCGGAAGAGGCGGTCATTGACAGAATCCTTCAGTCTCTCCCACCGAGCTACAAGAGCTTTGTGTTGAACTACAATATGCAGGGGATGGTGAAGACCATTCCTGAAGTATTCTCAATGCTGAAGTCAGCAGAGGTTGAAATCAAGAAAGAACATCAAGTGTTGATGGTCAATAAAACCACTAAGTTCAAGAAGGGCAAGGGTAAGAAAAACTTCAAGAAGGACGGCAAAGATGTTGCCGCGCCCGGTAAGCCAGTTGCCGGGAGGAAGTCAAAGAATGGACCCAAGTCTGAGACTGAGTGCTTTTATTGCAAGGGGAAGGGTCACTGGAAGCGGAACTGCCCCAAATACTTAGCGGACAAGAAGGCCGGCAACACTAAAGGTATATTTGATATACATGTAATTGATGTGTACCTTACCACTACTCGTAGTAACTCCTGGGTATTTGATACCGGTGCCGTTGCTTACATTTGTAACTCACAGCAGGAGTTGCTGAATAAGCAGAGACTGGCGAAGGACGAGGAGACGATGCGCGTCGGGAATGGTTCCAAGGTCGATGCGATCGTCGTCGGCATGCTACCTCTACATTTACCTACAAGATTAGTTTTAAACTCAATAATTGTTATTTAGTGCCAAGTTTGAGCATGAACATTGTATCTGGATCTCGTTTAATACGAGATGGCTACTCATTTAAATCCGAGAATAATGGTTGTTCTATTTATATGAGAGATATGTTTTATGGTCATGCCCCGATGGTCAATGGTTTATTCTTAATGAATCTCGAACGTAATGTTACACATATTCATAGTGTGAATACCAAAAGATGTAAAGTTGATAACGATAGTCCCACATACTTGTGGCACTGCCGCCTTGGTCACATTGGTGTCAAGCGCATGAAGAAGCTCCATGCTGATGGACTTTTAGAGTCTCTATATTATGAATCATTTGACACATGCGAACCATGCCTCATGGGCAAAATGACCAAGACCCCGTTCTCCGGAACAATGGAGCGAGCAACCAACTTATTGGAAATCATACATACTGATGTGTGTGGTCCAATGAGCATTGAGGCTCGCGGAGGATATCGTTATGTTCTCACTCTCACTAATGACTTGAGTAGATATGGGTATGTCTACTTGATGAAATACAAGTCTGAGACCTTTGAAAAGTTCAAGGAATTTCAGAATGAAGAAGAGAATCAACGTGACCGAAAGATAAAGTTCTTACGATCAGATCGTGGAGGAGAATATTTAAGTCACGAATTTGGTACACACTTAAGAAAATGTGGAATCGTTTCACAACTCACGCCGCCTGGAACACCTCAGTGTAACGGTGTGTCCGGACGTCATAATCGCACTCTATTGGATATGGTGCGATCTATGATGTCTCTTACCAATTTACCGCTATCATTTTGGGGATACGCTCTAGAGACAGCTACATTCACTTTAAATAGGGCACCTTCTAAATCCGTTGAGACGACACCGTATGAATTATGGTTTGGGAAGAAACCTAAGCTGTCGTTTCTAAAAGTTGGGGATGCGATGCTTATGTCAAGAAACTTCAACCTGAAAAGCTCGAACCCAAGTCGAAAAATGCGTCTTCATAGGATACCCTAAGGAAACCATTGGGTATACCTTCTACTTAAGATCCGAGGGCAAGATCTTTGTTGCCAAGAACGGATCCTTTCTGGAAAAAGAGTTTCTCTCGAAAGGAGTAAGTGGGAGGAAAGTAGAACTCGATGAAGTACTACCTCTTGAACCGGAAAGTAGTGCAGCTCAGGAAAACGTTCCTATGGTGCCTACACCAACTAGAGAGGAAATTAATGATGATGATCAAAGTACTTCTGATCAAGTTGCTACTGAACTTCGTAGGTCCACAAGGACACGTTCCACACCAGAGTGGTATGGCAACCCTGTCCTGAAGATCATGTTGTTAGACAACGGTGAACCTTCGAACTATGAAGAAGCGATGGCGGGCCTAGATTCCAACAAATGGCTAGAAGCCATGAAATCCGAGATAGAATCCATGTATGAAAACAAAGTATGGACTTTGACTGACTTGCCCGATGATCGACGAGCGATAGAAAACAAATGGATCTTTAAGAAGAAGACGGACGCGGATGGTAATGTCACCATCTATAAAGCTCGACTTGTCGCTAAGGGTTATCAGCAAGTTCAAGGGATTGACTACGATGAGACTTTCTCTCCCGTAGAGAAGCTTAAGTCCGTCCGAATCATGTTAGCAATTGCCGCATACTATGATTATGAGATATGGTAGATGGACGTCAAAACGGCATTCCTTAACGGGCATCTTAAGGAAGAATTGTATATGATGCAGCCGGAGGGTTTTGTCGATCCTAAGAATGCTAACAAAGCATGCAAGCTCCAGCGATCCATTTATGGGCTGGTGCAAGCATCTCGGAGTTGGAACATTCGCTTTGATGAGATGATCAAAGCGTTTGGGTTTATGCAGACTGATCGAGAAGCCTGCGTTTACAAGAAAGTGAGTGGGAGCTCTGTAGCATTTCTCATATTATATGTAGATGACATACTTTTGATGGGAAATGATATAGAATTTTTGGACAACATTAAGACCTACTTGAATAAGTGTTTTTCAATGAAGGACCTTGGAGAAGCTGCTTACATATTAGGCACCAAGATCTATAGGGATAGATCGAGACGCCTCATAGGTCTTTCACAAAGCACATACCTTGATAAGATTTTGAAGAAGTTCAAAATGGATCAGTCCAAGAAAGGGTTCTTGCCTATACTGCAAGGTGTGAGATTGAGCTCGGCTCAATGCCCGACCACGACAAAAGATAAAGAAGAGATGAGCGTCATCCCCTATGTCTCAGCCATAGGATCTATTATGTATGCCATGCTGTGTACCAGACCTGATGTAAACCTTGCCGTAAGTTTGGTAGGTAGGTACCAAAGTAATCCCGGCAAGGAACACTGGACAACGGTCAAGAATATCCTAAAGTACCTGAAAAGGACAAAGGACATGTTTCTCATTTATGGAGGTGACGAAGAGCTCGTCGTAAAGGGTTACGTCAACGCTAGCTTTGACACAGATCTGGATGACTCTAAGTCACAAACCGGATGCGTGTATATGTTGAATGGTGGAGCAGTAAGCTGGTGCAGCTGCAAGCAGAGCGTCGTGGCGGGATCTACATGTGAAGCGGAGTACATGGCAGCCTCGGAGGCAGTGCATGAAGCAATTTGGGTGAAGGAGTTCATCACCGACCTAGGAGTCCTACCCAATGCGCCGGGGCCGATCAAACTCTTCTGTGACAACACTAGAGCTATTGCCCTTGACAAGGAGCCCAGGTTTCACAAGAAGACCAGACACATCAAGCGTCGCTTCAACTCCATCCGTGAAAATGTTCAAGATGGAGACATAGATATTTTGCAAAGTACATACGGATCTGAATGTCGCAGATCCGTTGACTAAACCTCTCTCGCGAGCGAAACATGATCAACACCAGAACTCTATGGGTGTTCGATTCATCATAATGTAACTAGATTATTGACTCTAGTGCAAGTGGGAGACTGTTGGAAATATGCCCTAGAGGCAATAATAAAAGCATTATTATTATATTTCCTTGTTCATGATAATTGTCTTTTATTCATGCTATAATTGTATTATCCGGAAATCGTAATACACGTGTGAATACATAGACCACAATACGTCCCTAGTAAGCCTCTAGTAGACTAGCTCGTTGGTCAATGGATAGTCATGGTTTCCTGACTATGGACATTAGATGTCGTTGACAACGGGATCACATCATTAGGAGAATGATGTGATGGACAAGACCCATTCCTAAGCATAGCACAAGATCGTGTAGTTCGTTTTGCTAGAGCTTTTCCAATGTGAAGTATCTCTTCCTTAGACCATGAGATCGTGTAACTCCCGGATACTGTAGGAGTGCTTTGGGTGTACCAAACGTCACAACGTAACTGGGTGACTATAAAGGTGCACTACAGGTATCTTCGAAAGTGTCCGTTGGGTTGATACGGATCGAAACTGGGATTTGTCACTCCGTATGATGGAGAGGTATCACTGGGCCCACTCGGTAGTGCATCATCATAATGAGCTCAAAGTGACCAAGTGTCTGGTCACGGGATCATGCATTACAGTACGAGTAAAGTGACTTGCCTGTAACGAGACTGAACGAGGTATTGGGATACCGACCATCGAGTCTCGGGCAAGTAACATACCATCTGACAAAGGGAATTGCATACGGGGTTGATTGAATCCTCGACATCATGGTTCATCCGATGACATCATCGAGGAGCATGTGGGAGCCAACATGGGTATCCAGATCCCGCTGTTGGTTATTGACCGGAGAGCCGTCTCGGTCATGTCTGCGTGTCTCCCGAACCCGTAGGGTCTACACACTTAAGGTTCAGTGACGCTAGGGTTATTAGGAATACTTGTATGTGATTACCGAATGTTGTTCGGAGTCCCGGATGAGATCCCGGACGTCACGAGGAGTTCCGGAATGGTACGGAGGTAAAGATTTATATATGGGAAGTTGTAATGCGGACACCGGAATGTTTCGGGGGCATATCGGTATTGTACCGGGGCCACCGGAAGGGTTCCGGGGGTCCACCGGGAGGGGCCACCCCTCTCAGAGGGCCTCATGGGCCGCATAGGGCAGGGAACAAGCCCCTGGAGGGCTGGGCTCCCCCCTTGGGCCCATGCGCCTAGGGTTGGGGGGGGGGGAACCCTAAAGGGGGCGCACCCCCTTTGCTTGGGGGGCAAGCCCCCTCCCTGGCCGCCGCCCCCCCTCTAGATCTCATGTAGAGGGGGCTGGCCCCCTTCCCCCTTACCCTATAAATAGAGGGGCGAGGGGAGGGCTGAACACCTGATCCAAGGCGCAGCCCCTCCCCTCCCCAACACCTCTCCTCCTCCGTTGTGCGCTTGGCGAAGCCCTGTCGGAGTACTGCCTCTCCACCATCATCACGCCGTCGTGCTGCTGCTGGAGCCTTCTTCCTCAACCTCTCCTTCCCCCTTGTTGGATCAAGATGGAGGAGACATCGTCCGTACCGTACGTGTGTTGAACACGGAGGTGTTGTCCATTCAGCACTTGGTCTTCGGTGATTTGAATCACGACGAGTACGACTCCATCATCACCGTTCCCTTGAACGCTTCCGCACGCGATCTACAAGTGGTATGTAGATGCAATCTCTCTCCCATGACTCGTTGCTTAGATGAACTCATAGATGGATCTTGGTGAAACCGTAGGAAATTTTTTAATTTTCTGCAACGTTCCCCAACATGTCTTGCGTGGGATAACCGTGGTGACAATGGGTTATTCTATTGATCCACTTGATGTATGTTTTGGTGATCAACTTGCGGGTTTCGTGACACTTGGGAACCTATGCATAGGGGTTGGCACACGTTCTTGACTCTCCGGTAGTAGCTTTGGGGCACTCTTTGAAGTACTTTTATGTTGGTTGGATGAATCTGAGATTGTGTGATGCATATCGTATAATCATGCCCACGGATACTTGAGGTGACAATGGAGTATCTATGTGATATTAGGGTTTTGGTTGATTTGTATCTTAAGGTGTTATTCTAGTACGAACTCTTTTATAGATCGATCCGAAAGAATAACTTTGTGGTGGTTTCGTACCCGACCATAATCTCTACGTTTGTTCTCCGCTATTAGTGGCTTTGGAGTGACTCTTTGTCGCATGTTGAGGGCTTGTCATATATTCTATCTATGTTATTATTGTTGAGAGAACTTACACTAGTGAAAGTATGAAGCCTAGGCCTTGTTTCCTACCATTGCAATGCCGTTTACGCTCACTTTTATCGCTCGTTACCTTGCTGTTTTTATTATTTCAGATTACAAAAACCTATATCTACTATCTATTTTGCACTTGTATCTTCATCTCTTCGTTGAACTAGTGCACCTATACAATTTACCATTGTATTGGGTGTGTTGTGGACACAAGAGACTCTTTGTTATTTGGTTGCAGGGTTGTTTGAGAGAGACCATCTTCATCCTACGCCTCCTACGGATTGATAAACCTTAGGTCATCCAGTTGAGGGAAATTTGCTACTGTCCTACAAACCTGTGCACTTGCAGGCCCAACAATGTCTACAAGAAGAAGGTTGTGTAGTAGACATCAGAGGACACCACGCTAGAGATAGAACTTCGCATAAGGTACTGCAACCGGTTTTTATTGGCCTACTCTCTTCAACGATGCCCGTAAGTTTGTCTTGTCTTGCGATGAATGTCAAAGAATTGGTAATATTAGTAGACGTCAAGAAATGCCTTTGAATTATTCTCTTGTTATTGAACCATTTGATGTTTGGGCCTTTGATTCTATGGGACAATTTCCTTCCTCTAATGGGTATAAACATATTTTAGTTGCTGTTGATTACGTTACTAAGTGAGTAGAAGCTATTCCAACTAGTAGTGCTGATCATAACACCTCTATTAAGATGCTTAAAGAAGTTATTTTTCTGAGGTTTGGAGTCCCTAGATACCTAATGACTGATGGTGGTTCACATTTTATTCATGGTGCTTTTCGTAAAATGCTTGCTAAGTAGGATGTTAATCATAGAATTGCATCTCCATATCACCCACAGTCTAGTGGCCAAGTAGAACTAAGTAATAGAGAGCTCAAATTAATTTTGCAATAGACTGTTAATAGATCTAGAAAGAATTGGTCCAAGAAACTTGATGATGCATTATGGGCCTATAGAACTGCATATAAAAATCCTATGGGTATGTCTCCGTATAAAATGGTTTATGGAAAAGCATGTCACTTACCTCTCGAACTAGAACATAAGGCATATTGGGCCATTAAAGGGCTCAATTACGATTTCAAACTTGCTGGTTAGAAGTGGTTATTTGACATTATCTCACTTGATGAATGGAGAACTGAAGCCTATGAGAATGCCAAACTGTTTAAAGAAAAAGTTAAAAGATGGCATGAAAAAAGGATACAAAAGTGTGAGTTTAATGTAGGTGATTATGTGTTGCTTTTCAACTCTCGTTTAAGATTTTTTTTGCAGGAGAACTCCTCTCTAAATGGGAAGGTCCTTACGTTATCGAGGAGGTCTATCATTCCGGTGCCATAAAAATAAACAACTTCGAAGGCACAAATCCGAAGGTGGTGAATGGTCAAACAATAAAACATTATATCCTAGGTAATCCCATAAATGTTGAAACCAATGTTGTTGAAACCGTAACCCTGGAGGAATACATAAGGGACACTTTCCAGAATGTTTCAGACTCCAAAAAGGAATAGGTATGTGGTACGGTAAGTAAACCGACTCCAAAATAGTTCTAATAGCAATTTTTCTCCATTTTGGAATATCTAAGAAAATAGGAAAATAATAAGTAGTCCGAAGAGGACACGAGGCATCCACGAGGGTGGAGGGCGCACCCTACCCCCTGGGCGCGCCCCCTGCCTCATGGGCACGTCGTGTGCTCTCCGGACTCCGTTTCCTTGCACGATACTTCTTGTGGTCGGTAAAAATTCATTATATGATCTCCCAAAGGTTTTGACCACCGTACCATGACGAAATCCTCTATTTTTGTTTTGAGTTGTTTCTACCCCAGATTAGAGCAATATGTCATCCCAGGATTCGGAGGGAGAAAGCTATGTGGCTGATTACCTTGTAGACCCTAAGGTCTACAGGGACTTGGAGCATTATGGTTGGACCACTGAGGAAGAAGAAGACTACGAGCCTAAGGGAAAGGAGGAGACAAGCTCAGATGAAGATGAAGTCCCATTACCTCAACCTGGGGACATGCATGTGGATTTTAAAAAGTCAAGCCTCCCTGATAGAGCAAAGAAACCTAAGATCGAGTTTATCCCTTTTCGTCTCTTGCAGGAGAACAGAAGGAACTATGCAAAAGGATATTAAGCCTTGAGTAGGAGATCGATGATCTAAGGGAGCAAAATTCCATCCTCAAGTGCAAATTAAGGAAGAAGCCTACATCATCAACAACTCCATCATCATCACCTCCGAAGAAGTAGACATAATCACATGGGTATGGGCACTCCCCTTAGCAACTGCCAAGCTTGGGGGAGCTGCCCCGGTATCGTATCACCATCACACTTCTATTTTTAGCATTTTTCTTAGTTTGATCCTTTTGGTAATATATTGATCTAGTAGAATAAAGTTTTAGAATGATCTAGTTTCGAGTTTTGCTTTATGATTCCTCTATGTAATTGAGTTCGTGAGCTATATATAATAAGGATTAGTCTTGAGTCAAGGGCTTTGCTATCTTGCTATGATCTTGAGGGAATAAAAGAAAAAGAAATAATAAAAAGAAATAAAGAGATCATATGGATCTTATGGAGAGTAATGACTTCACATATTTAGAGTATGATGAATAAAAGTTGTTGAGAGTTGGCAAACATAGTTTTGGTCATCGTTGCAATTAATAGGAAGTACTCCCACTGTCCCAAAATATAAGAACGTTTTTGACACTAGTGTAGTGTTAAAAACATTCTTATATTATGGGACGGAGGGAGTAATAAAGAAAGAGAGGTTCTCACATATAAATATACTATCTTGGACATCTTTTATGATTGTGAGCACTCATTAAAATATGACATGCTAAAAAGTTGATGTCGGACAAGGAATACAACGTAATGGGTTAAGTTTTCTTGTATCCGAAATAAAGTATATTGTCATGGATCATCCAACATGTTGAGCTTTCCTTTCCCTCTCATGCTAGCCAAATTCTTTGCACCAAGTAGAGATACTACTTGTGCTTCCAAATATCCTTAAACCCAGTTTTGCCATGAGAGTCCACCATATCTACCCATGGATTGAGTAAGATCCTTCAAGTAAGTTGTCATTGTTGCAAGAAATAAAAATTGCTCTTTAAATATGTATGATTTATTAGTGTGGGAGAAAATAAGCTTTATATGATCTTGTGAAGTGGAAGAAATAAAAGCGATGGACTGCATAATAAAGGTCCATATCACAAGTGGCAATATAAAGTGACGTTCTTTTGCATTAAGATTTTGTGCATCCAACCCTAAAAGAACATGACAACCTCTGCTTCCCTCTACGAAGGTCCTATCTTTTATTTTTGTCTTATACCTTCATACAAGGGTCATGGTGATCTTCACCTTTCCTTTTTACATTTTATCCTTTGGCAAGCACATTGTGTTGGAAAGATCCCGATATATTTATCCAATTGGATGTAAGTTAGCATTAACTATTATTGTTGAAATTACCCTTGAGGTAAAAGGTTGGGAGGCAACACTATAAGCCCCTATCTTTCTCTGTGTCCAATTAAAACTTCATACCCATAAGTATTGCGTGAGTGTTAGCAATTGTGAAAGACTAAATGATAGTTGAGTATGTGGACTTGCTGAAAAGCTCTTATATTGACTCTTTCCGATGTTATGATAAATGCAATTGCTCCAATGACCGAGATTATAGTTTGTTAGTTTTCAATGAAGTTTCTGATTCATACTTAACATTGTGAATAGATTGTTACTTTAGTATAAGAAATCATATGACAATATTTATATATGTTGTTGTTATAAGAATGATCATGATGCCCTCATGTCCGTATTTTATTTTATCGACACCTTTATCTCTAAACATGTGGACATACTTTTCGATATTGGCATCCGCTTGAGGACAAGCGAGGTCTAAGCTTGGGGGAGTTGATACGTCCATTTTGCATCATGCTTTGATATTGATATTTATTGCATTATGGGCTGTTATTACTCATTATGTCACAATGCTTATGTCTTTTCTCTCTTATTTTACAAGGTTTACACGAAGAGGGAGAATGCCAGTAGATGGAATTCTAGGCTGGAAAAGGAGCAAATATTAGAGACCTATTCTGCACAACTCCAAAAGTTCTGAAACTCCACGGAAGTTATTTTTGGAATTTATAAAAAATACGAAGTGAAGAAAATACCAGAGGGGGGCCACCCACCGTCCACGAGGGTGGGGGCGTGCCCTACCCCCTCGGCGCGCCCCCTGCCTCGTGGGCCACCTGGCAGGCCTCCGGTGCCCATCTTTGGCTATATGAAGTCTTTCGCCCTGGAAAAAATTAGGAGGAAGCTTTCGGGATGAAACACCGCCGCCACGAGGCGGAACCTTGGTGAAACCAATCTAGGGCTCCGGCGGAGCTGTTCTGTTGAGGAAACATCCCTCTGGGAGGGGGAAATTGTCACCGTCGTCATCACCATCAATCCTCTCAGTGGGAGGAGGTCAATCTCCATCAACATTTTCACCAGCACCATCTCCTCTCAAACCCTAGTTCATCTCTTGTATCCGATCTTTGTCTCAACACCTCTGATTGGTACCTGTGGGTTGCTAGTAGTGTTGTTTACTCCTTGTAGTTGACGCTAGTTGGTTTATTCGGTGAAAGATCATATGTTCAGATCCTATATGCATGCTAAAAACCCTCTGATTATGAACATGAATATGATTTGTGAGTAGTTACGTTTGTTCCTGAGGACTTATGTCTACTACACAACCTTCTTCTTGTAGACGTTGTTGGGCCTGCAAGTGCACAGGTCTGTAGGACAGTAGCAAATTTCCCTCAAGTGGATGACCTAAGGTTTATCAATCCGTGGGAGGCATAGGATGAAGATGGTCTCTCTCAAACAACCCTGCAACCAAATAACAAAGAGTCTCTTGTGTCCCCAACACACCCAATACAATGGTAAAATGTATAGGTGCACTAGTTCGGCGAAGAGATGGTGATACAAGTGCAATATGGATGGTAGAAATAGGTATTTGTAATCTGAAATTATAAAAACAGCAAGGTAACTAATGATAAAAGTGAGCGTAAACGGTATTGCAATGGTAGGAAACAAGGCCTAGGGTTAATACTTTCACTAGTGCAGGTTCTCTCAACAATAATAACATAGATAGATCATATAACAATCCCTCAACATGCAACAAAGAGTCACTCCAAAGCCACTAATAGCGGAGAACAAACGAAGAGATTATGGTAGGGTACGAAACCACCTCAAAGTTACTCTTTTGGATCAATCTATTCAAGAGTTCGTACTAGAATAACACCTTAAGACACAAATTAACCAAAACGCTAATGTCACCTATATACTCCATTGTCACCTCAAGTATCCATGGGCATGATTATACGATATGCATCACACAATCTCAGATTCATCTATTCAACCAACACAAAAGTACTTCAAAGAGTGCCCCGAAGTCTCTACCGGAGAGTCAAGACGAAAACGTGTGCCAACCCCTATGCATAGGTTCATGGGCGGAACCCGCAAGTTGATCACCAAAACATACATCAAGTGGCACATGAAATCCCATTGTCACCACAGATAAGCCTGACAAGACATACATCAAGTGTTCTCAAATCCTTAAAGACTCAATTCGATAAGATAACTTCAAGAGGAAAACTCTATTCATCACAAGAGAGTAGAGGGAGAGAAACATCATAAGATCCAACTATAATAGCAAAGCTCGCAATACATCAAGATCGTGCCATAGAGAGAACACGAGAGAGAGAGAGAGATCAAACACATAGCTACTGGTACATACCCTCAGCCCCGAGGGTGAACTACTCCCTCCTCGTCATGGAGAGCGCTGGGATGATGAAGATGGCCACCGGTGAGGGATCCCCCCTCCGGCAGGGTGCCGAAACGGGCTCCCGAGAGGTTTTTGGTGGCTAGAGAGGCTTGCGGCGGTGGAACTCCCGATCTATCTTCGTCTTTGATGGTTTTAGGGTACATGGACTTATATAGGCAAAAGAAGTCGGTCAGGGGAGCCTCGAGGGGCCCAGGAGACAGGGGGCGCGCCCAGGGGGTGGCTGCGCCCTCCTATCGCCTGGCTTCCTCGAGCCTTCCCTGGCTTGAACTCCAAGTCTCCCGGATCATATCCTTTCCAAAAATCACGCTCCCGAAGGTTTCATTCCGTTTGGACTCCGTTCGATATCCTTTTCTTCGAAATACTGAAACAGGCAATAAAACAACAATATGGGCTGGGCCTCCGGTTAATAGGTTAGTCCGAAAAGTAATATAAAAGTGTATAATAAAGCCCGTAATC
This sequence comes from Triticum dicoccoides, assembly GCF_002162155.2. Taxonomy (NCBI): domain Eukaryota; kingdom Viridiplantae; phylum Streptophyta; class Magnoliopsida; order Poales; family Poaceae; genus Triticum; species Triticum dicoccoides. The sequence continues at coordinate 548,151,152 of NC_041387.1, read as the reverse complement.
ATTCAAAACATATAATAAAATAGCATCAATGCTTCATAAATTATAGATACGTTGGAGACGTATCAGCATCCCCGAGCTTAACTCCTTCTCGTCCTCGAGTAGGTAAATGATAAAAGGAAGAATTTATGAAGTGTGAATTCTAGAAGGTGCACAAGTTTGATCAATGATAATTTCAATCACCTTTTTCTAGCATGATTATATGTCATAACAGTAGTTCATCTCATAAAACTTCTCACGAACAAGTAACAAGCAATTCACATGTTAGACCATAAACTTTCTTGAAAACTAGCAAACTATGTTCTCAGTCATCAAACAATTGCAATTCATCTTATTTTCAGGAAGGGTCTATGTCAGAGCTTTGATTTAGCAAACTTCACATACTCAACTATCATATAGTCTTCCACAATTGCTAACACTCACGCAATACTAATGGTTATGGAGTTTTAACCGGACAATAAGAAAGATAGGGGCTTATAGTGTTGCCGCCCAACGTATTCACCTTTGGGTGATGTCAACAATAATAGTTCATGCTAACTTACATCCAATTGGATATGTATATCAGGATTTTCACAACACGAAGTGCTTGCCAAAGGATAAAATGAAAAAGGGAAAGGTGAAGATCACCTTGAGTCTTGCATAAAAGTAAAAGATAGGCCCTTCGCAGAGGGAAGCAGGGATTTGCAGAGGTGCCAGAGCTCAATTTTGAAATAGAGATAAATAATTTTGAGAGGTATGATCTCATTGTCAACATATCAACCAAGAGTTCCCAATATCTTCCATACTACATACATTATAGGAGGTTCCCAAACAGAATGGTAAAATGTTTTACTCCCCCTCCACCAACAATCATCAATCCATGGCTTGCCCAAAACAACGGGTGCCTCCAACTAACATCTAACCTGGGGGAGTTTTGTTTGCAACTATTTTTTGATTTGATTTTGATCTTTTGATCGTGGGACTGGGCATCCCGGTTACCAGCCATTTTTCTCGTGCATGATGAGCGGAGTCCACTCATCTTGAGAATAACCCACATAGCATGGAAGATACTGACAGCCCCTAGTCGCTACATGAGCGATTCGGGCATACAGAACAGATTATTATTTGAAGGTTTAGAGTTTGGCACATGCAAATTTACTTGGAATGGCAGGTAAATTCCGCATATAGGTAGGTATGGTGGACACTCATGGCAAAAACTGGGTTTAAGGATATTTGGAAGCACAAGTAGTATCTCTACTTGGTGCAAGGAATTTGGCTAGCATGAGGGGAAAAGCAAGCTCAACATGTTTGAATGATCCATGACAATATACTTTAACTGAGATGTGAGAAAACATAACCCATTACGTTGTCTTCCTTGTCCAACATCAACTCTTTAGCATGTCATACTTAATGAGTGCTCACAGTTATAAAAGATGTCTAGGATAGTATATTTATATGTGGAATCTCTCTTCCTTCAATATTCTTTCATGAATTGTTCAAATGACCAATACAATGCTTGCTAACCTTCAATAAATTTACAACCTCCACTTCTTAGATGTGAAGTCATTACTCCCCATGGGATAAGCAAACGAGACATATATAATTTCAGATTTATGACAATCAACTCATTCAACAATTTACTCATAGGATATAACTGAAGCACACGAGTGAATGAAAAACTACTCCAAAAAAATATAAGTGAAGATCAATGAGTAGCTAAATAATTATGTAACTATGTGAAGACTCTCTCTCATTAAATAATTTCAGATCTTGGTATTGTATTCAAACAGCAAGCAAAACAAAACAAAATGGCATTGCAAGGATAGCACAACTCATATGAAGAAGCAAAAACTTAGGTTCAACCGATACTAACCGATAATTGTTGAAGAAGAAAGGTGGGATGCCTAATGGGGCATCCCCAAGCTTAGATGCTTGAGAATTCTTGAAATATTATATTGGGGTGCCTTGGGCATCCCCAAGCTTGAGCTTTTGTGTCTCCTTAATTCCTCTCATATCATGGTTTCTCTTTTTATCAAAATCTTCATCCACACCAAACTCAACAAGAACTCGTGAGATAGGTTAGTATAAACCAACGCAAAACATTATCATTTTCTACTGTAACAAATCACTAAAATTATCATTCAACATTGAATACTAAATTCCCCTGCATATTTAGCACTCCTATCCTCAAATAGAATCATTAAACAAGCAAACATATGCAAGCAATGCAACCATAACAGCAATCTGCCAAAACAGTATAGTCTGTAAAGAATGCAAGATTCATCATACTTCCCTAACTCCAAAAATTATGAGAAAAGAACTACGCTGTATAAGATTTATCAGAGCTCAATATACAAAAAGTTTCAACATTATACCAATCTCTGACTTTTCTAGGAAATTTTTGCAACAGCGGTAAACTTTCTGTTTTCAAACCCGCAACATGTATACTAGCAAAATAAGCATGGTAAAGGCTATCCTTGACTTTTTTATTGAAACTAAAGATGAAAAACATTATTATAAATAACAGCAAGCAAATACTAACAAAAGAAAATGACTCTCCAAGCAAAACACATATCATGTGGTGAATAAAAATATAGCTCCAAGTAAAGTTATCGATGAACGAAGACGAAAGAGGGGATGCCATCCGGGGCATCCCCAAGCTTAGTCTCTTGGTTGTCCATGAATATTGCCTTGGGGTTCCTTGGGCATCCCCAAGCTTAGGCTCTTGCCACTACTTATTCCATAGTCCATCAAATCTTTACCCAAAACTTGAAAACTCCACAACACAAAACTCAACAGAAAACTCGTAAGCTCCGTTAGTATAAGAAAATAAAACCACCACTTAGGTGCTGTAATGAACTCATTCTAAATTCATATTGGTGTAATATATACTGTATTCCAACTTCTCTATGGTTCATACCTTCCGATACTACTCATAGATTCATCAAAATGAGCAAACAACACATAGAAAACAGAATCTGACAAAAACAGAACAATCTGTAGTAATCTGTACCAAACGTATACTTCTAGAACTCCAAAAATCCTACCAAATTAGGAAGTCCTAAGCAATTAGTGTACCAATCAAGAGCAAAAAGAATCAGATTATAAGAACGTTGCTGTGAATTAAAAAAACTAATTTACTGGGTGCAAAAGTTTCTAATTTTCAGCAGGATCAACACAACTATCACCGTAAGCTATCCTAAAGGTTTTACATGGCACTTTATTGAAACAAAATCTATAAAACATGATTACTGCAGTAGCATAATCATGTGGACACACAAAAAACAGTAAGGATAAATATTGGATTGTCTCCCAACAAGCGCTTTTCTTTAATGCCTTTCTAGCTAGGCATGATGATGACAATGATGCTCACATAAAAGATAAGAATTGAAACATAACGGGAGCATCATGAAGCATATGACTAGCACATTTAAGTCTAACCCACTTCCTATGCATAGGGATTTGTAACACCCTCAGTGTCATTCTACAGTAATCCCCTGTTAATGGTCCAGGTCACCATGCTTATTGAGCTAATTATCACTTGATGAAAAATCAAAGTCAAATTCAAATTCAAATTATGAGGGAAATTCAAAATGTTTCAAACATTAAAACAGAAATGTTCATCATGTGCCAAATATTCCACAACTAATATTGGTGGTGAACCAACATTTTTGCAAAGGGTTTAAGTGGCCTAAACTACTTAAAACAGTGACCTAAGCAATAAATTAAATGCCCTTTTTAATTTATAAAATTGGCAACTATTCCAAAAGCCTCTCATCCTTTTTGTGGCAGTGCACTTTAATTCTTTGAAATTGTTTTGGCCAGTGGCATAATTTTGCAAGTCATTATTGGTTAAAAGGAAAATGCTAAAGCTGCTGAAAATAAATAAAAAGGGAGAGAGAGAGAGGGCAACCCCCCTCCTCCCTGGACTACACCCACCTGGGCTGGCCCACTCCAGCTGGCCATCCCACTCCCCCTCCCCGGTCGTCTCCCCCTCGCACTGTTCCACGACCCGAGTCGCTACAGCGCTCCTGTCGCCGCCGAACCCACCTCGCCGGCCACGGTGCTACAGGCGCCGCGGGGAGGATAAGGCCTCCACGCCCCAATGCCTCGAGTACGCTGTCGGATTTAGGGTTCCGGCAGACCCTTGAGGTTCGAACACTGGGGTGCACGCGGAGATCTCGCCCTCTACTACCTACCTGCACCCCACCGCCATGCCAGGATCTAAGCTATGAAAAGAACAACACAAGAGACACAGTGTTTATACTGGTTCAGGCCACCATTGTGGTGTAATACCCTACTCCAGTGCGTGGTGTGGTGGATTGCCTCTTGGGCGGATGATGAACAATACAAGGAAGAACAGCCTCGCGAGGGTCTGTTCTTGTGGTGGTGTTGTCCCTTCGGGGGGGTCGATTCGAGATGCCCTATACTATGGTGGCTAGCCCTATTTATAGGCAAAGGCCCTGGGCCTCTTCCCAAATATTGAGCGGGAAGGGCGCCAACAATTGGCCATTTTGAAGGGGAACATCTGGTACACTTATCCCGACTAAAGTTGGTCCTCGCCTGTCAAAGGCTCTGGTGGTGACGCCGGCTTGGGCTCCACGATGACCTCCACCTGCCGTTGGACTGGTCTTGGTCTTGTTGCACCGGAATGGATGCCTTTTCTTGATACTCTCGCCTGCGCTTGCTCCCTTTGCACCAAAGAGGAAAGGAGGACACTGCATGGGCTGGCACCCGCTTGGCGCCCTTGGTCGTCATGGCTTGCGTCATGGGCACCTCGCGAGGTACCCCGCATTGATCTCTCCGCCTCCTCGCGAGCCAGCCTGAGGAGGCCGCGCCTGAGGAAGCTCCTTGTTGCCCGCCCCGCGTGGCTTGGCCCCTCGCGAGGGTCTTGAGCTCGCATTGATGAAGATGGGTCGTGCTGGGCCCCCCTTTGAGCCACGCCGCAGGCCGCAGGCAGGCAAGTCTGGGGACCCCCATTCCCAGAACGCCGACAGTAGCCCCCGGGCCCAAGGCGCGCCCGGACTTGGCCAAGCAGAGAGGCGAAAGGGCAAGTGCGAAGCGCCGTGGGCCCTAACAGCCTGCGGCCTTGGGCGCCGTGTGGCGGTTGATGGGACGTTGGCGTCTCCACTTCCCCATGATGCCTCGGCGATTGCGCGGATTGACAAGTCCCTGCATGCAAAACGGGTCATGATTACCTACGATCATGGAGGCCGGCGATTGGCCTCCTCCGGCTATAAGTACGGGGAGGCGCCTGCCCTTCCAGTCCATCCCTTCTCGCTTCTCTTCCTCCTTCATGGCTAAGAGGTTCTCGACCGCGCAGAAAGGGAAGGCCCGCCGGGTAGAGCCTGACTCTCCTCCACCCAAGCGTGGTCGAGGCCGTCCCTGCAAGCACCCTGCGACTCCCTTGGTGGATCCCCGCGGTCGCGGAGGCGATCTCCGGCGTGGTGATGGGCGGCCGGCCGCCGCTGGGGGACGCGCCATGGCCGTACGACCCCTTAGGCCGTGCTCCCACTCGACAGAGGTACTGCCAGAGTTCGTCGTGTGGGCGGCGGAACCGGCCCGCACCCGGCTCCAACTTCCTCGCTTCCTCCTAGGTGAGCTTCCGGCTGGAGCTCCGGGCGGCCTCTGGCTTCAGGCGGACGGTTGCTGCGGTCGAGCCTCCTGGGCTTTGCTGGAGGTTTCTGTAGCCGGGAGCTTGGTCCTGACCCGCGTCTGGCAAATGTTTGCCCACGCGCGTGGTCTGACCTGGCGATGCACCCTGCACTTCAAGTTCGACGGCGATGCCACCCTCTACGTGAGGGTGTTCGGGGATGATGGTCGCCGCGCCAGGTGTTGCCCTGAGAGCGACAACCGCGGCCGTGGGTCCAGCCCCGATGACGACGAAGACGACATCATGCGAGCGACCGGTGGTGGTCGAGGTTCATCGAGCTTCGACGGCCCTTCTTCGGGCAGCAGCTCCTCCAGCGGTGGCCGTGATCAGCCTCCGCGTCATTGCGCCCGCCTGGAGGGAGGTAGCTGGTTCGCCCGCCACCGTGCCCCGGTGAAACACGAGAGGGAGTCCTCCTGAGCTCCGGAGGCAGTTCGAGCCTCTCCCGCGAGCTGGCGTCAGGCAAGTCGCGCCTGGTTTGTTCTTCTTCCCTTTTCCTACGCAAAAAGACAATAGTGTAGGGCCCCGCGAGGGCGTACTTGGATTATTGTTGTTTAACTACTGTACTGCTTCCGCCATCCTGGTATTGTGCCTTTGTGCCGCACGCCTGCACGCAGAAATTACTTATCTCGGGGGGAGGGCCTATCGTGGCCCCTGCTTCCCTAGGCCGAAACTCCGTTGATCGTTCCATGTCCTGCGAGGGTTAGTCTAGAGAGGTAGTTTCCGGCCTCAGCTATGGAGGTGACCGACCTAGGCCCTGTGTTCGTGTCGCGGTGCCCGTGGGGCACGGACTGGAGGGGAGCTCCTATGATGGACCAGGGTTGGGAAGCCTCGAACGACGAGGGAAGAAAACACTCGTGAGGGCGCCTGCGGTGCTCCCTCACAAGACTTGCGCGAGAGAAATCAGGGCAGGAAAGCGAGAAAAGCCGAAGAGCCATAAGCCAAACATAGCGACAGCTTCAATAAAACTTCGAATGAGAACGAACAAGCCAGCTGCAGAAAGCAAATGAAAAAGCCGCGCCCGGCACCTAATCTAGTCTTCGACGTCTTCTCACCAGCGCGGAGCTAAGTGCTGCCACTAGGCGTGGGAGGGAGCCCCAGGGCCTGAGGCCGGCGCTCCTGAGACTCCGGGGCGTGTACATCCCCAACTCATTATTACGTGATTGTGTCACGGGCGGCGAGCTTCACAGGCATTGGCCTTCTTCACAGGCTCCGGGCCTTCCTCGGGGGAAACAAGCTTCACGGGCATTTGCCCTCTTCACAGGCTCCGGGCCTTTTCCAAAACGCGGCAGCTTCACAGGCATTCGCCTTGTTCACAGGCTCTGGGCCTTTTTCAAAAATATAGTCTTCACAGGCGTTCGCCTTCTTCACAGGCTCTGGGCCTTTTCCAAAAAGATAGTCTTCACAGGCGTTCGCCTTCTTCACAGGCTCTGGGCCTTTTCCAAAAAGATAGTCTTCACACGCGTTCGCCTTTTTCACAGGCTCTGGGCCTTTCCAGGGGTAAAACCTTCGGAGGTGCTGGATGTTCCACGTGTTCTGAACTGGCACCCCCCTGAGTCTCCAAGCGCGCGGATCCGGGCCTGGAAACATGAACAACCTTGAACGGGCCCTCCCACATGGGAGAGAGCTTATGCAGTCCCTCCCTAGAGAGAACCCGCCTGAGCACGAGGTCTCCTACCTCAAGAGTTCTAGGGCGGATGTTGCGGCAGTGGTATCGCCGCAGTGCTTGTTGGTACCTGGCCGCTTGCAACGCGGCTTCCCAACGACGTTCCTCTCCCAGCACGAGGTCCATCCCCCGCATGGCGTCCTGCAGCGCCTCTTTGAACGCTAGGACCCGTGCGGAATGACGTCTGACCTCGTGAGGGAGGACTGCTTCGGCCCCATAGACCAGGAAGAACGGGGTTTCTCCGGTTGGCTTGGTCACGGTGGTGCGGATGGACCACAACACGGACTGAAGCTCATCGTACCAACCTTTGCCGCAGGCCTCCAGCTTGTTCTTGAATGTCCTAGTCTTGAGGCCCCTCAGGACCTCTGTGTTGGCTCGCTCGGCCTGGCCGTTGCTTCGGGGGTGCGCCACCGAAGCGTAGCATATCTGCGTTCCAAGGTTAGCACAGTATGTTTTGAAGAGGTTGCTGGTAAACTGCGAACCGTTGTCGGTGATGATGCGGTTTGGCAACCCGAATCGGCTCATGATGCCCTTGATGAATTTGACCGCGGAACCCGCGGGGATGGTGCGGACAGCTTCCACTTCAGCCCACTTGGTGAACTTGTCCACAGTGACGTAGAGGTAGCGATAGCCCCCTGGCGCCCGAGGAAACGGGCCCACGATGTCCAGACACCAGACTGCGAATGGCCACGAGAGTGGTATAGTCTTTAGACCTCCTGCTGGCTGATGGATCTGTTTGGCATGGAACTGGCAGGCCTCGCAAGCCTTCACCAGTTCGACGGCGTCGTTGAGTGCAGTGGGCCAATAGAATCCGCTGCGAAACGCCTTGCCGATGAGTGTCCGCGATGACGAATGATGCCCACAATCTCCTCTGTGTATATCTGCCAACAGTTCCTTCCCTTGCTCCCTGGAGATGCAGCGTAGGGACACATCGTTTGGCCGCTTCCGGTAGAGCTCTCCATCCCTGATGCAGTATGCTGTGGCTTGCCGCGCCACACGCTCCGCTTCCTCCTCCTTCTCCGGCAGGGTCCCTTGCGTTAAGTTACTCCAGAGCTCTGTGATCCAGCATCCCTCCTGAGGCTCCATCGTCAGGAGTAGGCGCGCTCCTGAGGCCGGGCCACAGACCGGGGCTCCCCAGACAGGCGGCCGGGGGAGCTCCTCCCGAGGCTGCGCTGTGTTGGATAGTGACGGCATGGCCGAGGGCTTGAAGAGCCGCTACTCGAAGATGCCAGGCTCCTGAGGTAACCACCTGGATGCTCGCTTGGCAATGTCGTCGGCCTCCTGATTCGTGCCGCGGGGCACATGTTGCAACTCCAACCCCCAGAACTGCTTCTCCATTCTGCGAACCTCCGCAAGATAGGCTTCCATGTGCTCATCTCTTGGCTCGTACACCTTGTTGGAGAAGTTGACGAGGAGTTGTGAATCGCCCTTGATGGTAAGGCGCTTCACCCCCAGGGCAACTGCGGCCTTCAAGCCCGCTACTAGACCTTCATACTCTGCTATATTGTTGGAGACCTTCTCAACTTGTTGGAAACAGAGCTGCACAGCATAGTAGAGCTTGTCCTGAGTGGGAGATATAAGCACCGCTCCAGCCCCCGCGCCATGTCTGGAGAACGCCCCGTCGAAGTACATGACCCAGCCTTCTGGCGCCTCGCTTCCCGGGGAGAGGGACCGATCCTCGTCAGCCTTAAGGCCCGGTGCCTCCGTCCATTCCGCCACGAAATCCGCCAATGCGGCCCCTTTGATGACTCTGGTCGTGCTGAACTCGAGCTGAAATGCTTGTAGTTCAATGTTCCACTCAGCGACCCTTCCGGCTGAGTTAGGGCTCCTGAGCACCCTCTCCAAGGGGTATGCCGAGACGACTTTGATGGGGTGACCCTGAAAATAGTGCCGCAACTTGCGCGAGGCCACCAGCAGCGTGAGGAGGAGTTTCCAAGGCATGGGGTACCGTGCCCTCGTGTCCCGCAACACCGTGCTGACGAAGTAGACTGGGTGCTCAACGAGGTTTGGAGCGTCGGTGCCGATGGCGCCCTCCAGAGACCGTGGCACCTCCTGAGCCGATGGAGCCTCCAGAGGCCGGCCGTCTGGGGAAGGGGTCTCTTCCGTCCCCAGTGTGTTCCCCTACGGCGGCCGATCTCTTTCGGCCGTGGTAGTGGTTCTTGTGGGTCTTCATTGTTCCCGCTTTGCCTTGGCCCGGGCTGCTGCTGTGGTTTTGACTTGACGCTCCTCCCTAACCGCCACCAGGGCTATGCTAGCGGAGTAGGGAGTGGCGGCAAGGTAGAGTACCAGTGGTTCTTGCGGGCGTGGGGCCACCATGAACGGAGGGCTAGTTAGGTACCTCTTGAGATCTTGAAACGCCTTGTCGGCCTCTTCAGTCCATTCAAAGGGCCATTTTTTCTTCATCAGTTGGAAGAAAGGCAGGGCTCGTTCTCCCAACTTGGAGATGAAGCGCCCTAGCGCAGTCATGCGCCCAGTGAGCTTCTGCATTTCTCTAAGGGTCTTTGGCGGGCTCATGTCCTCGACCACCTTGACCTTTTCCGGGTTAGCCTCGATGCCTCGGTGGGACACGAGGAAACCCAAGAGCTTACCCGAGGGGACTCCAAACACACACTTCTCTGGGTTGAGCCATAGGTTCACTGCGTCGAGGCTCACAAAGGTTTCCTCCAGGTCTTGTATTAGGGTCTTGGCCTCCCGAGACTTCACCACAACGTCATCGACGTAAGCCTCAACATTCTTCTCGAGCTGCGGACCCAAGGTGATGTGCATCAGCCGCTGGAAGGTTGCCCCTGCATTGCGCAGCCCGAATGCCATGCACGTGTAGCAATACACCCCACACGCGGTTAGGAAGGCTGTCTTTTCTACGTCTTCTACCGCCATCTTGATCTGGTGATATCCGGAGAAGGCATCCAAGAAGCATAACAGGTCGCACCCTATGGTGGAATCGATGATCTGGTCGATGCGGGGGAGCAGGAACGGATCTTGCGGGCATGCCTTGTTGAGGTTGGTGAAGTCAACACACATGCATTCCTTCCCTCCCTTCTTTGGCACAACGACAGGGTTGGCCAACCAATCCAGATATCGGACCTCGCGAATGACCCCAGCGGCTTCTAGTTTGCGGGTCTCTTGGATGATGAAAGCCTGTTTTTCAGTGGACTGCCGCCTTGCCTTCTGCTTCACAGGGCGTACGTTGGGGCACACATTGAGGTGATGCTCGATTACACCCTAGGGATCCCCGCCAATTGATGGGCTCCCAGGCGAATACCTTCTTGTTTGCGTGCAGGAACTTGACCAGGGCTTCCTCCTGCTCGGGCTTGAGGTTGGCGCCTATGGTGAAAGTAGCGTCAGTGGACCCATCCTCGTCGATGGGTACTTGCTTGGTCTCTGCCCTGTCTTGAGTGAACAACTGTTTCTTCTTGGTCGGCGCAGCCCCCTTGGGCTCAGGGATCTCCACGTCAGCGGGCTGTGCCGACGCCGCCGCCTTGAAGGCGAGCTTGAGCACTTGCAATGCGTCTCCGGTGTCTCCGTGCATGGTGAGGGCACCGTGGATCCCGGGCATCTTCATGAGGTTGTATGTTGGGTGAGTCGCGGCCATGAACTGGGCCAGCGCCGGATAACCGAGGATGGCGTTGTAGGGGAGGACGATGGGGGCGATGTCGAAATCGATCAGCTCCATGCGGAAGTTGTCGTAGGTGCCGAAGGTTACAGGTAGCCGGATCTGTCCCAAGGAGCTGGACGACCCGCCCCCAACGCCTGAGAAGGGCCAGCTGGGTTGCAGCCGCTCTCGGGGCATGCCGAGGAGGTTGAAGGTCTCTACTGAGAGCATGCTGAGGCCCATGCTGCCGTCGATGAGAGTTCTGGTGACGGCCACCTGGCAGATGTGGGGGTGCACAGCATGGGGAGCGTGCCCGAGTAGGCTGAGTTGGAGGGGTGGTCCTCTGAGCTGAAGGTCAGACCGGCCTTTGGCGCTAACCGGCCCGGGAGAGCTTCTTGCCGCTTGGAGGCGGTGGCGACCCGGCGGACGAACGGCTTGACGTGGTGGCTTGTAGGCGGCGCTTGCGAACCGCCCAGGAGGGCGGCGACAACTGGAGGCATTGGTGCAGCGTGGTGGGCGACGAAGAGGCCGCGCAGCTCTTCCCAAGAGGCCACGGAGGCCGTCGGCAGTTGGAGCAACCATGCGCGCGGAGCGCCGGCGAGGGCCACGGGAAGCCAGCTGGCCATGACCCTGTCGTCACCTCCGGCTTCGAGGATGGCATCCTCGTATGCCAGCAGGAAGGCCAGTGGGTCGGTCATGCCCTTGTAGCGCGGCAGCATCGTTGGCTTGAAATTGTTCGGCCACCGCACCCGTTGCAAGGCTGGGCCCAGGGCTCGGAGCCCCCTGGCCCCAGCGCTGGCGCGGGTGGCCGGAGCAAGCGGCGGGCTGCTCATCGTGAGGTGGGTCGCGGCGGTGGCGGAAGGGAAAACTCCGGCGCACCCCCTACCTGGCGCGCCAAATGTCGGATTTCGGGTTCCGGCAGACCCTTGAGGTTCGAACACTGGGGTGCAGGCGGAGATCTCGCCCTCTACTACCTACCTGCACCCCACCGCCATGCCAGGATCTAAGCTATGAAAAGAACAACACAAGAGACACAATGTTTATTCTGGTTCAGGCCACCATTGTGGTGTAATACCCTACTCCAGTGCGTGGTGTGGTGGATTGCCTCTTGGGCGGATGATGAACAATACAAGGAAGAACAGCCTCGTGAGGGTCTGTTCTTGTGGTGGTGTTGTCCCTTCGGGGGGGTCGATTCGAGATGCCCTATACTATGGTGGCTAGCCCTATTTATAGGCAAAGGCCCTGGGCCTCTTCCCAAATATTGAGCGGGAAGGGCGCCAACAATTGGCCATTTTGAAGGGAAACATCTGGTACACTTATCCTGACTAAAGTTGGTCCTCGCCTGTCAAAGGCTCTGGTGGTCACGCCGGCTTGGGCTCCACGATGACCTCCATCCTGCCATTGGACTGGTCTTGGTCTTGTTGCACTGGAACGGACGCCTTTGCTTGATACTCTCGCCTGCGCTTGCTCCCTTTGCACCAAAGAGGAAACGAGGACACTGCATGGGCTGGCACCTGCCTGGCGCCCTTGGTCGTCATGGCTTGCGTCATGGGCACCTCGCGAGGTACCCCACATTGATCTCTCCGCCTCCTCGCGAGCCAGCCTGAGGAGGCCGTGCCTGAGGAAGCTCCTTGTTGCCCGCCCCGCGAGGCTTGGCCCCTCGCGAGGGTCTTGAGCTCGTGTTGATGAAGATGGGCCGTGCTGGGCCCCCCTTTGAGCCACGCCTCAGGCGTTAGGCAGGCAAGTCTGGGGACCCCCGTTCCCAGAACGCCGACATACCACTCCCCTCACCTACCGCCACTCCCACCACTCTCTCCCTTTGGCCTCGCCCCCTTCTCCAGATCCACCTCTCCCCGATGCACTGTCGCCGTCGCGTTGCTGCGCCACCGCGGCCACCGGGCCCTCCTCGCTGCCCCGATGTGTCCACGAGCCCCACAGCCATCTGCTGCTTCGTCTGCGCCAACAACCTCAAGGCAGGAGCCACCCCAGCGCCGGATCCCCTTCGTCTTCCTCCTGGACCGCTGTCGCTGCCGCTTTCGACTCCGGCCACCGCGACTGCTCTCCTGTTACTCGTCGGGCCTTCGTGCGCCCACCCGATGAGCTCCTCCCCCTCTCCCTTCTCTCACGTAGGCCGCCTCCCTCTCTAGCTTGCTCGCCGCAACCGCCCTAGCTCACCGTTGCCCTGCTGCATCACCGTCGTGGCCACCGCTGCCGTGGCCCCCGCCCGAGCCCCCATCGTACTCCAAGTGTTCCAAGGAGCCCGGCCAGCCCTTCCTCTCGCCCTCCCGTGCCACCCTAGCTCATTCCCGATGTGACTCCAAACACCGTCGCCGCCCGTGCTCGCCGTCGATGGTTATTCCGGCCGTCCCCGGGCGAGCCACGACCAACACCCGACACGGCGTCGTGCGCGCATTCGAATGGTGCCCACCGCACGTGAAACGGCCGCCCCTAGTGTGTTTCCGACGAGGCCCGAGCGGCTCCGCCACATTCTAGCGTCACCGGCGGTGAGACGCCGACCGCCGCCGACGTGGTTGGGCGGGCCCCACCACTGGCTCACTGCCAGTGGGCCCTAGGGGCCCCGTTGACTGGGTTGATCCAGTCAACATGCTGACATGGCGATACAGTGCCACTAACGAGCCGGCCCCACCGCTTAAATAATAACTAAATGGTTTTTATAATTAAAAGTAATTAGTTTAGCTAATTAGCCACTAACATGTGGGGCCCATCAGCTAATTAACCTTAGTTTAGTTTAAAATAAGCTCTGTTAAGTAACAGAGGCTGACAGGTGGGTCCCCCATGTCAGTTTTGTCCAGTCAACCGGACTGTTGACTGCTGACGTCACTCCTAGGTCATGCTGACATCATATTCCTTTTCTGTTAGTATAAATAATTCCAGAATATGTTTTAAACTTGCAAAAATCATAGAAAATTAACTGTTGCTCGGATGGAAAAACTTTGTACATGAAAGTTGCTCAGAACGACGAGACGAATCCGGATACGCAGCCTGTTCGTCCGCCACACATCCCTAACCTATAGAACTTGCAACTTTCCCCCTCCGGTTCATCTGCACGAAATAACGGGAATAATTTCCCGGATGTTTCCCCCCTTCCACGGTATCACCTAATACCGCGTTAGGGCATACCTAGCACCGCATATTACCTTGTTATGTTTTGTGATGCTTTGTTTGCTCCGTATTTCCTGTTTCTTCCCCCCTCTTCTTCTTCGATAGACCCCGAGACCGTTGCTGATGCCATTGAGTTCGACTACGTCGATGATGACCCCTCGTTGCCAGAGCAACCAGGCAAGCACCCCCCTTTGATCATCCCGATATCGCCCATTCCATTCTCTCATGCTTGCATTAGATTTTGCCACTGTTATTGATTGCTCCTGTTCTGATGCATAGCCTGCTTTTGTATCTACGTTTGTACCTTACCAGCTTATCCTAAACTGCTTAGTATAGATTGGTTAGTGATCCATCAGTGACCCCCACCTTGTTCTTGTTGCCCCTGCTTCATCATCGAAGACCCGATCAACGGGATCGAAGACCAGGCCCCGACACTGCACATCACTTTTCCCTTAGTTGCTCGACACTGCTGGGTTACTATCGAGTGCCAAGGGTGAGACCTCTACATCACTTCTGATGTTAACCCTGTAGTGTAGCTATTCGGTCGTGGTCATCGAGGGTGATTCCGCCTTAACCACTTCCGATACGACTCTATCGTGCAACCCCTCAAGTGTGAACCTCGGAGGTGAATCCTCTTATGTTCACCTTGATGATTACATCGAGTGGAATTCACCGGGGTGATTCCTTGGGGTTTTCCCCTTGATGTTTAGACACACAGTTACTATGATTACTATGACTTTACACTGAACCATGTTACTAAAGACGGGTCGACCCTGAGGAGTACCCGCGCGAGCATAATTGTGAGTGATGTGGAGTCAGGTTGACCTGGAAGGTGCCCAAGAGATAATTACAAGGCGTGGCTGGGCATTCTTAGCCCTTGCCGCAAGTCCTTGAGACGGGGCAACGGGGTCACATCTTTCGTGAGTCTCTGCTTGTTACCGCACATTCCTAATCCACTACGATTTGGATATTTGATGCGAGGGGCCTCTGTCCTGATAGCACTAACCATCACGTGGGCATAGTATGGGTGTTCTGTGTTGTATACATCAGCCAAAGCTTAATAGACGTCAGCGACTGAGCGGCGCGTGCCGGGTTGGACTTGTAAGCGCCTACCTTTTTAAGGAGGTAGTTAGGTCTGCTCACTGGCCGCGTTCGCAACGTGCAGGAGTTCCCGGGGAGATGGCCCATGACCCCTGGGGGCATAGGTTTAGTCCGACGTGCCGACCTCTCTGTTAAGTCTAGGTCGGGTTGCGGCGTATTGTTTGGCCGAGGCCAGACATGACCTAGGAAAGTGTGTCCGGCCGGAGTTAATCAAGCGTGGTGGGTAAGTTGGTGCACCCCTGCTGGGAAGAAAACATCTATCGATAGCCTGTCCTACGGTAACGGACACTCGGAGTTGTATCCCGATTGATACAACTAGAACTGGATAGTTGAGATGAGAATTGAATTGTGATGAGGAATGGATAGTATGGCTCTAGGATTGCTTTCTCGCAGGGAGTCGAGAAAGGATCTCTGGCCGAGGTTGATAATGCTACTACTACTTTACTTTATGCTACTCTACTCCCTCCTGTTTGCTGCAAGATGGTGGTTTCCAGAAGATGCTAGTCTTCGATAGGACTAGGCCTTCTCTCTATTCTGGCATTTCTGCAGCCCAGTCCACATATACAGTCTTCCTTTGATAATGTTGCATACGTAGTGTGGATCCTTGCTTGCGAGTACTTTGGATGAGTACTCACGGTTCCTTTGCTACCCCTTTTCCCCCTTCTTTCTTCTTTCTGGTTGTTGCAACCAGATGGTGGAGTCCAGGAGCCAGATGCCACCTTTGACGACTGCTACTCCCCCGAGGGCACCTACTACCACGTGATGGAGACCGTCGATGACCAGGAGTAGTTAGGAGGCACTACTAGAAAAAGGGCTATAGATGGGATGGACACTAATGGCGCACTATACATGTGGTGCGCCATTACTAAATACTAATGGCGCACCATGTGTTGGTACGCCATTAGTATGCAAATACTAATGGCGCACCACATCCCACGGTGCGCCATTAGTAATTTTTTTTAATTTTTTCAAAAGTACTAATGGCGCACCGTGGGAGTGGTGCGCCATTACAAGTTTTAACTAGTAATGGCGCACCAGTAAGAGATGCGCCATTGCTATCTATACGTATGGCGCACCCCTACCAGTACGCCATTGATGTCACCCCTTATCCCCTCCCTCTCGTCACGTTCTCTCCCCTCACCTTCCTCCTGGCACACCCACCCACCTCCCTCGACTTCGATCTAGATCGGGAAGCCCCGGCCGCCCGCCTCTTCCTCTCCCTACCGACCACGGCGAGCCCCCTTCCCCCTCCCTCACACCAGATCCAGGGCATGGAGCCGTGGTGAGATCCTTCCCCAACCCTCCTCATCGGATCCAGAGGAGAGTTGGTGACCACGTTCTCCGGCGACGGCGTTGCTCCGGGGTGTGGAGGCCGCCGAGCTGCAGGAGGAGGAGCTCCCCGCCACCCAAGGCCCCAGATCCAGCCGCCATGGCCATAGCCGGGCTTCTAGATCCTCGTCGTTGTTGAGCTGGCCCATGATTGATGAACGGTGGCAGATCTGGCAGCAAGGCCAAGGTGCCGCAGGCGATGGCGCCATTGGAGGGTGGTTTCTTCTCCACGTCCACGCGCCGGGAGAGGAAGCAGCCTCCGCGTTGTTCTGCACCAAGTTCGGCAAGGGGGGACGCGCGGTCGTCCTCCTCCTCTTCTACATCCATGGCGCTCATCCCGGAAGGTACTGTGCCTCTCCCGCATTAATCCTGCTTCTAAATCGATCTGCACAGCTAATTTTTGCCTATTTCTCTGTTTGCCTGCAGGGGAGGTACCGCTGGAGCTCTAAGGCGGCCTTAAACACCACCAATCTGGTCGGAGGATGGGCAAATAAGGCCCTACGTCTCTTGCTCCTTCCCATGTACGTGTTCATCCCAGTCTCTAACTCTCTGTCCAGACTTAACTACGTAGCGGCTACCTAGTATGGATATGATTACGAGCTAGCCGGATTGGATTATGTAGCCTACCTCAATGCTTAATTAGTCTGGCGGTTTCTTGCACGCATACATGCATGCATCATGGTAGAGAATTGAAATAACTAGCTCCAGCTACTTCGTGGTTGAATGGTTTGCATTGCAGTGTACGATCAAATTCTGTACATCTAACATTTGATGAACTAGATGCAGCTTGCTTTTGATTCAGATGATTTATATCTGTGTATGATGTGTTAAAAAATATCTCTGTATGAGTCCTGCGTAGGTCATCGTTGGAGGAGAGGATGATGGTGAAGTTGTAGAGGATGATGGTGCCAGGCCATGGCGAGCGAGGAAGCCCCAAGATTGATACGTGGCTCCCTCCTGTCGTAAGTTCAGATATCGCACATCCTGTATGTTGTGCAAATCGGAGAGATCCAGAATGCTTTTCTCATGTATTTTTGTTATCTCAGGTATGGATTTGGGGCGTATTTCAAGCAGGTAATAACCTACTCTGATGCTTTCGCTCTAAGAGGAAAGTGTGCCACCCCTATCCTCAAGCAGGTAATAATTAATCATTTATGAGCTGATGGACAACAATTACTCTATTCTTCCACCATTGCATCACTCAATCAAATGTCATCATGTATCAATGATGTGAATATGTGAAAAAAATCGTTTGTGCTCTGTTTTCTTATTTGGATGAAAACCAGGCAGTGTAGTTATTTTTTATAGTTTATACACATACTGCATGATTAATTAAAGGTTGTAACCTCACTGTCATGCTAATGGACGTAAAAAAGAAGAGTGGTAGTACTATCAATGGTTCAGTTAGCGCCTCAACAACGTATGCACTACTTCTGATATTGTTTTTCAGTAGCTTTTTTCTGCACCTTTCTCTTTCAGTTCTTAGTGCTGCTGCCCCATGAACACATTTTTTTTAATTTGACTGTACATTGAAATGAAGCCTTTGTTAAGTATACACTCCAAAATTCAGTTAACAGTAGCCTAACTGAATTTTCTGTTTCTGAATTTATAAACTCACTTTATATTCAGTTTATAAATTAACAGTAGCTTCAAAATTAAGTATCATTCCCATGGATCAACTGTTATTTTATTTTGTGGAGGATAAAGTTCAGATCATGAATAATGGCATTACAAGTGAACTTGGCACAATTACACATGTCCTGAACTAGATATGAGCAAGTCTTCATTGGCATGCAAGTACTACTTTTACATTGTCATGACAGGAACGATTAATTTGACATGTATCATTGGTACTGCTAAAACATTTCATTCATGTTTCAACAAATTTGGTGAAGACCACTTGATATGTATTTTGCATATATGAATTATCTCCTGTTGCTTTCTAAGATGTTAGTTCTTTCAGTTCTAGCCCTTGTATCTTTAATTCCTGGCTGCTGGACTACCTGCAGGACAACGTGTTCATCTGCGGCAGCTCTCTCTGTAACAGTCCGTCCGCGACACGCTCCGCAGCGTCTTTGCCGGGCACAACGAGATCCTCAATGTCTGGAAGTAAGTCGCCGGCCATCTGTTTCCTGATGAATTTTCTTTCTAGCTCAGTGTGATCAGATCTGACTAGTACGTTCAGATTTTCTCTTGTTTTCTTTTCAAATAGTACTAGTAGTCTATATTCCAACTGTGCGACTACCTGCAGCCACTTGAACCGATGTGAATTCTTCAAGCCTACCTATAGCCACTTGAACAGATGTCTATCTCAGATCTGCTCATCTAAAAAATCCAAGTGGAGTAGTATACTTGTAGTATAGTATAATAACATTATCAAAAGGTAAATGCCCTGATTATTTAGCCCTGTCAGATAAGTACTCGTCGAAAGTGGGCTCCTATCAAAATTCATTTCCATTAGAATCTTACTCATACAATATTCACACCATGTAATTCTAGAAATATATGCTCATATCAAGTTCTGCATAAAAATGACAGTATTGACATGTTATAAATAGTTTGTTTGTCTTTCTGTTTATTTTGTTACATTTTGCAGGGATAAAGTGAAGAAAAAGAAGAAAAGATTACTAGAAGATTAGTTTTAGGATTTTCTTTTATTTCCTTGCAATTTTCCTTTTATTGGATGCTTGTAAAGACATTGTAATATTCTTACTATAATAAAAATTATGATTCTATTTCATTTTTTCTTTTTAAATTATTTTTCCTTATAGGTTGTTTTCTGTAAGTTTGGATTTTTTTTGTTTTCCAAATACATTACTAGTGGCGCATTTTAGCCCTTACTAGTGGCGCACCTTCCTTTATTACTAGTGGCGCACCTATAAGGCTATTAGTGGCGCACCTAGAGGGAATACCAGTGGAGCACCAAATGGTATACTAATGGCGCACTACATGGTGCGCCATTAGTATCTGGTATACTAATGTCGCACCTATGGTGCGCCATTAGTGTATAATAATAGTGGCGTGGTACTAGTGGCGCACCAGTAGTGCGCCATTAGTAGGCAAAACTGGTGCGCCACTAGTAGGCCTTTTCCTAGTAGTGAGGCTCCCAGGCAGGAGGCCTTGCCTTTTCGATCGATGTTGCTTTTGTGCTAGCCCTCTTATGGAAAACTTGTTTAACTTATGTCTGTACTCAGATATGTTGCTTCCGCTGACTCTTCTGTATTCGAGCTTATGTATTCGAGCCCTCGAGGCCCTGGCTTGTAAGATAAAGCTTGTATTATTTTAATTTGTGTCTAGAGTTGTGTTGTGATATCTTCCCATGAGTCCTTGATCTTGATCGTACACATTTGCGTGTATGATTAGTGTACGATTGAATCGGGGGCGTCACAAGTTGGTATCAGAGCCGACTGCCTGTAGGATCCCCCTTTCCAACTCCTTGGCCGAAGTAGAGTCTAGAAACCGAAAACAGTTTTACTAACTTGGCTGTGTGGCTTACGGGCCCACGTCGCCAATTGGGTGGTATTAGGATCTTTTATTCCTTGTCTATACTCTGGGACTCTGATCTGTCATCGATTCGGGTTAAACATTTTACTAACTCTGTCATTAGGCTCTCGTACCCACTTCCTCTCGGAGAGCCCCAACATTACCGATGATCGCTTGCTCCGCCAGCAGATCCTGCAGGTACTCCTCGATGTTTCTCGAGACCCGTGTGCCCATTGCCTTGCAGTTCCTGACTACAGATAATCCCCATGAATAACATCCTTGCCGCTTGTACCTTCATATCCATTCGCTCCTATTATTACAAGATGTACTCTCCGTTGTTTCGAGAATCCTTTGTGCCTTCTGCTTTGCGGCTTCTTTTTGCACTACGGGTAATTCCCTGAACCCGTTCATCCCCAGTTGTTCATTTGCTTTCCAAAGTACTTGGAAATACTATCTGATCTTCCAAAAATCCTCTGCAGCCTATTACTCTTGATTCTTCTTGCCTGTTTGCATTATGGTTAATTCCATATTTCTAGTAATCTCCGTTGACATCCTATGTCACTATCGTTTCGAGTCCCTTGATCCAATATGTTGCGAATGCTCGTAATCAGCAATCAGATCCTAACATTCATCCTTCCGGCTCAGATGTCACTTCGGACATGAGCTGGTTCTCAGGAAACCAACCTTAATTGATTGTCGTTCTATATCTATTCAACTTACTTGTCTTTTGATCAGAATGTCTGCTTCTGATCTTCTAATTTTGAAATCATAATTTCCTTGCATTAAGCATCGAATTATTTAGATGTTTCTATAATCCAATGCCTTTGCATTCTTTCCTTCATCTGATTGAGTACTGATACTCAAATCAGATCCATTAAGGACCATTGAATCCTTTGTTGGATTATTATCCGACAACGTCCTTCATAATCAATAACCTTTTGAGCCTTTCCTCGGATACATAATGCCCATGGTAAATTGTATCCTCTGCCTTCTCAACCATGCTCTGCCTTCGAGCTTGTGTTATATTACTCCTGATATTTGTGGTATATGTCCCTAAGATGCCCCTATGGGTTGAACATATGCCTTCCTTAATCCGTGTGAACCCGAGAGTTTTCACAAGTCATACTGTTCTGGTGTTTTGTCAGATATAAATTTCAACACTACAACTTCATCAAAAGTGAGAAGTAAATGAAATGATATGCATTAAAGAAGTGGGAGTCGACCTTGAACCTTTATGTTCATGCCCATGGACATGATGTAGATCCAATCATGGAAGCTTCTTGTAATAATAACTTTTTCCTTGATATATTATCCTATGGTATCAGTGAATTGATCCTTTGCAAACGTGGTTCCGACCATATTTTCCTCCTTGATTCCATTTACTGGATAAGTTAAAATACTTATCGTCTGCAAATCATTTCCCCCGTCCAACCTCTACTCCGATTTACCTTCTGACGTTACACCTTGTACTTAATAGTGGGAAGTTTTATACCCCATCACATCATTCCTAGCCTGATCGGCTATATTTTTATTGTGTCAACTTTTAACTGTGCTACCTGGTACTTATTCCCGGAGCACAACTTTTCGATGATGAGCGAAGCTTACGTTGATCTTCCTCATCTTATCTTTTCGCCTTGAACAACAAGATTGCTTTCGAGTTTGTGTCGTACCCATGGTTCCAATAATTTTTCACTTCATCATTCCTTTGACTTGATGTCATCACCAATCGATTACATCTTCCTAAAATCTCTCGACAATTGTGTCGTGCTCGTCAACATTCTGAGCCCTTCCAGCATATCAATCGAATTCGGATAAGAAATACCATCCTTGACCTTCGATGATTTGAGTTGTCATCGACAACCCTTTGTCTTCTTTCCAACACATATTTGATCATGTCTTGGTTATACCTTGGACTCCTTGCTATTCCTGCAATTGTTCCTTGAGCATTTCTTGTGATCTTCAACTCAAACTGTTCCTTGAGTATTTCTTGTGATCTTCAACTCAAACCACTTCTTGGAACACCATGTTAATGCTACCTCAAAGCATGACTGAGGTATTCCGAATATCAACAAGAACATTGGAAGCACATTGCCGAATGTTTCTTAATCTATTATCCAAACACCGTTGTATGGGTAATATCATGATTCTCATTGCCCCATTAACTAAATGGATAAGTACTTGATGTCCTGTCATGTATATCTTGCTCTGTTTGTTCTTGGGAAGCATATACTCTAATACTTTTGTATAAGCACCCTTTTCCTTTCCATTGGTCTGGTTAAACTAATAATCACATTTTCCTTTCCATTGGTTTGTTTAACCATTCTCGTAATCTAATTTATCGGAGCAGAGTTAATTCTCTGCTTAGGTAAACACCTCGGTGTACAACTCTGTCAGCAAGACCTTGTTACTATTGTTGATAACATTCTGGTAGCCACCGATGGACGAGAACTTTGCCTATTGGTCCGCCTCATTCAACGAGCAGGAAAATAGTTCTCTTCATCCCTCGCCCTTGGTACCTACGTTGTTATCAACATAACTGACAGGTTATCCTCTGACCTGCCTTGCTATCATGACCCTGCAAAATGTTAGCTCCTTCCTGCTTTTAACCCACATGGTGGGTCCATAAACCACAGTTCCACAGGAGCAGAACCTCACTCTCATGTATACCCCCCTGTTTCAAAAAATAATAATTATCACGCTTGGTTTTGTATGTAAATCATAGCCACCTTCCGTGAGATCACCAATTCTGGTATCAGACAAAATACATATTCCCATCGCTCTGAAACCCTTTCACACTCTGTTTCAGGCAACGAACGATTGCCTACCCATTTGAAGCTTCTTATTGCACCTTCTTACCTTGCTCTCGATGACTTCCTTGAATTTCAACTCGAGAGATGCCTCTTTGCAACGTTCATTGAGATAGTCCCCAGGTAACTATCTTATGTTGAGCTCCGTCCTTTCCGAGTCTTTCCCCCTACTACACCCCTTAAATCTCGGGACGAGATTTCTTGTAGTGGAGGAGATTTGTAACACCCTCAGTGTCATGCTACAGTAATCCCCTGTTAATGGTGCCAGGTCACCATGCTTATTGAGCTAATTATTACTTGATGAAAAATCAAAGTCAAATTCAAATTAAAATTATGAGGGAAATTCAAAAAATTTCAAACATGAAAACAGAAATGTTCATCATGTGCCAAATATTCCACAACTAATATTGGTGGTGAACCAACATTTTTGCAAAGGGTTTAAGTGGCCTAAACTACTTAAAACAGTGACCTAAGCAATAAATTACATGCCCTTTTTAATTTATAAAATTGGCAACTATTCCAAAAGCCTCCCATCCTTTTTGTGGTAGTGCACTTTAATTCTCTGAAATTGTTTTGGCCAGTGGCATAATTTTGCAAGTCATTATTGGTTAAAAGGAAAATGCTAAAGCTGCTGAAAATAAATAAAAAGGAAAAACTAACAGAAAAGGAAAAGGGAGAGAGAGAGGGCAACCCCCCTCCTCCCTGGACTATACCCACCTGGGCCGGCCCACTCCAGCTGGCCAGCCCACTCCCCCTCCCCGGTCGTCTCCCCCCTCGCACTATTCCACGACCCAAGTCGCTACAGCGCGCCCATCGCCGCCGAACCCACCTCGCCGGCCACGCTGCTACATGCGCCGCGGGGAGGATAAGGCCTCCACGCCCCGACGCCTCGAGTACCCCTCCCCTCACCTACCACCACTCCCACCCCTCTCTCCCTCTGGCCTCGCCCCCTTCTCTAGATCCAC
>NC_041387.1:548041166-548127046 GCF_002162155.2 Triticum dicoccoides | reverse complement strand
CCTCGCCCCGACGCACTGTCGCCGTCGCGTTGCTGCGCTACCGCGGCCACCAGGCCCTCCTCACCGCCCGATGTGTCCACGAGCTCCACAGCCGTCTGCTGCTTCGTCTGCGCCAACAACCTCAAGGGGGGAGCTACCCAGCGCCGGATCCCCTTCATCTTCCTCCTGGACCGCCGTCGCCACCGCTTTCGACTCCGGCCACCGCCACTGCGCTCCTGTTACTCGCCGGGCCTTTGTGCGCCCACGCGGTGAGCTCCTCCCCCTCTCCATTCTCTCATGTAGGTCGCCTCCCTCTCTAGCTTGCTCGCCGCAACCGCCGTAGCTCACCGTCGCCCTGCTGCATCACCGTCATGGCCACCGCTGCCGTGGCCCCCGTCCAAGCCCTCCATCGTGCTCCAGGTGTTCCCAGGAGCCCGGCCAGCCCTTCCTCTCGCCCTCCCGTGCCCCCTACCCATTCCCGATGTGACTCCGAATGCATCCGCCGCCCGTGCTCGCCGTCGATGGTTATTCCCCGGGCGAGCCACCACCACCACCCGACACGGCGTCTTGCGCGCATTCGAACGGTGCCCACCGCACGCGAAACGGCCGCCCCTAGCGCGTTTCTGTCGAGGCCCGAGCGGGTCCGCCACGTTCTAGCATCTCCGGCGGCGAGACGCCGGCCGCCGCCGACGTGGCTAGGCGGGCCCCACCCCTGGCTCACTGCTAGTGGGCCCTAGGGGCCCCGTTGACTGGGTTGACCCAGTCAACACGCTGACATGGCGATACAGTGCCACTAACGAGCCGGCCCCACCGCTTAAATAATAACTAAATGGTTTTTATAATTAAAACTAATTAGTTTAGCTAATTAGCCACTAACATGTGGGGCCCATCAGCTAATTAACCTCAGTTTAGTTTAAAATAAGTTCTCTTAAGTAACAGAGGCTGACAGGTGGGTCCCTCGTGTCAGTTTTGACCAGTCAACCGGACTGTTGACTACTGACGTCACTCCTACGTCATGCTGACGTCATATTCCTTTTCTGTTAGTATAAATAATTCCAGAATATGTTTTAAACTTGCAAAAATCAAAGAAAATTAACTATTGCTCGGATGGAAAAACTTTGTACATGAAAGTTGCTGAGAACGATGAGACGAATCCGGATACGCAGCCCGTTCGTCCGCCACACATCCCTAACCTATCGAACTCGCAACTTTCCCCCTCCGGTTCATCTCTCCGAAAACGCGAAACACCGGGAATAATTTCCTGGATGTTTCCCCCCTTCCCCGGTATCACCTAATACCGCGTTAGGGCATACCTAGCACCGCGTATTACCTTGTTATGTTTTATGATGCTTTGTTTGCTCCTTATTTATTGTTTCTTCCCCCTCTTCTTCTTCGATAGACCCCGAGACCGTTGCTGACGCCACTGAGTTCGACTACATCGACGACGACCCCTCCTTGCCAGAGCAACCAGGCAAGCCCCCCCTTTGATCATCCCGATATCGCCCATTCCATTCTCTCATGCTTGCATTATATTTTGCTACAGTTATTGATTGCTCCTATTCTGATGCATAGCCTGCTTTTGTATCTGCGGTTGTACCTTACCTGCTTATCCTAAACTGCTTAGTATAGATTGGTTAGTGATACATCAGTGACCCCCACCTTGTTCTTGTTGCCCCTGCTTCATCATCAAAAACCCGATCAACGGGATCGAAGACCAGGCCCCGGCACCGCACATCACTTTCCCCTTAGTTGCTCGACACTGCTGGGTTACTATCGAGTGCCGAGGGTGAGACCTCTACAGCACTTCTGATGTTAACCCTGTAGTGTAGCTATTCAGTCGTGGTCATCGAGGGTGATTCCGCCTTAACCACTTCCGATACGACTCTGTCATGCAACCCCTCAAGTGTGAACCTCGGGGGTGAATCCTCTTATGTTCACCTTGATGATTACATCGAGTGGAATTCACCGGGGTGATTCCTCGGGTTTTTCCCCTTGATGTTTAGACACACAGTTACTATGATTACTATGACTTTACACTGAACCATGTTATAAAGACGGGTCGACCCTGAGGGTTACCCGCGCGAGCATAATTGCGAGTGATGTGGAGTTGTGTTGACCTGGAAGGTGCCTGAGAGATAATTATGAGGCGTGGCCGGGCATTCTTAGCCCTTGCCGCAAGTCCTCGAGACGGGGCAACGGGGTCACATCTTTCGTGGGCCTCTGCTTGTTACCGCGCGTTCCTAATCCACTACAATTTGGATATTTGATCCGAGGGGCCTCTGGCCTGATAGCACTAACCATCACGTGGGCATAGTATGGGCGTTCTGCGTCGTACACATCAACCAAAGCTTAATAGACGTCAGCGACTGAGCGGCGAGCGCCAGCTTGGACTGGTAAGCGCCTACCTTTTTAAGGAGGTAGCTAGGTCTGCTCACCGGCCGCGTTCGCAACGTGCAGGAGTTACCGGGGAGATGGCCCATGACCCCTGGGGGCATAGGTTTAGTCCGGCGTGCTGACCTCTTTGTTAAGTCTAGGTCGAGTTGCGGTGTATTGTTTGGCCGAGGCTGGACATGACCTAGGAAAGTGTGTCCGGCTGGAGTTAATCAAGCATGGTGGGTAAGTTGGTGTACCCCTGCAGGGAAGAAAACATCTATCGATAGCCTGTCCTACGGTAACAGACTCTCGGAGTTGTATTCCGATTGATACAACTAGAACTGGATAGTTGAGATGAGAATTGGATTGTGATGAGGAATGGATAGTATGGCTCTGGGATTGCTTTCTCGCAGGGAGTCGAGAAAGGATCTCTAGCCGAGGTTGATAGTGCTACTACTACTTTACTTTATGCTACTCTACTCCCTCCTGTTTGCTGCAAGATGGTGGTTTCCAGAAGATGCTAGTCTTCGATAGGACTAGGCCTTCTCTCTATTCTGGCATTTCAGTAGCCCAGTCCACATATACAGTCTTCCTTTGATAATGTTGCATATGTAGTGTGGATCCTTGCTTGCGAGTACTTTGGATGAGTACTCACGGTTGCTTTGCTACCCCTTTTCCCCCTTCTTTCTTCTTTCTGGTTATTGCAACCAGATGGTGGAGTCCAGGAGACAGATGCCACCTTTGAATACTTCTACTCCCCCGAGGGAGCCTACTACCACGTGATGGAGACCGTCGATGACCAGGAGTAGTTAGGAGGCTCCCAGGCAGGAGGCCTTGCCTTTTCGATCGATGTTGCTTTTGTGCTAGCCCTCTTATGGCAAACTTGTTTAACTTATGTCTGTACTCAGATATGTCGCTTCCACTGACTCTTGTGTATTCGAGCTTATGTATTCGAGCCCTCGAGGCCCTGGCTTGTAACATAAAGCTTGTATTATTTTTATTTGTGTCTAGAGTTGTGTTGTGATATCTTCCCGTGAGTCCTTGATCTTGATCGTACACATTTGCGTCTATGATTAGTGTACGATTGAATCGGGGGCGTTGTCACATCCCTGGTCCTGTTATGCACTAGGCTAGGCCTCATGTGAGCATCATGTTTTAATTCAAATGAAATTTGAATTGAGGGTTTTTCAAAGCCTCAGAAACCTTCTAAAAATGATCAACATTAAAATCTTCTCAAAGAAGTCCAAGAAAATGTTCCTCTTAGTCTCTGAAAATATTGCAAAGAGGTAAAACTCAAAACAATATTTTTGGTATCTCAGAGTTAATTATTTTGGGCCATTTGAATTAATCCAATAACTATTTGCTTTGGATTTATATTTAATATATATTAAATATGACTCCAATTAATTCTGGAAATTTGTGAGTGGCTTTGTATATATTTTAGCAAGCCACATAAAAACCTACAGAATTTATTAAAATGATTTAGTGTCTAAAACTAAATCAAAACAAACTACAGAAAATAGAAAACAGAATTAAATAGAAATAAAAGAAAGGGAGAGAAGGCCACCAGGCCACCTACCTAACTTACCTGGCGCCCACTTACCTGGCCCAGCACGGCCCAGCCCATCTCCACTCCCCCTGTCGTCTTCCTCCTCGCCAGAAGGACCGAGGCGTGGCGCGCGCCCGAGAGGCCTCGGCCACCTCCTGCTTCCCCTGGCCACCTCCTGCTTCCTCCTCGACGCCCCGGTGACGCCACGCGCCTCCCCGACCCCCTCTCACCTCTCCCTCACTCGCTGCACCCTCTCTCCCTCCCCTGACTCCCTTCCCTGAGCTCACCCGAGAGTCGCCGTCGCCACCGTTCGCCATAGCCGCAGCCACCAGCCCTCCCTCGCCCTTCCGCTAGTTCCAGAAGCTCCGCCGCTGACTTCTACACCGTCCCCGCCAAGCCACACGAGCGGACGCGCCCTGCAGCGGCTTCCCCGACCTCTTCTTCAAGCTTCGGCCGCCGAGATCGCCGGCGATCATGTGCCCTCCCTGACGCCTCCCCGAGCTCCCTGAGGCCACCGTCGCAACCCCTGTGAGCCTCCGGTCGATTCCCCTCTTCTTCCTGCGTCGATTTCGCGCCCTAGCCACAGATGCACATACCCGAGTTGTGCTCGCCGCCGGCGAAGTCGTCACCATGGCTTGAGCAAGCCCAGCTTGCCCCTGAGCATGTCATCGCGCTCGCGCTGCTCCCAGGAGCCGATCTAGCCCACCCGTTCGTCTCACCGTGCACCACAACGCCGATTCCAAGCACACCCGAACTCCGGCCGCCGCCTTGGAGCTCGCCGTCGTCGGCTCCGGCCACCATAGGTCCGGCCAC
Source organism: Triticum dicoccoides (assembly GCF_002162155.2). NCBI lineage: Eukaryota > Viridiplantae > Streptophyta > Magnoliopsida > Poales > Poaceae > Triticum > Triticum dicoccoides. The sequence goes on along the minus strand of NC_041387.1, from coordinate 548,122,332 downwards.
CACCACCATTCGACGCCCTCGAAATGATGCCCTGAGGGCGATTTCCAAAGCCCGCCGCCGCATCTGGCCTCGCCGGCGTCAAGTCGCCGGTGGGGTTGACCCACTTGACCACGGCGGAACCCCCCCTGGGTCGATGACAGGTGGGGCCAGCCCCTGTTAATTAGTTTAGGTGTTAGATTAGTTAACACTAATTAATTTAGTTAATTATTTAAGCCACTGACATGTGGGCCCAGCCCTGCTGACATTTTCGTTAGTATTAGTTTAACCCTAATCAACCCGGTTAACCAACTGAGTCACTGACACGCGGGACCCACTGTCAGGTTTGACCTGGACCCGCCTAGTTGACCTGCTGACATCAGCATGACCTAGTGCTGACGCAATAAATCATTTTCTGGTTTTAAAATAATTCAGGAAATTCCAGAAAATTGTATAAACTTCTAAAAATCATAGAAATTCAACCGTAACTCCAAATTAAATAATTTATATATGAAAAATTATCAGAAAAATTCAAGGAATCCATCTGTACCATTTTCATGCATGTTAGAACAACTTATAGCTGCTGTATAGCACAAATCAATTAAATGGCATTTGAATAATCACATATGGAGTTTGAATTTGAATCTTGTATTCAAACCAACTTCATTTAATCTGTTGCTAGTTGCATTAGCTCAAACACATTCATATTGCCATGTCATGAGCATGCATCATATTGTGCATTGCATTGATTGTATTTCTTCTTTGTTGCCGGTATCTGTTCCCTCCCGGTAGACGATGTTCCGACGTTGTGATCGTTGACACTGATGAAGACTCAATGTTATCTTCAGAAGTGCCAGGCAAGCAAAACCCCCTTGTTCATTACGATACAATCCTACTCTCTCGCTCCTGCTCTCTTTTACTGCATTAGGACAACATCGATTCATCTGTTACTTGCTGCGGTAGCTGAACCCCTTTATCCTTTGCATGACCTGTCATTGCCACAGTAAATAGATGAAACCCACTAGCATGAGTAGGAGTTGTTTGAGCCCTGTTGTGCCTACTCATTCATGCTTGTTTGTCATGCCTGCTACTGCTTAGAGTTGTGTCAGGTCTGATTCATCGGGAATGAATCAGAGGTGTGTGAACATGTCCTACCATTGAGAGCTAAGTGTGTGAACACGATTTGGTAAAGGTAGCGGTGAGAGGCCATGTAGGAGTACATGGTGGGTTGTCTCATTGAAGCCGTCCTTAGGAACTGAGTTCTGTGTTTGTGATCCATGACTCAGCTACTACCATACATTGGGCCCTGAAATATGACCCCGCTCGACTTCTTATTCACCCTTGTCCTCTGTCCAGGAGTTGCAAGTAGTTTCTGGTGTTTGTAGTATGCTGGAGGCCGTGGACAGCGCTGACCGTAGGGGTGGGCTGTGATGCGGTAGGCACGTGGCCGGGTATACCGGGCGCCCGTTTGGTGTCACGGAACCCTGTTCACATCGTTTGGGGCTGTGAGCGAAACTCCGGCCGGATCTCCTCATGGATGGAACCCGAATAGGCGATAAACCTGGACTAGAGACTTGAGTGTTTAGGTAGGTCGTGGTCTACACCCACGTCAGCTTTCGCTTGAAGTCTGCCGAGCACATGTCGTGTGCAGACGCTAAGTGGTGGAAACATGTATGAAGAAGTACACCCTGCAGGGTTAACATCATCTATTCGAATAGCCGTGTCCGCGGAAAAGGACTTCTGGGTTGCTTATATCAGTTCATAGACAAGTGAAAGTGGATACCCTAAAATACGCAAGATAAGCGTGAGTGCTATGGTTGGCGTTCTCGTAGGGAGACGGGAGCGGTTCCATAGTGGTGTATTGATATGGTGAATATGTGGACTCGTGTGCGCCACCTCAAAAGAGTTACTTGCAGTCGTAGTTTAGGTTAGCCACCGAGTCAAAGCTGGCTTGCTGCAGTTAAACCCCACCATCCCCTTTGTTGATAATGATGCATATGTAGTTAGTTCTGATGTAAGTCTTGCTGGGTACATTTGTACTCTCGTTTGCCTATTTTATGTTTTTGCAGAGAGACTTCGGTCTCACTAGTAGTTCCGCGTGGACTTCGACATTTAGCTTGTTACCTCAGCTACGATCTTGTGCCCTCGGCAGGATCTGATAAATAGTCAGGCTTCTCAGCCTTTTTAATTTATAGATGTCTGTACTCAGGCATGATAGCTTCCGCTTGTGCTTTGACTTGTATGCTCTGAATGTTGGGTCGTGAGACCCCTGTTTGTAATATCTCGCTCCTCGGAGCCTAATGAATAAATACTTGAGTTGTAGAGTCATGTTGTGATGCCATGTTGTATTTGCACATATCGAGCATATTGTGTGTATGTTATTGAAATGCTTGGTATGTGTGGGATCTGACTATCTAGTTGTTTACCTTTAGTAGCCTCTCTTACCGGGAAATATCTCCTAGTGTTTCCACCGAGCCATGGTAGCTTGCTACTGCTCCGGAACACTTAGGCTGGCCGGCATGTGTCCTTCTTCGTTCCTGTGTCTGTCCCTTCGGGGAAATGTCACGCGATGAATACCGGAGTCCTGCTAGCCCAGTGCTACAGCCTGGATTCACTCGCTGATGACCGACACGTTCGATGTTGGGTCATGAATGCCTGTCTCTGTAAGTTTGTGCCACTTTGGGTTTACGACTAGCCATGTCAGCCCGGGCTCCTTATCATATGGATGCTAGCGACACTATCATATACGTGTGCCAAAAGACGCAAACGGTCCCGGGCAAAGGTAAGGTGACACCCGTGGGAATACCGTGCGTGAGGCCGCAAAGTGATATGAGGTGTTACATGCTAGATCGATGTGGCATCGAGTCGGGGTCCTGACAGCGTTGGTATCAGAGCTTGACTGCCTGTAGGATTACCAAGCCAAACTGGTCGAAGTTGAGTCTAGAAATTCTTTAGTTATATAAGGGAATTGATTGTGGGATGGAACGTAAGGCTCTTTTTACTCCTTATACCTCATGGCCTTCTGATCTGAGTCATCATCTTCTCTTCTACGGGGATTAAGAACTAGGCTATCTCTTCTTTCCATCAGGATCACGTGTTACTAATCCGTAGACTTATAAGATTGTTGGATTAAGCCTCAGTTCAGTTTCTACCTCGGTATGTTAATTATTGATCTCGAGACCTTGATATTGTGCTTCTGAGTGGTTATGCCACCATTTTTGTGAATGTCTCAAATCTTTTCTAAGCATTTACAGCCGTTATGCTGTCCGAGTCATCCCAGGTTTCTAAATAGTCTGAAGCATTTGCAAAATCCCTTCCTCCCGTTCCGATGTTCCTTTGGGCCAGATTACCCACACTAACCGGTGCGTTGAGGTAATTTATTACCTTGACATATATGTTGGAGCTACTATTAGGACCCTAGGTGTTTTAGGGAGTCACCTAGTAATCTAGCAATGCTTTGTGTTTCCAGTGTGAAGATTCTGGCCATCATTCTCGAAAGCATCTCGTGGTGCTACTTAGGAGTAGCTATTCTATTCCTGGGTTCTTGAACCCGAGATTCATTCTACTTACTTCATGTTGACAGGGTTTGCTAGTTCCTTTAGGATATTAGTAACTTTTGCATTAGTCCTCGAGGTCCATGGTATTTTCCTTCTTCCAAATACTATGAACCGTTTATGACAGAAGTTCTTTGAACCAAAAGATCACAACCAGAGCTCTTGATGAGTTCTCGACTCTATGTTATGACTCTGCCAGTTCTACCTTTCCGCATGGATTATCCGGAAGAAACTTGTTGAACCTGGTTCGACATACTAATCTACGCATCCAGAACTCAAAAAGTTATATGTTCCTTTGAGTTGTCCCTCTTTAGTTGTCCTCTGACCCTCGTCTATCAATTGATAGTCAAGATTATGTGTGCATTCGTTCATCGATGCCTATTACTCTTGTGGTCTGTCAAGCCATTCTATTCCGGAATGACTAGGAGAAACAACCTCCAGTGCCTTGTCCATTTCCAGGATTGGGTCAAAGTAGTTGTATTCCGCAGATCAAAATGCAAACCCAACTTTTGTTCTATTCTACCTTGAAGTGTTACCATCTTTATATCGGGATTGTTATAGGAATTGCACACCATCCTATGAACTCTTGGTATAGTGATACTTCTTGCCATCATCGTTCATTCCTCGGTTCCTGTGTTATTGTAACCAGAATGCCGACAAGTGAGTCGTGGTGTGTGAAATCAATACTGCTAGCAACTCCATTGCTTGGTAGTTAAATGGACGATAACCTCAATCTTAGCGTGTTGATTATTGAATCGTCACCCTAAGGTTGATTGTGCTACCTAGTCCTTATTTCTGGTGCACTCTCCGATCAGTGAGTTAGGATAGTGCCAATCCTTGCTTATTTGATCATATCGTCTTGCCCTGGGAAGCAAGATTGTTCTCGAGCTTAGTAACATACCGTTGATTCGTGATTTTCCGAAGATCTTCTCGGAAGTATTACCAGGTTGTCACCTGACCGCTGTGTTGAGCTCGTGATCAAGTTGGTTTCTTGTGAACCACCTTCTCTCCAAGAATCGGTGTTAGATATCCTTGAGCTAGTTGGTTAAGCTAGACAACAACTTGGAGAGTTGGAAGATAAAAGCTTGCCTGACTTAGTTCGTTCCAAAGGGATATTTTTGTGTAGTGTGTGTTGAAGAAAGATGATATCTTCATCGATTGGTCCCTATGATCAGTTGCTGGACCTATTGTCTTATCAATCCTTTGATTTGAGTGTGGGCTATCGTCAAATCAAATCAGTACCAACGATGCTCGTAATGTTGTCTTACTCGTGGTTGATCCCTCGAGCATACACCATTACATCTTTGGTCTGACCAATGCTATCACCGTGTTCGCATGATGGTGGAAGTCCAGTGATATGGAAATTCCGATGAGTTGTTGTTGAGCCCATCAGTAGCATTTTGTCTCCCCCCATGAATCATGTTGAACATCAACCTAGTGTTGGAAACTTTTGAAAGCATTTTCTTCATCCTAGTTCATGAAGCATATGTTCGGATGTAAGAAGTGACTTCCTCCAGTTCATGTGAATTTGATGCAAGTTGCCGCCGTGGATTCGAGAAAGTCAATGTTGTTTCCTTTGGAATCATCCCAAATCAGTCATGCATACGTGCGAAGTATTCTGTGGTTCGGAGACTTGCAACCTCCATTCTATATGTGTCCCTAGCACACCAAGCCACTGATTGATTTGTTCAAGGTTAATAAGTTCTAAGTGCTAGTCCCGAAGGTACCAGACGGATTTGTACAAAACTTCGATACCCTCGTTGATGGTTCCCCCTCCTGAACTCGGTAGTGTCTTATTATAAGACTACTTTGTGGTCATGTTTGTCTTGGACAACATGTTCACATGTTGTAGCAGAACCGGCTCGTGTTGTTGGAGCTTGCTATCATAGTTCATTTCCCGAGAATCTCACAATGTCATCTCGTCGATTTGTGTTGCAAACTTTCATTTTTCTTTCTAGACTCGATGAGTCTGGAATATCCTGACACCAACCAGATCTGAATCTCAGGCAGATATGATGGTTTGGGACATTTCCCAAGAACTATAATATCGGTCCCTCGGAAACCGGTAAAGTGGATGTCGTGGCCAGCACCTCCCAGCCGAAAGACCTATTATTGCAGTATCTTGATTGAAGAAGTTGGCCTCCTCCCCATAAGGATTTCGTAGGATTTACCTCCCTAGTTGTTCCTTATGATTTTTGTGTTTCCGAAGTCCGACCTTTTACTTGATGTTCTAGATATCAAACCATATCTATGAATGGGTTACACTAGCACATCAAGGAGAACATTAGAAGCGGAGTGCTAAATGTCTCTCGGTCAATCATCCAGATTTTATTTCCTTGGCCCCGCCAAGGGTGAAATCTGAGAAGGTGTTATCTTCTTTTGCATCCGCATCATCCATCATCATTCATCATGGTAGTATGTTGTGTTTCCAGGATCCTTGACACGGATGTTGGTAAAACCTTGATGATTGTGGAAATGCTCAAGTTCTTGAGAGCACGCACAAGCGCTACGTGTTATCATCGGCACTAACGGGGATGCTCTCCGTTTCCTCGGCAATGCTATGACCTTTCAAACAGTGAATTTACTCTCTATTGCTGGGTTCTTCCCCAGTTACCAGAATCATTCCCAGCATTTGCATTTTGTTCCCAGCTTGCACCGCCAATGTGCCATTCTATCATGGGTCTCTTCCATTTCCGGTGATAAGCAAATTCATCCATTACGTTGTCTTCAACAAGGTAGTCCACATCATCCAAGTTCGGGTATGCCATTCTACCGAACCCCTCTAAATGATCGATTATGATTTGCCTTAAGCTGGTATAAAGAGTTTCAAGGATCTTTGAATCAAAGGTAATTCTTTTTGCCACTTAAGGGGATATTTCTACGAGTCACCTTCCCTAAGGTGCCTCGTTGTGGTATCATGGCAACTCAACTCCTCGCTACGTTGACAATCGTTTACCACCTTCTTAGGTGTGGAATCATTGTCTACCTAGTGAACCTTCATCATCTGTTCCACTCCATTCCTCTAGAGGTGTGCTTCGTCTCTCAGCTCGAGAGATGTTGCTATGTCCCATTTCGTGAGTTAATCCTGAGTTGTCCGATCCTTGAGAAGATTAATTCTTCTAGAGTTTTCCTTCCCTCTTCTTGTCATGTTAGTTGGAGTTCTCAGAGAAAGACTTCGAGACAATGATGGTGATCGAATCAACGCTCTTATGAAGTGCACCCTGGATCGTGAAGATTATACTAGTTTGCGTTTCCCCTTCACCTTACCCTACGCTTGAATCTTGGGACGAGATTTTTGTTTAGTGGGGGTGAGTTGTCACATCCCTGGTCCTGTTATGCACTAGGCTAGGCCTCATGTGAGCATCATGTTTTAATTCAAATGAAATTTGAATTGAGGGATTTTCAAAGCCTCAGAAACCTTCTAAAAATGATCAACATTAAAATCTTCTCAAAGAAGTCCAAGAAAATGTTCCTCTTAGTCTCTGAAAATATTGCAAAGAGGTAAAACTCAAAACAATATTTTTGGTATCTCAGAGTTAATTATTTTGGGCCATTTGAATTAATCCAATAACTATTTGCTTTGGATTTATATTTAATATATATTAAATATGACTCCAATTAATTCTGGAAGTTTGTGAGTGGCTTTGTATATATTTTAGCAAGCCACATAAAAACCTACAGAATTTATTAAAATGATTTAGTGTCTAAAACTAAATCAAAACAAACTACAAAAAATAGAAAACAGAATTAAATAGAAATAAAAGAAAGGGAGAGAAGGCCACCAGACCACCTACCTAACTTACCTGGCCCAGCACGGCCCAGCCCATCTCCACTCCCCCTGTCGTCTTCCTCCTCGCCAGAAGGACCGAGGCGTGGCGCGCGCCCGAGAGGCCTCGGCCACCTCCTGCTTCCCCTGGCCACCTCCTGCTTCCTCCTCGACGCCCCGGTGACGCCACGCGCCTCCCCGACCCCCTCTCACCTCTCCCTCACTCGCTGCACCCTCTCTTCCTCCCCTGACTCCCTTCCCCGAGCTCACCCGAGAGTCGCCGTCGCCGCCGTTCACCATAGCCGCAGCCACCAGCCCTCCCTCGCCCTTCCGCCAGTTCCAGAAGCTCCGCCGCTGACCTCTACACCGTCCCCGCCAAGCCACACGAGCGGACGCGCCCTACAGCGGCTTCCCCGACCTCTTCTTCAAGCTTCGGCCGCCGAGATCGCCGGCGACCGTGTGCCCTCCCTGACGCCTCCCCGAGCTCCCCGAGGCCACCGTCGCAACCCCTGTGAGCCTCCGGTCGATTCCCCTCTTCTTCCCGCGTCGATTTCGCGCCCTAGCCACAGACGCACATAGCCGAGTTGTGCTCGCCGCCGGCGAAGTCGTCACCATGGCTTGAGCAAGCCCAGCTTGCCCCTGAGCATGTCATCGCGCTCGCGCTGCTCCCAGGAGCCGATCTAGCCCACCCGTTCGTCTCACCGTGCACCACAACGCCGATTCCAAGCACACCCGAACTCCGGCCGCCGCCTTGGAGCTCGCCGTCGTCGGCTCCGGCCACCATAGGTCCGGCCACCACCATCGTTCGACGCGTGCCACTGTGTGCGTTGAATGCAACTAACCGCGCTCAAAATGATGCCCTGAGGGCGATTTCCGAAGCCCGCCGCCGCATCTGGCCTCGCCGGCGTCAAGTCGCCGGTGGGGTTGACCCACTTGACCACGGCGGAACCCCCCCTGGGTCGATGACAGGTGGGGCCAGCCCCTGTTAATTAGTTTAGGTGTTAGATTAGTTAACACTAATTAATTTAGTTAATTATTTAAGCCACTGACATGTGGGCCCAGCCCTGCTGACATTTTCGTTAGTATTAGTTTAACCCTAATCAACCCGGTTAACCAACTGAGTCACTGACACGCGGGACCCACTGTCAGGTTTGACCTGGACCCGCCTAGTTGACCTGCTGACATCAGCATGACCTAGTGCTGACGCAATAAATCATTTTCTGGTTTTAAAATAATTCAGGAAATTCCAGAAAATTGTATAAACTTCTAAAAATCATAGAAATTCAACCGTAACTCCAAATTAAATAATTTATATATGAAAAATTATCAGAAAAATTCAAGGAATCCATCTGTACCATTTTCATGCATGTTAGAACAACTTATAGCTGCTGTATAGCACAAATCAATTAAATGGCATTTGAATGATCACATATGGAGTTTGAATTTGAATCTTGTATTCAAACCAACTTCATTTAATATGTTGCTAGTTGCATTAGCTCAAACACATTCATATTGCCATGTCATGAGCATGCATCACATTGTGCATTGCATTGATTGTATTTCTTCTTTGTTGCCGGTATCTGTTCCCTCCCGGTAGACGATGTTCCGACGTTGTGATCGTTGACACTGATGAAGACTCAATGTTATCTTCAGAAGTGCCAGGCAAGCAAAACCCCCTTGTTCATTCCGATACAATCCTACTCTCTCGCTCCTGCTCTCTTTTACTGCATTAGGACAACATCGATTCATCTGTTACTTGCTGCAGTAGCTGAACCCCTTTATCCTTTGCATGACCTGTCATTGCCACAGTAAATAGATGAAACCCACTAGCATGAGTAGGAGTTGTTTGAGCCCTGTTGTGCCTACTCATTCATGCTTGTTTGTCATGCCTGCTACTGCTTAGAGTTGTGTCAGGTCTGATTCATCGGGAATGAATCAGAGGTGTGTGAACATGTCCTACCATTGAGAGCTAAGTGTGTGAACACGATTTGGTAAAGGTAGCGGTGAGAGGCCATGTAGGAGTACATGGTGGGTTGTCTCATTGAAGCCGTCCTTAGGAACTGAGTTCTGTGTTTGTGATCCATGACTCAGCTACTACCATACATTGGGCCCTGAAATATGACCCCGCTCGACTTCTTATTCACCCTTGTCCTCTGTCCAGGAGTTGCAAGTAGTTTCTGGTGTTTGTAGTATGCTGGAGGCCGTGCAGAGCGCTGACCATTGGGGTGGGCTGTGATGCGGTAGGCACGTGGCCGGGTATACCGGGCGCCCGTTTGGTTTCACGGAACCCTGTTCACATCGTTTGGGGCTGTGAGCGAAACTCCGGCCGGATCTCCTCATGGATGGAACCCGAATAGGCGATAAACCTGGACTAGAGACTTGAGTGTTTAGGTAGGTCGTGGTCTACACCCACGTCGGCTTTCGCTTGAAGTCTGCTGAGCACATGTCGTGTGCAGACGCTAAGTGGTGGAAACATGTATGAAGAAGTACACCCTGCAGGGTTAACATCATCTATTCGAATAGCCGTGTCCGCGGAAAAGGACTTCTGGGTTGCTTATACCAGTTCATAGACAAGTGAAAGTGGATACCCTAAAATACGCAAGATAAGCGTGAGTGCTATGGTTGGCGTTCTCGTAGGGAGACGGGAGCGGATCCATAGTGGTGTATTGATATGGTGAATATGTGGACTCGTGTGCGCCACCTCAAAAGAGTTACTTGCAGTCGTAGTTTAGGTTAGCCACCGAGTCAAAGATGGCTTGCTGCAGTTAAACCCCACCATCCCCTTTGTTGATAATGATGCATATGTAGTTAGTTCTGATGTAAGTCTTGCTGGGTACATTTGTACTCACGTTTGCCTATTTTATGTTTTTGCAGAGAGACTTCGGTCTCACTAGTAGTTCCGCGTGGACTTCGACGTTTAGCTTGTTACCTCAGCTACGGTCTTGTGCCCTCGGCAGGATCTGATAGATAGTCAGGCTTCTCAGCCTTTTTCATTTATAGATTTCTGTACTCAGGCATGATAGCTTCCGCTTGTGCTTTGACTTGTATGCTCTGAATGTTGGGTCGTGAGACCCCTGATTGTAATATCTCGCTCCTCGGAGCCTAATGAATAAATACTTGAGTTGTAGAGTCATGTTGTGATGCCATGTTGTATTTGCACATATCGAGCATATTGTGTGTATGTTATTGAAATGCTTGGTATGTGTGGGATCTGACTATCTAGTTGTTTACCTTTAGTAGCCTCTCTTACCGGGAAATGTCTCCTAGTGTTTCCACCGAGCCATGGTAGCTTGCTACTGCTCCGGAACACTTAGGCTGGCCGGCATGTGTCCTTCTTCGTTCCTGTGTCTGTCCCTTCGGGGAAATGTCACGCGATGAATACCGGAGTCCTGCTAGCCCAGTGCTACAGCCTGGATTCACTCGCTGATGACCAACACGTTCGATGTTGGGTCATGAATGCCTATCCCTGTAAGTTTGTGCCACTTTGGGTTTACGACTAGCCATGTCAGCCCGGGCTCCTTATCATATGGATGCTAGCGACACTATCATATACGTGTGCCAAAAGACGCAAACGGTCCCGGGCAAAGGTAAGGCGACACCCGTGGGAATACCGTGCGTGAGGCCGCAAAGTGATATGAGGTGTTACATGCAAGATCGATGTGGCATCGAGTCGGGGTCCTGACAGGCGTCACATTTTATGAGCAAACAGCTTATGGTAACAATAATCAACAAGCATAGGAAGGTAACACAAGTATAGCTTCAAGATTTTAAGCACAGAGAGAGGAAACTTGATATTATTGCAATTCCTACAAGCATATGTTCCTTTGTCATAATAATTTTCAGTAGCATCATGAATGAATTCAACAATATAACCAGCACCTAAAGCATTCTTTTCATGATCTACTTGCATAGAAATTTTACTACTCTCCACATAAGCAAAATTCTTCTCATTCGGAATAGTGGAAGTATCATAAAAGACTTGAACACTAAAAATTGTTTCCACATTAAAAGAGTAATGTTCAGAAAAAGGGTAATCATAATCATGACAAGTTTTATAAATATAATCATCACTTCTTTTTATAGCATAAGTTTCATCACAATAATCATCATAAGTAGCAACTTTGTTCTCATCATAATAGATTGAAACCTCTTCCAAGATAGTGGAATCACTAAATAAAGTTGACACTCTTCCAAATCCAATTTCATAAATATAATCATCATAGGTAAGAGGCATGATTTCATCATAATAAATATTCTCATAAAAACTTGGGGGACTAAACATGTCATCTTCATCAAACATAGCATCCCCAAGCTTGTGGCTTTGCATAACATTAGCATCATAGATATTCAAGGAATTCATACTAACAACATTGCAATCATGCTCATCATTCAAAGATTTAGTACCAAGCATTTTAATGCATTCTTCTTCTACCACTTGAGCACAATCTTCCTTTCCATCATACTAACAAAAGATATTAAAAAGATGAAGCATATGAGACAAGCTTAACTCCATTTTTTTGTAGTTTTCTTTTATAAACTGAACTAGTGATAAAAGAAGAAACAAAAAGATTCGAATGCAAGATCTAAAGATATACCTTCAAGCACTCACCTCCCTAGCAACGGCGCCAGAAAAGAGCTTGATGTCTACTACACAACCTTCTTCTTGTAGACGTTGTTGGGCCTGCAAGTGCATAGGTTTGTATGACAGTAGAAAATTTCCCTCAAGTGGATGACCTAAGGTTTATCAATCCATGGGAGGCGTAGGATGAAGATGGTCTCTCTCAAACAACCCTGCAACCAAATAACAAAGCGTCTCTTGTGTCCCCAACACACCCAATACAATGGTAAAATGTATAGGTGCACTAGTTCGGCGAAGAGATGGTGATACAAGTGCAATATGGATGGTAGAAATAGGTATTTGTAATCTGAAATTATAAAAACAGAAAGGTAACTAATGATAAAAGTGAGCGTAAACGGTATTGCAATGGTAGGAAACAAGGCCTAGGGTTCATACTTTCACTAGTGCAAGTTCTCTCAACAATAATAACATAGATAGATCATATAACAATCCCTCAACATGCAACAAAGAGTCACTCCAAAGCCACTAATAGCGGAGAACAAACGAAGAGATTAGGGTAGGGTACAAAACCACCTCAAAGTTATTCTTCTGGATCAATCTATTCAAGAGTTCATACTAGAATAACACCTTAAGACACAAATCAACCGAAACGTTAATGTCACCTAGATACTCCATTGTCACCTCAAGTATCCGTGGGCATGATTATACTATATGCATCACACAATCTCAGATTCATCTATTCAACCAACACAAAAGTACTTCAAAGATTGCCCCAAAGTCTCTACCGGAGAGTTAAGGCAAAAACGTGTGCCAACCCCTATGCATAGGTTCATGGGCGAAACCCGCAAGTTGATCACCAAAACATACAACAAGTGGGACGTGAAATCCCATTGTCACCACAGATAATCACGGCAAGACATACATCAAGTGTTCTCAAATCCTTAAAGACTCAATCCGATAAGATAACTTCAAGAGGAAAACTCAATTCATCACAAGAGAGTAGAGGGGGAGAAACATCATAAGATCCAACTATAATAGCAAAGCTCGTGATACATCAAGATCGTGCCATAGAGAGAACACGAGAGAGAGAGAGATCAAACACATAGCTACTGGTGCATACCCTCAGCCCCGAGGGTGAACTAGTCCCTCCTCATCATGGAGAGCGCTGGGATGATGAAGATGGCCACCGGTGAGGGATGCCCCCTCCGGCAGGGTGCCGGAACGGGCTCCCGGGAGGTTTTTGGTGGCTACAGAGGCTTGCGGTGGCGGAACTCCCGATCTATCTTCGTCTATGATGTTTTTAGGGTACATGGACTTATATAGGTGAAAGAAGTCGATCAGGGGAGCCTCGAGGGGCCCAGGAGACAGGGGGGTGCGCCCAGGGGGGTGGGCGCGCCCTCCTATCTCCTGGCTTCCTTGAGCCTTCCCTGGCTTGAACTCCAAGTCTCCCGGATAATATCCTTTCCAAAAATCATGCTCCCGAAGGTTTCATTCCGTTTGGACTCCGCTTGATATTCCTTTTCTTTGAAATACTGAAACAGGCAATAAAACAACAATATGGGCTGGGCCTCTAGTTAATAGGTTAGTCCCAAAAGTAATATAAAAGTGTATAATAAAGCCCGTAATCATTCAAAACAGATAATAAAATAGCACGAATGCTTCATAAATTATAGATACGTTGGAGACGTATCAAGGACATGGGAGAAGTCTTGCTATAAGTAGTCATGTGAATTTGGTATTCGTTCGATATTTTGATGAGATGTATGTTGTCTTTCCTCTAGTGGTGTTATGTGAATGTCGACTACATGACACTTCACCATTGTTGGGCCTAGAGGAAGGCATTAGGAAGTAATAAGTAGATGATGGGTTGCTAGAGTGACAGAAGCTTAAACCCTAGTTTACGCGTTGCTTCGTAAGGGGCTGATTTGGATCCATATGTTTCATGCTATGGTTAGGTTTACCTTAATTCTTCTTTTGTAGTTGCAGATACTTGCGAGAGTAGTTAATCATAAGTGGGATGCTTGTCCAAGGAAGGGCAGCACGCAAGCACCGGTCCACCCACATATCAAATTATCAAAGTAACGAACATGAATCATATGAGCATGATGAAAACTAGCTTGACGATAATTCCCATGTGTCCTCGGGAGCATTTACCTTCATATAAGAATTTGTCCAGGCTTGTCCTTTGCTACAAAAAGGATTGGGCCACCTTGCTGCACCTTATTTACTTTTTTTACTTGTTACCCATTACGAATTACCTTATCACAAAACTATTTGTTACCGATAATTTCAGTGCTTGCAAGAATACCTTACTGAAAACCGCTTGTCATTTCCTTCTGCTCCTCGTTGGGTTCAACACTCTTACTTATCGAAATGACTACGATAGATCCCCTACACTTGTGGGTCATCAGTGGCAATGGCAACGGAGGCCATGGCCATGGCTTCACTATCTTCATCATCATCATCATCCTCATGGTATTCTTCTTGAGCCATCAACCCTTTAGTTGGAGTCTTCTTGGTGAAGTTGTTCTTGTTGGGGAAGGACTTGGCTTTGTCTTTTCGGATGAGCTCGCCACCATTGTCTTCCCTCTTCTCGTAAGGGCACTCCGCAACAAAATGGCTCACATTGCCACAATTGTAGCATGTTCTCACACGTTGCTTTCCCTTGAAGCCACTTGAGTTATTCTTGTTGAAGGGCCTTGTGTTCTTCTTGCTCCAAAATTGCCTTGAAGCAAGAGCCATGTGCTCATGGTAATCATACTTAGTATCTTCGGGGTTGCTCTCCTCTTCTTCCTCATCATCCTCTTCTTCCACACAAACCTTGGCCTTCAAGGCAAGGTTGGCCTTCTTTGCTCTTTGAGAACGCAACACCGCATTGTCGACGGTCTTGTCTAAGATCCTCATTGCCACAAACTCATCCAACACTTCACTTGAGGACAAAGTGTGGAAGTCCGGCCTTTGACGGATGACGGAGGACATGGCCTAGTGGTAGGGCATCATGGCCTTGAGGAACTTGCGCCTGATCCAATTGTCATCCGTATCCTTGATCCCATGATCTCGAAGTGAGACTGCGAGAGTGGTTAATCTCCAGTAAAGCTCACGAGGTTCTTCATCTTCATTCATTGCAAACTCATCGGCTTCATCTTGCACCACTTCATAGTTGGAGCGTTGAATGCTTGTGCTTCCCTTGTAGAGGGAAACAACATGGTGCCATGCTTCCTTGGCCACGATGAAGGGTTGGAGATGAGCAATATCTTTGGGTGGAATAGCATCTTGGAGGATGAAGAGAGCATTCTCATTGAATTGATTATCCGCGACTTCTCTAGGGGTGAAATTGCTTCGGTTGTGCGGATAGAAACCTTCTTCAATGATTCTCCAAATATTAGTGTTAACATGGTTTAAATGACGCTTAAAGCGATAGACCCAAGCATCAAAATCATCATTTTTCACAATCTTAGGGGGAGAACCGGCATGATTTAAATGGGTAGAGGGAATCGATCCTCCATAAGTGGAGGTTCCACATGGGAAAAAGTGCCACTACCATTTCTACCACTATACAAAGGAACTTTCTCACTAGTAGCTTCCGCCTTGTCGGAGTTAGCATCTGTCACCTTGTTAGTGGGATTGACCACTTCCAACAGTGCGGTGGATAATTTGAGACCATCAAGAAAGTTCTTAAGCATGCCTTTGACCTCGGCCGTCATGGAGGTTTTCAATGTCTCCAAAGCCACATTGAATTCCTCACATGAGATCGAGGTTCCCCCAT
Organism: Triticum dicoccoides; assembly: GCF_002162155.2. NCBI lineage: Eukaryota > Viridiplantae > Streptophyta > Magnoliopsida > Poales > Poaceae > Triticum > Triticum dicoccoides. Next base: position 548,106,691 of record NC_041387.1, on the reverse strand, counting down.
CAGCCGTAGATGAGGACGGAATCACACCGGGGTGCTCCTTCTCACCATCTACGGTGTCAACCATACTCTTTGGACATCAAAGTTCTTAATAAAGAGACGAGGCTCTGATACCAATTGAAAGGATCGATATAGTTGACTAGAGGGGGGTGAATAGGCAACTAACAATTTTTAGCTTTTCTTTACCAAATTAAACTTTGCATCAAAGTAGGTTGTCTAGATATGCAACTAGGTGAGCAACCTATATGATGCAACCACAATAAACACACAAGAAAGCAAAGGATATAAGACAATATATCTTGCACAAGTAAAGGTAAGAGATAACCAAGAGTGGAACCAACATAGACGAGGATGTGTTACCAAAGTTCCTTCCCTTTGAGGGGAAGTACATCTTCATTGGAGCGGTGTGGAGGCACAATGCTCCCCAAGAAGCCACTAGGGCCACCGTAGTCTCCTCATGCCCTCACATAATGCGAGATGTCGTGATTCCACTATAGGTTCCCCTGGATGCGGCGACCGAACCTTTACGAACAAGGTTGGTGCAATCTCCACAACTTAATTGGAGGCTCCCAACGACACCACGAAGCTTGACCACAATGGACTATGGCTCCGCGGTGACCTCAACTATCTAGGGTTCTCAAACACCCAAGAGTAACAAGATCCGCTAGGGATTAGTGGGGGGATCAACTTTGTCTTGGTGGAAGTGTAGATCGAGGCCTTCTCAAGCAATCCCTAAATAATCAACAAGTTTGATTGGCTAGGGAGAGAGTGTCGGTGTCAAACCCGGCGGATCTCGGGTAGGGGGTCCTGATCTATGCGTCCAAGTCTAATGGTAACAGGAGGCAAGGGACATGATGTTTTACCCAGGTTCGGGCCCTCTCGACGGCGGTAAAACCCTACTTCCTGCTTGATTGATCTTGATGATATGAGTATTACAAGAGTTGATCTACCACGAGATCGTAGAGGCTAAACCCTAGAAGCTAGCCTATGATGATTATGATTGTGTCCCTAAGGACTAAACCCTCCGGTTTATATAGACACTGGAGGGGGCTAGGGTTTACACAGAATCAGTTACAAAGAAGGAAATCTAATATCCGGATCGCCAAGCTTGACTTCCACGCCAAGGAGAGTCCCATCCGGACACGGGATGGAGTCTTGAGTCTTGTATCTTCATGGTCCAGCTATCCGGCCAAAGTGTATAGTCTGGCTGTCTGGATACCCCCTAGTCCAGGACTCCCTCAGTAGCCCCTGAACCAGGCTTCAATGACGATGAGTCCGGCGCGCAGTTTGTCTTCGAGATTGCAAGGTGGGTTCCATCTCTGAATACTCCAAAGTACCTGTTGTAACAAACAGTTTCCGGCTTCCCATCAATGTTGTAATCCTCGGCTTCTGTGCTTCAATAATGGCCATCTCCACGTGTCGGGTGAATACGAGGAGCCGGAGCATTTTCGCATTTTCCACCCCGGCCCTGCAGACAAACCGTCTATTTGAAGGGACGGGGATCCTCAGATCCAAACCTCACCTTCTTCCCTCGAGCGAGCATCCAACAGAGCGCACCCCGAAAAAACCATTCCAACATGTCCGGTCGCCGCAGCTCCTCTTCTTGCTCCCTTAGCTCTAAGCCAAGTGATTGGGAAGAGTGTTCTGTTCCCCATAGCCGTTTAGTAGAGTTGCAGACCCAAGGGTTTCTTCCGCCGGCGTTCATGGTCCCCATCCAAACCGGACTAGCCACTTATGATGGCGGGGAGCAAGCGGAGAGATTTCCTAGCCCATCTTAGGGGGAGCGAGTATGCATCATCCCATATTTTCTAAGAGGCATGGGGTTTCCAATCCACCTATTCCTTCGCGGGCTCCTGGAGTTTTATGGCCTCCAGCTGCACAACTTCACCCCCGCCTCTGTGCTGCACATCGCAGGATATGTTGCCCTTTGTGAATTATTTCTGGGCTGCGAGGCTCACTTCGAGTTATGGAAGAAGTTATTCTGCCTCATCCCTCGCAACCAGGGGGAATCCATATGTCAAGTGGGCGGAGCCGGAATATGTCGCGTCGCCGAGACCGGATACCTGTCCGGTACTGCCAAGAAGGCATTCGAAAACTGGCGCTCAGAGTGGTTTTATGTTGATGATGTTCCCCTTCCAATCCGGACGGGCCTCCCTGAGTTCAATAACGCTCCGCCGAAGACACGCCGAAGTTGGCGCCCTCGGGGCCCCCAAAAGGAAGATACCAGAGAAGTCCACTTCTTGATGAGCAGGATAAAGACACTGGCCAAATCAGGGCTGTCAATAGTCGAGGTTATAGCGATTTGCATAATGCGGGGGGTGCAGCCACTTCAATATCGGGGGAAGCCCATGTGGCACTTCAATGGGGAAGATGATGCCACCCGCTGTGGTCGTAAAATTCCGGACTCCGCCACTGCTCTAGCGAGAGTACTGTCCGATTTGTATAAAGGAGAAGAAGACGAGTTCCTTCGTATTAAACTGCGAGATGGATTTTCCATGTACAACCCCCCGAGCTGAGTAAGTCGTCACTCTTTCCCCCACTTTATTCATTCTGGCGCTCTTCATCACAATCATTTACCTTGATATTTCTGAGCAGGAACTGAGGAGGGTCGTGGAAGGATTCAACAGCCCCTCCCCGCAGCCTGAGGACCCCGGAAGGGCCTTCGATCCAGGATTTGAAGAAGATCTGGATATATCTATGGAGCTTGTCAACGGGACAATTTATCAGGCCAGCTGTGATGGCGCCCCGGTGGCTATTATCACCGACTATCCTGGACTGCTACCCGCATCGCGTGTAAGCAAAGCCAAAACCTTATCCTCTGAAGAGGACTCCTTTCTTATACCATGCCTTATGCAAAAAATATCATTTTTTATAGAGACGACCATCGGAACGCGGCGCCGAGCCCCTGGGGGCTCGTCGGCAAAGGGCGTCCGGGTCAGGCAGGCTTAAGAGGAAGGCGGTTAGGGCCGAAACGCCGTTACAGAGGTATGGTAAAAACCTGCTCTGTGACTATCGTGTTTGAAATGTAATAACGTCCTTCGTGTTTTGGCAGAAAGAGGAGTCGTCGGACTATATCCGGAGATCCTGCCGGTCACGCCTCTACCAGCCGGATTCCAGAACCTACTTCGAGAGAGGAGGCTGATGTGGGGCCGATGCCGAATTGTCCTCAGAAAAAGGATGCGGATATGCTCTCTGCCACAAATTCCGAAGTAGAGAGTTCCATGAATCACCGGTGCCGACGGGCCGTACTTTGCAATAGCATCTTTTTCGAAGAGGAATTTAATGCTTTCAATATGGGAGACGCATACATCCGAGCTGCTCAAGGCGGGCTCGCCCGAGCGACGGACCAGTATGCAAAAGATATACGGGTAAGGAAATTTGATTAGCATGTATAGCAGTAGCCCCTGAGACTTGAAACGGTTGGAACAATTGATTTAAGGATCATTTTATGCACAATTTCTTGTAGAGAAGAATACCCAATTGTCTCAAGAGCTGGAGGAGTGCAAGACCTAGCTGAGGGCCGTGGTTGCCAAACTAAAGGAATCCCAGAAGGCCTCATCTGGTAATATTTGTCTCAGTAGAGAAATCTTAAAGGAATATACCAGTTAGCAATTGGCTTGCTTCATAAGTCTAACAGAAAATTCTGCAGACAATCTCGGGACGAATCCGGAGATCGTAAGAGATAGCGAGTCGCATCTCCAAAGACAACTGAACGCTGGTGAGCGTGTGCTTACGCAGGTTAGGCAGGAGAAAAACAATCTCCAAGATGCCAACGTCCGGCTGGGCATCGAATTATCAGATGTTCGAGCTCAACTGGCGGACTCCGTGAAGGAGAATAGGAGGCTTCGTCGCGGCATATACGGTAAGTGCCTAAACGAACTGCAGTACAGCTCGGCGAGGAAGCATATTAAGAGAGTTTATATCTGTAGGTATGCTGACGGGCCGTCCTGAAGAGGAGATGCCTGGGTCCGCATGCGATTTACTGCAAGACCTCTCACAGCTGCACGAACGAGTTCGACAGGTGATGCAGGGTATTGCCCAGGCCTTGTGGCCATCCACTTCCCTGCCAAGAGGCATGGGGGAGCTCGTGGATATGCTCCAAGGAGCACGGCGGCGCTTCCGGTTGTGGAAGATGTCAGCCTGCTGACAAGGTGCAAGGGAAGCCTGGGCCATGGTGAAGACGCGCTACACCAAGCTTGACCCGAACCATATGGCCGAAGTCGAACCGGCGGGGCCAGATGGGCAAGAAATTCCCGTGAGTCTGGTGTATGACCAGGTAGCGTTAGCCGCAAAGTATTCCCAACAGGATTGCAAGCTAGATAGCCTGTTGGACGGTATAGAGGAAGAATATAGTCAGTCCAAGTGACTATGTAATTCAATGGACATATGTAGTCCCTAGCCGGATTAAAAATCATTTGTCATGGCGGATCTTTTTGCTTCAGCCTCCGGATCCTACAGTTCGGGGTGTATCCGAATACCCGCTCAGTTATGCAGAACCAGGGTATGCATGGAAACCAGGCATAGGGGTCATAAGTGCTTGAACAGACAAGTACCCAACTAGTTATGTTATATTACATAGGTAGTAAGAAACATCTTGCAGGGAGAATAGTTCCGTTAGGGGTTCCTTTCCCTGGGTACGCATGCATCGATGTACATGTCCGGACTCCGAATAGAAATGCAGGATACAAAACTTCTGGGGATTCACATTATAATAAACGAACGAAACATCTTTTGTTCACCGACCAAATATTCCCTTAAGAACACTAGCTTTCGGCTTCACCCAGTCTGGGGTACACATCTGGCTGAACCGGCAGTAACAATGGCAGAGGTGCTCCCCTTATGCCCTAGCCGAATTAACGGGAACGTAGGGCATAAACAGAAGAGCCAGGCATATAATGGTGAAGAAAAGGAACATATGGAAAAAGAACGCATATGTGATAGGCAAGAAGCCATGAGAGTAATTATATTTAGCTTACGTATAGGAAGCCCCCAGGTATGGTTTACACACGTAGTGCGGCCGGAGTGATCCGAGCATCCGCACTGTATTAAGTACTTTGTGTGAAGAAGGGAAAAAGGGTGAGAAAGGAAAAAAGGGAGGAGCATAATTAAAAGAGCGGGGGTAAGGAGACAAACACTGGGTTCGGCGCTAGGTGTAGAATTTCCGGAGTCTGGCCGCGTTCCATGGGTTTGGCTCGAGTCCGTTATTGGATGCATTACACAGGCGGTACGCTCCTCCGTGAGAACTTTATCAATAATGAAGGGACCCTCCCACTTAGGTTTGAGCTTGTACTTCTTCTTCTCCGGTAGGCGTAGAACTAGTTCGCCAACATTATAAGTTTTGGCCCGCACTTCTCTGCTTTGATACCATCGAGCCTGCTGCTGATAGAATGCGGAACGGGCTTTTGTGACGTCGCGCTCCTCCTCCAAGGCATCTAAGTTGTCATGCCGATCTAACTCGGCTTCCTTCTCTTCGTACATGCGCACGCGAGGCGAGTCGTGGATTATGTCGCAGGGTAGTACTGCTTCTGCGCCGTACACCATAAAAATGGTGTGTATCCGGTGGTGCGATTCGGCATGGTCTACAGCCCCCATAGTACGGAGTCGAGCTCCTCGACCAAGTGCGTGTCCGATTTTGTCAAGGACCGCACTAGTCTGGGTTTGAGGCCGCTCATGATGAGACCGTTTGCACGTTCGACCTGGCTGTTTGTTTGGGGATGGTAGAGGGAGGCGTAATCGAGCTTAATGCCCATGTTGTCGCACCAAGTTTTCACTTCATCGGCTGTGAAGTTTGAGCCATTATCAGTGATGATGCTGTGAGGGACGTCGTAACGGCATACAACCTCTGATACGAAGTCTATCACTGGTCCGGAATCGGCCGTCTTAACTGGTTTGGCTTCTATCCATTTGGTGAACTTGTCCACCATGACTAATAAGTATTTTTTATTATGGCTTCCCCCTTTGAGAGGTCCGACCATATATAGCCCCCAGACCACGAAGGGCCAAGTAATGGGGATAGTTTGGAGAGCGGTAGGGGGCATATGGCTCTGACTGGCAAAGAGCTGGCAACCGACCCAGTGTTGGACAAGGTCCTGTGCATCTGCTCGGGCTATCGGCCAATAAAAACCTATATGGAAGGCCTTGCTGACAAGCGCCCGAGCCGCAGCATGGTGCCCGCCGAGTCCGGCATGGATTTCAGCCAACAGCTGCCGCCCTTCCTCTTCGGAGATGCATCTTTGGAGCACTCCAGTGGCACTTTTCTTATAGAGTTCTCCCTCATGGACTTTGTAGGCCTTGGAACGCCGCACAATACAACGTGCTTCGTTTTGGTCCTCGGGGAGCTCCTGCCTATTTAGGTAGGCCAAGAAAGGCTCTGTCCATGAGGCGATTACAACCATGATTTCGTGGGCCGAAGGTATTATTTTGGTGGCGGAGCCCCCGATTACATCAGATGGTTCAGAATCTGGGGTTGTATTTGGAGCCGGGCTAATGTTGCCGGACTCCCCTTCCCATTCCACAGATGGCTTGAACAGCCTTTCCAAGAATATGTTAGGTGGGACAGGGTCGCATTTAGCACCGATGCAGGCGAGGATATCTGCTGCTTGATTGTTTTCTCGAGCCACATGGTGGAATTCGAGCCCCTCGAACCGAGCTGACATTTTGAGGACGGCATTGCGGTATGCCGCCATTTTCAGATCCTTGGCATCAAAGTCTCCGATTATCTGTGATATTGCGAGGTTTGAGTCCCTGCGCACTTCCAGGCGTTGAATGCCCATAGAGACTGCCATCTGAAGACCATGCAACTGGTCCTCGTATTTGGCTGCGTTGTTGGAGTCTGTATATAGTATTTGGAGTACGTATTGGACCGTGTCTCCGGTGGGGGATGTCAGGACTACACCCGCTCCCAATCCGACCAGCATTTTAGAGCCGTCGAAGTGCATGATCCAATTGGAGTACGCGCTGCACTCTCTAGGGAGTTCGGCTTCTGTCCATTCGACGACGAAGTCAGCCAATACATGTGACTTAATGGCCCACCGTGGTTTGTATGTTATGTCGAACGGAAGGAGCTCGATGGCCCATTTAGCAATCTGTCCCATGGCGTCGTGATTTTTTATTATGTCGTTGAGTGGTACTTCGGAGGCCACCGTAATTGAACACTCTTGAAAGTAGTGTCGTAGCTTCCGGGATGCCATGAAGACCGTGTGTGCTATCTTTTGATAGTGTGGGTATCGGGATTTGCATGGGGTGAGGACAGTGGACACGTAATATACCGGCTTTTGGAGCGGGAACTTGTATCCGTCTACTTCTCATTCGACGACGAGCACTGCGCTTACCACTTGATGTGTTGCAGCTATGTACAATAGCATAGGTTCGCCAATATTTGGCGCTGTCGGGACTGGATTACTGTCCAATAGGGTCTTTATTTTGTCCAGTTCGGCCACGGCTGCATCCGTCCATGCAAAGTGTTCGGTGCGTCGAAGAAGGCGGTAAAGAGGTAGTGCCTTTTCTCCTAATCGGGAGATAAAGCGGCTTAAGGTGGCCACGCATCCAGCTAATTTCTGGATATGCTTGAGGTCTGTTGGGATAGCCAACTTCGACAGAGCTCGAATTTTTGCCGGATTTGCTTCGATTCCTCTATTGGAAACGATGAAGCCGAGCAACTTCCCGGAGGGTACGCCAAAAACGCATTTTTCCGGGTTGAGCTTGATGTCGTATGTTTGGAGGTTGTCGAACGTAAGTATCAAGTCATCTATTAAGGTTTCGACGTGTCTTGTTTTTATGACTATGTCATCCACATATGCCTCAACTGTTTTGCCGATTTGCTTCTCCAGGCATGTTTGAATCATGCGTTGATAGGTTGCGCCGGCATTTTTAAGCCCGAAAGGCATAGTGTTGAAGCAAAAGGGACCATATGGTGTAATGAAGGCCGTTGCGGCTTGGTCGGACTCTGCCATCCTTATTTGATGGTATCTGGAGTATGCGTTGAGGAAGCATAATGAGTCGAGTCCTGCGGTAGCATTGATGATTTTGTCAATGCGAGGGAGGCGGAAGGGATCCTTGGGGCAAGCCTTGTTAAGGTCTTTGAAATCGACGCATAGGCGCCAGGATTTGTCCTTCTTTGGTACCATTACCAGATTTGCCAGCCAATCTGGATGCTTTATATCTCTGATGAATCCGGCCTCAAGTAGCTTGGCTAGCTCCTCTCCCATGGCTTGCCGTTTAGGCTCTGAGAAGCGCCTAAGAGTGTGTTTCACTTGCTTGTTTCCTTTCATTATATTGAGACTGTGTTCGGCCAGCCTACATGGGATGCCCGACATGTCTGAAGGATGCCAGGTGAAAATGTCCCAATTCTCTCGTAGGAAGTCTCGTAGTGCAGCGTCCATTGTGGGGCTCAACTGTGTCCCAATGGAAGCTGTCTTTGTGGGGTCCGTTGGATGGACCTGGAATTTGACTATCTCGTCTGTGGGCTTGAATGAGGTGGATTTGGGTCATTTGTCGAGTATCACGTCATCCCTGTCCACTGTGGCGTGCAGCGTTGTTAGTTCTTCGGCTGCTAGGGCTTTGGATAATGCTTCCAGGGCTAGTGCTGCAGTTTTATTTTTGGTGCGAAGTGCGACATCCGGATCACTAACTAGAGAGATGATTTCATTGGGTCCGGGCATTTTAAGCTTCATGTACCCGTAATGGGGTATAGCTTGAAAGCTCGTAAATGCGTCCCGCCCTAAAAGGGCGTGGTATCCGCTGCTGAAAGGAGCCACTTGGAATGTGATTTCTTCGGACCTATAATTCTCCGGGCTGCCGAATACCACATCAAGTGTGATTTTTCCCGTACACCGTGCCTCCCGACTAAGGATGATTCCCCTGAAGGTCGTGCCGCTTTGCTCAATGCGGCTTTTATCAATTTCCATCTTGTTGAGTGTTTTTTCATAGATCAAGTTCAATCCGCTTCCGCCGTCCATGAGTACTTTAGTGAGCCGACAGTCATCCACGATTGGGCTAAGGACCAAAGCGGCTGGTGCCCGGACTGTCTGGAATTGAGGTTCATCACTGGCACTGAAAGTTATAGCAGTGTCATTCCATGGATTTATTTTTGCCACGTGGCAGATTTCAGCGAAATTTCGATGAGCTTGCTTGCGCCTACTATTTGAGGTGAAAGTCTTGAAGACTATCAGTACCGCATTGTTGTCTTCGACGGGATGTTGCTCTGCTTTATGGTTTACAAGAAGATCCTCGCCGCTTTTTGCTAACTGCCGGAGTATCCAACATGCTCTAAGGCTATGCGTCAGCGTAGTAGCCGGTGTGCTGTGAATTTTGCATGGCCCATTGAGCCATTCTTCCAATACGGTTCCACGCCCTGGAGTGGGCTTTGGTTTTTTGGGAATTGGATCGGGTAACTTACGAGAGTTTGCCCTTTTAGCTTGGAGGAAGGGTTTAGTGAGAGCCGGATTGTCCCAAAAGTCTGTTTGGGTTTTCCAGGCACTTTCCATCGCATAATACTTTTGTACTATGGCTGCTAAGTCGGCAAAGTGTACTATGTCACAGCGACTTATAGCATTAAGGATCCCTTTGCTCATGCAATTTTTGCAGAAAAGTGAGATTGCATCTTCCTCGCGATAGTCCTTGACCTTGTTTATCACAAGGAGGAATCTGGCCCAGTAGCGATGTACTGTCTCTTGGGGCTCTTGCCTGACATGGGAGAGACGGCTTAAGTCTGGGTGGGTGGGCGTTGTTAAATCTGGATTCTGATCCAATCTAACGCCCAGGGGCAGAGGAGATTCAGGGCTTGGCAGCTCAGGCTCCGGGGTGCTGCCCAATTTTTCCGGCCCGTTGCCCGATTGTAAGTTCGGGCCTGGGTCATGTCCTCCCGCCAATGGGTATCCGGCTCAGAGAGCTCAGCAATCCGGACATAGTTTGTCCTCAAAATAGAGGGATAATCCATGTGTGGCTCTTCCACTACCGATATCTCATGGGTGACCGGTGAGGATTTAATATCCCTTTGGTCGGGTTTAAGCCCAATCCGATCATAGTCTGTAGCGACTCCCAAAGCGGTGATGCGATCCAGGAGCTCATTGAGGGAGGAGAGCTCCATTGGATCCATCTGTTCGGCGAGTTCCGAGTTGACGTGGAGGCTGTTTCTGATGACCCGAGAGGTCATCGTCGGTGCTGAAGCCGATCGGGCGGCCATGACGAAGCCGCCTAGTCAGAGAGTTTGGCCTACCGCCAGTGCTCCCCTAGAGGTGGTGTTGTCCTTGACAACGAGACGGGCCATCAAGCCTTGCAGCGATGACACAGAGGAACTCTCAATGAAAGCACCAATTTCGGTGTCAAAACCGGCGGATCATAGGTAGGGGGTCCCGATCTGTGCGTCTAAGGCTAATGGTAACAAGAGGCAAGGGACATGATGTTTTACCCAGGTTCGGGCCCCCTCGATGGAGGTAAAACCCCACTTCCTACTTGATTGATCTTGATGATATGAGTATTACAAGAGTTGATCTACCACGAGATAGTAGAGGCTAAACCCTAGAAGCTAGCCTATGATGATTATGATTGTGTCCCTAAGGACTAAACCCTCCGGTTTATATAGACACCGAAGGGGGCTAGGGTTTACACAGAGTCGGTTACAGAGAAGGAAATCTAATATCCGGATCGCCAAGCTTGTCTTCCACGCCAAGGAGAGTCTCATCCAGACACAGGACGGAGTCTTGAGTCTTGTATCTTCATGGTCCAGCTGTCCGGCCAAAGTGTATAGTCTGGCTGTCCGGATACCCCCTATCATCAAGATCAATCAAGCAGGAAGTAGGGTTTTGCAATGGGCATCATAATCATCAAGATCAATCAAGCAGAGATCAATGGAGCTTGGGGATGGAAGAGGTGGTCAACTCGGAGAAGAAGACACCCCTTTTATAGTGGAAGAACAAATCCAACCGTTATCCACCAACTCAGCCTGCGACGTGCGGTACTACCGCACAATACAAGCGGTACTACCGCACAGGCCCGCGGTACTACTGCAGGGGACCGCGGTACTACCGCTGGCTCGGTAGAGGCCAGGACTAGTCCTATTGTGCAGAAACAGGGAGCGGTAGAACCGCTGGCGTGATACTACCGCGCCCCCTTGCAGTACTATGCAAGACAGGGATTGTCAAGCTATAGGAGGCACGGACATAAACAATTACATCCGTGACTACATCCGCTGAGTTTGGGTCTATGCAAAAATCCGACACGGTACTACCGCAAGCCCAGCGTGGTACTACCGTGTAGGGCGAGGATGTAAAAAATTACATCTGCCCCTACATCCGTTCATACCGTTGTGCCTGGCCAGGGCTTACGGTACTACCATGCCGAGGGCGCGGTACTACCGAATTGGGCACGGATGTAAAAAATTACATCCGTGCCTACTAGCGCTCGGGCAGTAGCGCCTGACCTGAAACTTATGGTACTACCGCTCCCATGGAGCGGTACTACCGTGAGCACTCACAGTACTACCGCGCAGGATGCCGGTACTACCTCAAGGGCATGCAGTAGTACCACTCTGGGGAGGAGTACTACCGCCTGCCTCAGAATAGCAACATTAGGAGTCCTTCATTTTGCCTAGACATGGAAAGACAGAGGATGCTCCAAAGAAGGAAAGGTGGTGCAAAAAGGAACAAATGTGTACGTGAGATTCCACCCAAACCTTTCCAACGCGGACCCCCTCTTAATAGTATGGCTTTCCTATGACTCAAATCCACCAAAAAGAAACATAGAGAAACACCGTCTTCAATAGTCTTCGAGGGGCACCAAATCATCTTGTGTTTAGACATGATATATCCGAAACGCTCAAAGCACACGATTAGTCCGCAAAAGCATTGTCATCAATCACCAAAACTACCAAGGGATAAATATGCCCCTACAGAGGGCAATCAATAAATAAATCATGCTCCAACTTCATCACATAACGGTTCACCATACGTGCATGCTACGGGAATCACAAACTATAACACAAGTACTCCTCAAATTCACAACTACTCTACTAGCATGTCTCTAATATCACCATCTTCATATCTCAAAACAATCATAAAGAACCAAACTTCTCATAGTATTCAACACACTTTATATGAAATTTTTAATTATACCCATCATATTAGGACTAATTTTATAGCCAAAGAAAATTACCATGCTGTTCTAAAAGACTCTCAAAACAATATAAGTGAAGCATGAGAGATCAACAATTTCTATAAAATAAAACCACCGATGTGCTCCAAAAAGATATAAGTGAAGCACTAGAGCAATATTGTCTAGCTCAAAAGATATATGTGAAGCACATTGAGTATTCTAATAAATTCCGATTCATGCGTGTCTCTCCAAAAAGGTGTGTACAGCAAGGATGATTGTGATAAACTAAAAAGCAAAGACTCAAATTATACAAGACGCTCCAAGCAAAACACATATCATGTGGTGAATAAAAATATAGCCTCAAGTAAAGTTACCGATAGACAAAGATGAAAAAGGGGATGCCTTCCGGGGCATCCCCAAGCTTAGGCTTTTAGTTGTCCTTGAATTATCTTGGGGTGCCTTGGGCATCCCCAATCTTAGGCTCTTTCCACTCCTTATTCCAAAATCCATCAAATCTTTACACAAAAACTTGAAAACTTCACAACACAAAACTTTAACAGAAAATCTCATGAGCTCCGTTAGTATAAGAAACTAAACCACCACTTTAAGGTACTGTAATGAACTCATTCTTTATTTATATTGGTGTTAAACCAACTATATTCCAACTTCTCTATGGTTCATATCCCCCGATACTACTCATAGATTCATCAAAATAAGCAAACACCACACGAAAAACAGAATCTGTCAAAAACAGAACAGTCTATAAAATCTGTAACTTTTGAATACTTCTATAACTCTAAAATTCTGAAATAAACTGATGGACGTGAGTAATTTTCCTATTAATCATGTGCAAAAATAATCAACCTAAAAGCACTCTCCTATAAAAAATGACAGCTATTCTCGTGAGCGCAGAAGTTTCTGTTTCTTTACAGCAAGATCGCAAAGACTTCACCCAAGTCTTCCCAAAGGTTCTACTTGGCACAAACACTAATTAAAACATAAAACTAAATCTAACCAGAAGCTAGATGAATTATTTATTACTAAACAAGAGCAAAAGCAAAGAACAAAAATGAAATTGGGTTGCCTCCCAACAAGCGCTATTGTTTAACGCCCCTAGCTAGGCATACCGAAAAAGGCTTTCGCCCCGCTTTATATATAAAGCACCAAAGCACAAGCATCCAGTACAACCACACGCCACGCCACCGCAACACACGCCACGCCACCGCAACACATGCACACACCCAAGACAGGATACATAGGCACTGAGCGCAGCAACACCACTCCTAGCACTACCGCCCCGAAGAAATGAAGCTACATATGATGAACCATGCGCTCCAAGGCAGCGCCTTCAGGAAGGATATGACGCCGGAGCGCCACCACCACCCGATCCAAGGATCAGAGTTTTCCCCGGAGCCGCATGATGGGCAATAAGAGCCGCGACGACACCTTCAAGAAGGGAACGATCTTCGCTGCCGCCGGTCCGTCCGAAGATAGAGCAGGTTTTCACCTCGGCCAACATTTACCGCCACCGAAGCCACACCCCGGCAACCACGCCGCCCACACGACCATGGTGACCGAGAAGCACCAAGGCACGGGCTTTGTCCAAGAGCACCGCGCAACCTCCACCACCAGGGCCGTCGCCCCAGCATCCAAGACCTCGACACCACCTCACTCGTGACTCGCCGCACCCCAACGAAAGAGACGAGCGGAAAGGTCCCACCTTTCGCTCCCCTAGGTGACCCCAACACCGAGACCCAATAGGTCGGCTAGAATTGGCATCCACCGACCCATCCTGCTGCCCCAAGCGCAAGATGAGCTCGGTCCTGCAGCAACGAGAGGGGGACGAGGTCGACCAGTCCTGCTGTATCGTGCGCGAGATGAGCTCAGTCCTGCTGCATCGTGCACGAGACGAGCTCTGTCCTGCGGCATCGGGCGCGAGACGAGCGGTGGACCGCAGCTAGGAGAGGACCAGCCCTTTGATGGGAGAAGCGCCCGGGCGATGAGGAGATGGGGTGAAGGTCGAGACGGCCCGAACGCAGACAAACCAAACGCTAGAGAAGCTGGCCGTTGTCGCGGACAGATCCATCGAGCCACCGTGAAGCCGCCACGACACCAGTAGGCCACCGAGACCTATCCATGCTGCCGCCCACGGCCGGAGCCGCCAGGCATGCACCACCAGAGCCAGGCGCCGCCGGCCGGCCCCCAAAACCAGATCCAGACGGATTCGGCAAGAGACCGATCGTGCGCCACCTCCCGAGATGGGAGCACCACAGCCGCCCCGCCGCGCGAAGGACAAGGGTCACCAGAGCACCGCCACAGCAGGCCACCCCGCAGCCCCGTGAGATCGCCGCCGCGCCGCTGGATCCCGCAGACGTCCAGTGACGTTGATCGAAGGAGCTGCCCCGCGCCGGCGCCCAGAAGCGAATGGGTAAGGAGGGCCCCGCCGCCGCCGCGCCCCCCGGGCTTTGCCCGACGGAGCTCGCCGGCGACGGCGGGCGGTAGGGAAGGAAGGCGGGGCCGAGGGCCGCGTCCACAGGGGACACCCCGGGCGCGCACGGGCGCATCGTGGGAGGGGAGGGGAAGGGAGGGGAGGGAGGAGAGGGGGAGGGGAGCGGGGCGGGCTGGGAGCATGCGCCCGGCGGCCGGCACCGGCGGGGAAGCTAGGTCGCCGGCGGCAGCGGGGGTGGGAACCCTAGGGTGGGGAGGGAACCCTAGGGAAAACCCCTAGCTAGGCATAAAAACAAGAATAGATCTAGGTGTTTCCATCTTTGGCATGCAATCCATAAGTGGCTCTCATAATAGATTCATACGGCAATTTAATCTTCTTCCAAGGAAAGTGTTCCATGCCCTTCCTGAACGGAAATTGGAATATAATATTTCCTTCTTTCATATCAATAATTGCACCAATCGTTCTAAGGAAAGGTCTACCAAGAATAATAGGACATGTAGGATTGCAATCTATATCAAGAACAATGAAATTTACAGACACATAATTCCTATTTGCAACAATAAGAACATCATTAATTCTTCCCATAGGTTTCTTAATAGTGGAATCCGCAAGAGGCAAATTTAAAGAACAATCATCAAATTCACAGAAACCTAGCACATCACACAAATTTTTTGGAATCATGGAATCACTAGACCCCAAATCACACAATTCCATGATATTCGTAATATAAAGATGGTAATTCTCCAAGGTAGAACAGAACAAAAGCTGGATTGGCATTTTGATCTGCGGAGTACAAATGCTTTGATCCAATCCTGGATATGGATGAGGTTCTAGAGTTTGTTTCTCCTAGTCATTCCAGAATAGAATGGCTTGACGGACCACAAGAGTAGTAGGCTCGATGAACGAACGTATAACTACTCCTGACTATCAATTGATAGACGGGGGTCGGAATAAAACTAAAGAGGGACAACTCAAAGGAACATATGAGTTTCTGAGTTGTGGATGCATAGATTAGTGTGTTGAACCAGGTTCAACAGGTGTCTTCCGGATAATCCATGCAGAAAGGTAGAACTGGCAGAGTCACAACATAGAATCGAGAACTCGCCAAGAACACTCTGGTTGTGATCTTTCGGATCAACGAGGAACTTCTGCCATAAGTTGTTCATGGTATTTGGAAGAAGGAAATACCATGGATCTCGAGGACTATCACAAAGGTTACTAATATCCTAAAGGAGCTAGCAAACACTACCAATATGAAGTAAGTAGGGAAATCTCGGGTTCAGAAACCCAGGAGTAGAATGCCTACTAACTAAGTGGAATCACGGGATGCTTTTGAGGAAGACGACCAGAATTATCACACTGGGACCACAAAACATGGCTAGATTACTAGGCGATTAGCTAAGACACCTAGGGTCAAAATAATAACTCTAACATATAAGTTGAGGCAATAGAGTACCTCAACTCAGCAATTAGTGTGATTAATCTGGCCTAAAAGAGCATCGAAACCAGAGGGAAAGGATTTTGCAAGTGCATTAGATTGTTTAGAAACCTGGGATGACTCGGACAACATAACGACTGTAAATGCTCAAAAGATTTGAGACATCCTGCAAAATAGTGGCACAACCACTCGATCATCATAATATCAAGGTTCTGAGATCAACTATGAATACACAAATATAGTAGGAACTGAACTGAGGCTTGAATTCACCAATCTTATAAGTCAACAAATTAGTAACACGTGATCCTGATAGAAAGAAGAGAAAGCGTAGTTCCTTAACCCCGTTGGAAAGATATGATGACTCGGATCAGAAGGGCATAAGGTATGAGGAGTAAAAAGAGCCTTACGTTCCCATCCCACAATTAATTCCCTTATATAACTAAAGAATTTCTAGGCTCAACTTCGACCAGTTTGGCTTGGTAATCCTACAGGCAGTCAGGCCCTGATACCAAAACTGTTAGGACCCCGATCCTAAGTCACACCGATCTAGCATGTAACACATCATATCACTTTGCGGCCTCACGCACGGTATTCCCACGGGTGCCACCTTACCTGGCTCAAGACCGTTTGCGCCGTTTGGCTCATGTATATGATAGTGCCGCTAGCATCCATATGACAAAGCCCTGGCTGACATGACTAGTCGTGGACCCAAAGTGGCACTAACTTACAGGGACAAGCATACATGACCCAACAACAAATGTGTCGATTAACAACGTATGAACCCAAGTCATAGCAAGCTACAAGGACTTAAAGGAACAACGTGTGACATTTCTCGAAGGGACAGACACATGAACGAAGAAGGACACATTCCGGCCAGCCTAAGTGTTCCGTAGCAGTAGCAAGCTACCATGGATGAGTGGAAACACTAGGAGACATTTCCTGGTAAGAGAGGCTACCAAGGATGAACAACTAGTTTGTTAGATCCCACATACCAATCATTTCAAATCATACACACAATGACTCTATGACTCAAAGTATTTATTCAATAGGCTCTGAGGAGCGAGATATTACAATCATGGGTATCATGACCCAACATTCAGAGCATACAAACCAAAAGCGCATTCGGAAGCTTAACATGCCTGAGTACAGACATCTACAAATGAAAAGGGCTGAGAAGCCTAACTATCTACAAGATCCCATCGAGGGCACAAGATCGTAGCTGAGGTAACAAGCTAAACGTCAAAGTCCATGTGGAACTACTATCGAGACTGAAGTCTCTCTGCAAAAACATACATTAAGCAAACGTGAGTACAAATGTACCCAACAAGACTTACATCAGAACTATCTACATATGCATCATTATCAACAAAGGGATGGTGGGGTTTAATTGCAGCAAGCCAGCTTTGACTCTGTGGCTATCCTGAACTACGACTACAAGTAACTCTTTTGAGGTGGCACACACGAGTCCACATATTCACCATATCAATACACCACTATGGATCCACTCCCGTCTCCCTATGAGAATGCCGTCCATAGCACTCACGCTTATCTTGTGTATTTTAGAGTGTCCACTTTCACTTGTCTATCAACTGTGTAGGCAACCCAGAGGTCCTTTACCATGGACGCGGCTATTCGAATAGATGATGTTAACCCTGCAGGGGTGTACTTCTTCACACACGCTCTCACCACTTACCGTCGTTTACACGACATGTACTCGTCAACCTTCAAGCAGAAGCCCAATGAGGGTGTTGGCCATGGCCTACCTAAACACTCAAGTCTCTAGTCCAGGTTTATCGCCTATTCAGGTTCCATCCGCAGGGAGACCGGCCAAGGTTTCCACATACGTCCCTGAACGATGTGTACAAGGTTCCGTGATACCAAACGGGCGTCCGGCATACCCGGCCACGTGCCTACCGCATCACAGCCCACCCCTCGGGTCAGCGCTGCACACGGCCTCCAGCATACTACAAACACCAGAAGCTACTTGCAACTCCTAGACAGAGGACAAGGGTGGTTAAGAAGCTGAGAGGGTCCATTGGTTTCGGGCCCAATGCATGGTAGTAGCTGTTCATGGATCACAAACACAGAACTCAGTTCCTGAGGATGGCTTCAATGAGACAACCCACCATGTACTCTGATATCCCACAAGTATAGGGGATCGCAACATCTTTCAAGGGTAGAGTATTCAACCCAAATTTATTGATTCAACACAAGGGGAGCCAAAGAATATTCTTGAGTATTAGCGGTTGAGTTGTCAACTCAACCACACTTGGATAACTTAGTATCTGCAGCAAAGTGTTTACTAGCAAAAGTGGTATGATAATAATAGTAGCGGTAGCAAAAGTAAAGATAAATGTTTTGGGTTTTTTGTAGTAGTTGTAACAGTAGCAACGGAAAAGTAAATGAGCGAAGAACAATATATGAAAAGCTCGTAGGCAATGGATCAGTGATGGATAATTATGCCGGATGCGATTCCTCGTGCAATAGTTATAACATAGGGTGATATAGAACTAGCTCCAATTCATCAATGTAATGTAGGCATGTATTCCGTAAATAGTCATACGTGCTTATGGAAAAGAACTTGTATGGCATCTTTTGTCCTACCCTCCCATGTTCAGCGGGGTCCTAGCAGAAACTAAGGGATATTAAGGCCTCCTTTTAATAGAGAAACGGAACAAAGCATTAACATATAGTGAATACATGAACTCCTCAAACTACGGTCATCACCGAGAAGTGTCCCGATTATTGTCACTTCGGGGTTGTCGGATCATAACACATAATAGGTGACTATAGAATTGGAAGATAGGATCAAGAACACACATATATTCATGAAAACATAATAGGTTCAGATCTGAAATCATGGCACTCGGGCCCTAGTGACAAACATTAAGCATAGCAAAGTCATAACAACATCAATCTCAGAACATAGTGGATACTAGGGATCAAACCCTAACAAAACTAACTTGATTACATGGTAAATCTCATCCAACCCATCACTGTCCAGCAAGCCTACGATGGAATTACTCACACACGGTGGTGAGCATCATGAAATTCGTGATGGAGGATGGTTGATGATGACGACGGTGACCAATCCCCCTATTCGGAGTTCCGAACGGACTACAGATCAGCCCTCCTGAGAGAGATTAGGGCTTGGCGGCGGCTCCGTGTCGTGAAACGCGATGAAACTTTCTCTCTGATTTTTTTCTCTCCGAGACGGTACATATGGAGTTGGAGTTGAGGTCGGGAGGTGTCCAGGGGCCCCACGAGATAGGAGGGCGCGCCCTGGGGGGGCGCCCCCCTGTCTCGTGGACAGCCCATGGGCCCCCTAGCCTTGATTCTTTTGCCAAAAATTCTTATTAATTCTGAAAAGTGCCTCCGTGGATTTCCAGGACATTCTGAGAACTTCTGTTTTCTACACATAAAACAACATCATGGCAGTTCTGCTGAAAACAGTGTTAGTCCGGGTTAGTTTCATTCAAATCATGCAAGTTAGAGTCCAAAACAAGGGCAAAAGTGTTTGGAAAAGTAGATACGTTGGAGACGTATCAACTCCCCCAAGCTTAAACCTTTGCTTGTCCTCAAGCAATTCAGTTGATAAACTGAAAGTGATAAAAAAAACTTTTACAAACTCTGTTCCTCTTGTTGTTGTAAACATGAAAAGCCAGCATTCAAGTTTCAGCAAATATTACGAACTAACCATACTCACAATAACACATAGGTCTCACAATTACTCATATCAATAACATAATTAGCTAGCAAGCTATAATAATAAAACTCGGATGACAACACTTTCTCAAAATAATCATGACATGATATAACAAAATGGTATCTTGCTAGCCCTTTTTGAGACCGCAAAACATAAATGTAGAGCACCTTTAAAGATCAAGGACTGACTAAACATTGTAATTCATGGTAAAAGAGATCCAGTCAAGTCATACCCAATATAAACCACTAATAATGAATTCAAATGACAGTGTGCTCTCTAGCGGGTGCTTTTAATAAGAAGTGTGATGACTCAACATAAAAGTAAATAGATAGGACCTTCGCAGAGGGGAGCAGGGATTTGTAGAGGTGCCAGAGCTCGATTTTAAAATAGAGATTGATTAACATTTTGAGCGGCATACTTTCGCTGTCAACGCAACAACTATGAGATGGCTGTATCTTCCATACTACATGCATTATAGGCAGTTCCCAAACAAAATGGTAAAGGTTTATACTCCCCCAACCACCAACAAGCATCAATCCATGGCTTTCTCAAAACAACGAGTGCCCCCAACATACAACAGCCTTGGGGGAGTTTTGCTTAATTATTTTGATTTGCTTTGATCGTTTTGGATCATGGGACTGGGCATCCCGGTTACTGGCCCTTTCTTGTGAATGAGGAGCGGAGTCCACTCCTCTTGAGAATAACCCACCTAGCACGGCAGATATAGGCAGCCCTAGTTGAAACATGAGCTGCTCGAGCATACAAAACATAATTTCATTTGAAGGTTTGGAGTTTGGCACATACAAATTTACTTAGAACGGCAGGTAAATACCGCATATAGGAAGGTATGGTGGACTCATATGGAATAACTTTCGGGTTTAAGGAGTTTGGATGCACAAGCAGTATTCTCGCTTAGTACAAGTGAAGGCTAGCAAAAGACTGGGAAGCGACCAACTGAGAGAGCGAGAACAGTCATAAACATGCATTAAAATTAATTCACACCGAGTACAAACATGAGTAGGATATAATCTACCATGAACATAAATATCATGAAGGCTATGTTGATTTGATTCAACTACATGCGTGAACATGTGCCAAGTCGAGTCACTCAATTCATTCAAAGGAGGATACCATCCCATCATATCACATCATAATCATTCTAATAGCATGTTGGCACGCAAGGTAAACCATTATACCTCATAGCTAATCAAGCATGGCACAAGCAACTATAATCTCTAAATGTCATTGCAAATATGTTTACTTCATAATAGCTGACTCAGGAACGATGAATCATCATATTTACAAAAACAAGAGAGGTCGAGTTCATACCAACTTTTCTCATCCCAGTAAGTCCATCATATATCGTCATTATTGCCTTTGACTTGCACGACCGAACGATGTGTATAATAATAAGAGTGCATGTGCATTGGACTAAGCTGGAATCTGCAAGCATTCAAATCTAGAGAGAGGACAAGTAATATGGGCTCTAAATTAAATAAAAAATCATGCATATAAGAGCCACTAAGCATTTTCAATATAGTCTTCTCGACCCCCAAAAGAAAGAAAAGAAAATAAAACTATTTACACGGGAAAGCTCCCAAACAAGTAAAAGAAGAAAGAGAAATCTTTTTGGGTTTTCATTTTAATTTCTACTACAAGCAAGGAAATTAAACTAACTAATTTTTTTGGTTTTTCTTAAGGTTTATCAAACACACAAGAAGAAAATTAGAAAAATAAATTTAAACAGCATGGATAATACAAAGGAAAGAGTATGAGCACCGACGACTAGTGTGTGGACATGACTGTAAAGTCGTGAGAAATACATACTCCCCCAAGCTTAGGCTTTTGGCCTAAGTTGGTCTAATACCAAGGACCGCCCCTACTCTCCCCGGTGTAGTGGGAGGTATAATCAGGATACCACTGGTTGGTCATCTCCGGATCCCACTGGACAAATGATGCACGATAAGGGTCCAGCTCAGGTTCCGGCTCAGGTTCAGGTTCTGGAGTAAAAGCTTGGGCTAGATGGTTGTTCACCGCTTCCGGTGTAACAAGGCGATTTTCTGCAAGCAAGTCAAATAACAGAGGTGCAGGCAAAATAATAAACTCAGAGTGTTTCTTATTGAATCTAAGTCTATACAAGAGCATCTTCTCTTCGTTGTCAACAATAAACTTGTGTGCTACCATGCTCTTGTAATCTAAAATGTGAGGAGGTAATTTTATCTCCTCCACATGGTGCCTAATAGGTATCTAAAAATATTCAGCAATACGTGCAGCGTAGATACCTCCAAATATGGGGCCTTTTGTACGATTCAGGGCTAGCCGTTTAGCAACGACGACACCCATACTAAAAGTATTGTCTCCAAGCAAAGCATGTTGAAGAATAATAATATCTGGAACGCTCAAGTTCCCACTATTCCCATGACCAATCAAGCATCTACTAGCAAATATGACAAAGTAGCGTAAAACAGGAAAGTGTATGCTAGAGACTTTTGCCTCAGAGCCCTTCTTTGGCTCTTCTACAGCAATAGTTTTAACGAAGCCATCCACATCTTCACGATGGGGTTCCTCTAATTCTCCCTCATAAGGTATCCTACATACCGCGCAAATATCACATAAAGACATTTCTCTGAATTCATCGTATAAATGGAATGATACTGCAGGCGGTGACTTCTTAGGATAATAATAAAAGTTTTGCACGAAAGTATTGGTAAGTAAGATATACTGATTGATTCGGTCGTTCATGAAACCGGTGAGGCCTGCAGTCCTGATTAAAGCATAAAAGTCTTCATGAATTCCGGCTTCTTTCAAGAATTCCTCACACGGATCACATGACCGTACTTCCGGTAAGCGAGGCAGATTATACTTGGTTTTTTCCTTCTCTTTATCTTGTTTTTCCCTAGAGCTTTGGCTAGAAGAGCCTTTAAAGAGCCTCCTTAACATTTTCTGAAAATCCTGAAATTTTAGTAACTTCAAAATAAAAGTGGATACAACTAAACAAGATTGATAGCAACTACTCCTACAAGTGCCTAGAGCCTAAATCATGCATTGGAATTGCTTGGGACCTCAAAAATTTAACATGCAAGCTCAAGAACATGGTCACCTATGCAGCAAAAATTTGCAATGAATAAAGCACTAGAACAAAAACTATTTGGACCAATGGAGGAGTCACATACCAAGCAACAATCTCCCAAAGCAGTTTTGCGAATGGAGCTTTGAGCTAAGAGATCGAAAATCGCAGCAAAACGAGCTAGAACTCGGGCTTGAGCTGGATGAGGATCTTTTTGGGTAGAAGATGCAGTGTGTGGGTGCCGGCATAAGTGGAGGGGACCCACCAGGGGCCCACGAGACAGGGGGCGCGCCCTACAGGGGGGCACTCTCCTCCCTTGTGGCCTGGTGCTTGCCCCTTTTGCAGTGTTTTCAGTGCCTAAAATCCTCAAATATTCCAGAAAAAATCATACTAAATTTGCAGGGCATTTAGAGCACTGTTATTTTCAGACTATTTTTTAATGCATGGATAATTCAGAAAACAGACGGATAATACTATTTTTGCTTTAGTTATTCTAAATAACAAAAATTAAAAAGAGGGTACAAAAGGTTATGCCTTCTAGTTCCATCCATCTCGTGATCATCAAAATGAATCCACTAACAAGGTTGATCAAGTCTTGTTAACAAACTCATTCCGAATAACACGGAACCGGAGAAATTTCGAATAACACTAAGTTACCTCGATGGGGATATGAAAATCGCCAACAATAAGAATATCATACTTTTTCTTGACAGTAGGGAGAGGAAATTCAAAACCTCCAAAAAATAATAGTTGGAACTTTTTCAATAGAATTGATGCTATGAACTTGAGATTGTTTCCTCGAAAAGTGTACCGTATGCTCATTACCATTAACATGAAAAGTGACATTGCCTTTGCTGCAATCAATAACAGCCCCTATAGTATTAAGAAAAGGTCTACCAAGGATAATAGACATACTATCGTCCTCAGGAATATCAAGAATAACAAAGTCCGTTAAGATAGTGACATTTGCAACAACAACAGGCACATCCTCACAAATACCGACAGGTATAGAAGTTGATTTATCGGCCATTTGCAAAGATATTTCAGTAGGTGTCAACTTATTCAATTCAAGTCTACGATATAAAGAGAGAGGCATAACACTAACATCGGCTCCAAGATCACATAAAGCAGTTCTAACATAATTTCTTTTAGTAGAGCATGGTATAGTTGGTACACGCGGATCTCCAAGTTTCATTGGTATTCCACCCTTAAAAGTGTAATTAGCAAGCATGGTGGAAATTTCAGCTTCCGGTATATTTCTTTTATTTGTGATGATATCCTTCATATACTTAGCATAAGGATTTACTTTAAGCATATCAGTTAAGCGCATACGTAAGAAAATAGGTCTAATCATTTCAACAAAGCGCTCAAAATCCTCATCATTCTTTGACTTGGATGGTTTAGGAGGAAAGGGCATGTGTTTCTGAACCCATGGTTCTCTTTCTTTACCATGCTTCCTAGCAACAAAATCTCTCTTATCATAACGTTGATTCTTTGATTGTGGGTTATCAAGATCAACAGCAGGTTCAATTTCTACATCATTGTCTTTGCTAGGTTGAGCATCAACATGAACATTATCATTAACATTATCATTAGGTTCATGTTCATCACCTGATTGAGTTTCAGCATCAGAAATAGAAATATCATTGGGATTCTCAGGTGTGTCTACAGTAGGTTCACCAGAAGCATGCAAAGTTCTATCGTTTTTCTTCTTCTTCTTTTTAGAAGAACTAGGTGCCTCTAAATTGTTTCTCTGAGAATCTTGCTCGATTCTCTTAGGGTGGCCTTTAGGATACAAAGGTTCCTGAGTCATTCTACCAGTTCTAGTAGCCACTCTAACAGCAAAGTCATTTTTATTATTCAATTCATCAAGCAAATCATTTTGAGCTTTGAGTACTTGCTCAGCTTGAGTAGCAACCATAGAAGCATATTTGCTAACACGGTGAAGTTCATCTTTAACTCTAGCCAGATTATCACCTACGCATCCTATCTCGAAAGCATTATTATTTAACTCTCTACCAACATAAGCATTAAAACTTTCTTGTCTAGCCATAAAGTCATCAAATTCATCTAAACATGGGCTATGGAATTTAGTAGAGGGTACTTCAACTTTATCATATCTATAGAGAGAATTTACCTTTACTACCTGTGTCGGGTTATCAAGACAATGTGGTTCTTCAGGCGGTAAATTAAGACCATGTATTTCTTCAATAGGTGGTAAATTCTTAACATCTTCAGCTTTAATACCTTTTTCTTTCATTGATTTCTTTGCCTCTTGCATATCTTCAGGACTGAGAAATAAAACACCTCTCTTCTTCAGAGTGGGTTTAGGAATAGGCTCAGGAGTTGGCTCAATTGGTTCAGGAATTACTTCAGGAACTGGCTCAGGAAGAGTCCAATTATTTTCATTAGTCAACATATTATTCAATAGTATTTCAGCTTCGTCGACTGTTCTTTCCCTGAAAACACAACCAGCACAACTATCCAAGTAGTCCTTGGAAGCATCGGTTAGTCCATTATAAAAGATATCAAGTATTTCATTTTTCTTAAGAGGATGATCAGGCAAAGCATTAAGTAACCGGAGAAGCCTCCCCCAAGCTTGTGGGAGACTCTCTTCTTTGATTTGCACAAAATTATATATTTCCCGCAAGGCAGCTTGTTTCTTATGAGCAGGGAAATATTTAGCAGAGAAGTAATAAATCATATCCTAGGGACTACGCACACAACCAGGAGCAAGAGAATTATACCAAGTCTTAGCATCACCCTTTAATGAGAACGGAAATATCTTAAGGATATATAAATAGCGAGACTTCTCATCATTAGTAAATAGGGTGGCTATATCATTCAACTTGGTAAGATGTGCCACAACAGTTTTAGATTCAAGGCCATAAAAAGGATCAGATTCAACTAAAGTAATAATATCAGGATCAACAGAGAATTCATAATCCTTATCAATAACACAAATAGGTGAAGTAGCAAAAGCAGGATCGGGTTTCATTCTAGCATTAAGAGACTGCTGCTTCCATTTAGCTAATAATTTCTTAAGATCATTTCTAACATTGCAAGCAAGAATTTCCATAGCAGCTATTTCATGCATAACATAACCCTTAGGAACAACAGGTAATACATAATCATTGGGTGGACCTTCATCATCACTATCATCAATAATGGGTTCTTCAATATTCTCATTCCCCCTAAATCTAGCAAGTTGTTCATCTAGAAATTCACCTAATGGCAAAGTAGTATCATGCACAGAAGTAGTTTCATCATGCATAGCAGAAGTGGCATCATCAATAACATGCGACATATCAGAATTCATAGCAGTAGCAGGTTTAGGTGTCGCAAGCTTACTTATAACGGAAGGAGAATCTAGTGCAGAGCTAGATGGCAGTTCCTTACCTCCCCTCGTAGTTGAGGGGAACATAGTAGTTCGATCGTCTTTCAAGTTCTTCATAGTGATCAACAGATATAAATCCCAAGTGACTCAGATAATAGAGCTATGCTCCCCGGCAACGGCGCCAGAAATTAGTCTTGATAACCCACAAGTATAGGGGATCGCAACAGTTTTCGAGGGTAGAGTATTCAACCCAAATTTATTGATTCGACACAAGGGGAGCCAAAGAATATTCTTGAGTATTAGCAGTTGAGTTGTCAATTCAACCACACATGGATAACTTAGTATCTGCAGCAAAGTGTTTAGTAGCAAAAGTGGTATGATAATAATAGTAGCGGTAGCAAAACTAAAGATAAATGTTTTTGGGTTTTTGTAGTAGTTGTAACAGTAGCAACGGAAAAGTAAATGAGCGAAGAATAATATATGAAAAGCTCGTAGGCAATGGATCAGTGATGGATAATTATGCCGGATGCGATTCCTCATGCAATAGCTATAACATAGGGTGATATAGAACTAGCTTCAATTCATCAATGTAATGTAGGCATGTATTCCGTAAATAGTCACACGTGCTTATGGAAAAGAACTTGTACGACATCTTTTGTCCTACCCTCCCATGTTCAGCGGGTCCTAGCAGAAACTAAGGGATATTAAGGCCTCCTTTTAATAGAGAACCGGAACAAAGCATTAACATATAGTGAATACATGAACTCCTCAAACTACGGTCATCACCGAGAAGTGTCCCGATTATTGTCACTTCGAGGTTGTCGGATCATAACACATAATAGGTGACTATAGACTTGCAAGATAGGATCAAGAACACACATATATTCATGAAAACATAATAGGTTTAGATTTGAAATTATGGCACTCGGGCCCTAGTGACAAGCATTAAGCATAGCAAAGTCATAGCAACATCAATCTCAGAACATAGTGGATACTAGGGATCAAACCCTAACAAAACTAACTTGATTACATGGTAAATATCATCCAACCCATCACCGTCCAACAAGCCTATGATGGAATTACTCACGCACGCATCATGAAATTCATGATGGAGGATGGTTGATGATGACGACGGTGACCAATCCCCCTATTCGGAGCTCCGAACGGACTACAGATCAGCCCTCCCGAGAGAGATTAGGGCTTGGCGGCGGCTCCGTGTCGTGGAACGCGATGAAACTTTCTCTCTGATTTTTTTCTGCCCGAGACGGTATATATGGAGTTGGAGTTGAGGTCGGGAGGTGTCCAGTGGCCCCACGAGATAGGAGGGCGCGCCCTAGGGGGGCACCCCTGTCTTGTGGACAGTCCGTGGGCCACCTGGCCTTGATTCTTTCGCCAAAAATTCTTATTAATTCTGAAAAGTTCCTCCGTGGATTTCCAGGACAGTCCGAGAACTTTTCTTTTCTACACATAAAACAATATCATGGCAGTTCTGCTGAAAACAGCGTCAGTCCGGGTTAGTTTCATTCAAATCATGCAAGTTGGAGTCCAAAACAAGGGCAAAAGTGTTTGGAAAAGTAGATCCGTTGGAGAGCTATCATACTCCTACATGGCCTCTCACCGCTACCTTTACCAAATCGTGTTCACACACTTAGATCATACACAGTAGGACATGTTCATCACCATTCCAACCCAGCCCCGGTGAATCAGACCTGACTCAACTCTAAGCAGTAGCAGGCATGACAAATAAGCATGAATGGGTAGGCACATCAGGGCTCAAACAACTCCTACTCATGCTAGTGGGTTTCATCTATTTACTGTGGCAATGACAGGTCATGCATAGGAAAAGGGGGTTCAACTACCGCAACAAGTAATAGATATGTCGTTGTTGTCCTAATGCAGTAAAAGAGGGCAGAAGCGATAGAGTGGGATTGTATCAGAATGAACAAGGGGTTTTTGCTTGCTTGGCACTTCTGAAGATAATATAGCTCTTCATCGGTGTCATCGAACTCATCACCGGAACACGTCTATTGAGAGAGGACAACCACCGGCAACAGAGAAGGAACACAACCAATGCAATGCAACAATATGATGCATGATCATGACATGTCAACATGCTATTATTTGAGCTAATGCAACTAGCAACAGGTTAAATGAAGTTCGTTTGAATCCAAGATTCAAAATTCAAACTCCATATGTCGATATTCAAATGCCATTTATATGATTTGTCCTAAACAACAACTATAAGTTGTTCTAACATGCATGAAACTAGTACAGATGGATAGATTGGATTTTTGGATCATTTTTCATATATAATTTATCTTATTTGGAGTTACAGATAATTTTCTATGAATTTTAGAAGTTTTAGCTATTTTCTGGAATTTCCTGAATTAATAAAAATGCCAGAAAAGATTTATTGCATCAGGATGACAGCAGCATGACGTTAGCAAGTCAACCGGGGCTGTTCCAGGTCAAACCTGACATGTGGAGTCCACACGTTAGTGCCACAGGGGCTAAACCCGGTCAAACCCAATGCTGACTGGGTTTGACCCTGCAATAGGGCCCGTTGTCCGTGGCTGTTAGGGATGCTTAAGTGGCAGGGTCGAACCCAGTCGCGGGCGACTAGGGGAGAAGGGGGAAACGACTCGGGGGCTCATTGCGGTGCCATAGGGATGGCCAGCGTGCTCGGGGGAGCGTCGGAGGCGGTGAATCGACCGGCGAAGTACGGCGAGAAGATGCGGTGGTGACGAGCTCGAAGATGATGGTGTGGTGATCCTTGGCTTGCGTGGCTCGGCGAGGAGGAAGAGGAAGTCACGGCCGTTCTCCTGGAAGCGTCCGCGAGGCAAGGGGTGCACGATGGCCGCGGTGGAGCTCGTCGGCATTCTTGGGCGCCCACGGATGGTCGCAGGAGAGAGAGACAGAGAGGGAAATCACCACGGGAGAGAGGATGAGAGGGACAGGGGGTGCGTGGCGGTTCTAGCGGGTCCAGGGCGACGAGGAGATAGGCAGAGAGGCAGGAGGTGGCGAGGCGCGTGCGTGCGCGCCGCGGGCACACGCCCTCCTGCCCACTGGTAGGAGGTGGAAGATGACAGGAAGCCTCTGATGGGCGGGCTGGCTAGCTACAGTGCTGGGTCGGTTGGTGGGTGCCAGGTAGGTGGACCAGGTGAGTTTATTTTCTTGTTTTTTGTATTTCAGTTTTCTATTTCCTATAACTTTGTGGCTTTATTAAAAATGCTGAATCAATCCCAAAAATCATGAAACTACTCATGACCACTGCTGGGAATATATCCTACAGTAAACATTTCATTTCATGATTATTTGGGCATTTAAAATATTTTATAGCATTTAAATGCCCAAATGAAAACACTATATGATTTAATTCAGTGATCCTCTGTTGTCCTAGAAAAGTGTGCACCATTTTTGTCAGAGGTTCTAGGCCAAGGCAAAGATGATGAACATTTTAGAAGGGCATTTTGGGTTCAGTGAATATGATTTTATTTGGACCCTAGTTGAATTTCATTTGCTGCTAGGGTCTATCAGCCCCCATTTCAAAGTTTCATAAAATTTAGACATGATGCATGGAGGCTAAGGCAAAGGCAGGCAAGGCCTGAACTGGGGTTGTGACAGTGGGTGTCGGATTTCGGGTTTCGGCGGACCCTTGAGGTTCGAACACTGGGGTGCGCATGGAGATCTCTCCCCTACCAGCTCACGTCCCGAGGTCTCGCAAGGATCTAAGCAAGAAAGATCAACACACAAGGGACACGAGATTTATACTGGTTCAGGCCACCATTGTGGTGTAATACCCTACTACAGTGTGTGGTGTGGTGGATTGCCTCAGGGGCTGATGGTGAACAGTACAAAGGGAGAACAACCTCGTGAGGGGCTGTTCCTAAGCCGGTGCGATGAACTGATTGGGTGAGTTCAGTCGCTTCTCTCTCTCTCTCTGATCGATCTGTTTCTAGATGCCTCTACCCTGTGGTGGCTAGTTCTATTTATAGAGCGAGGCCCTGGGCCTCTTCCCCAAATAATGAGCGAGAAGGGCGCCAACAATTGGCCATTTTGAAGGGGAACATCTGGTACACTTATCCTGACTAAAGTTGGTCTTCGGCTGCCAAAGACCTTGACGATGACGCTGCCCCGGGCTCCACGATGACCTCCATCCTGCCATTCTGCTGGTCTTGGTCTTGTTGCACCGAAACGGTAACCTTTGCCTGATGCCTTGTCCTGTGCTTACCCCCCCCCCCTTGCATTGAAAGGGAAACAAGGACACTGCGCAGGTCGGCGCCCGCCTGGCGCCTGCCTGGACTCGATCGTCATGGCTTGCGTCACGGGCTCCTCGGGAGGTGCCTTGCCTTGATCTCTCCACCTCCTCTCGAGCCTGCCTGAGGAGGCTGCTCCTGAGGAAGCTTCCTGTCGTCCGCCCCGCGAGGCTTGGCCCCTCGCGAGGGTCTTGAGCTTGAGTTGATGAAGCTGGGCTGCATTGGGCCCCCACTTGAGACACGCCGCAGGCCACAGGCAGGCAAGTATGGGGACCCCTGTTCCCAAAACACCGACAGTAGCCCCCGGGCCCAAGGCACGCCCGGACTTGGCTTAGGAGAAAAGTGAAGGGGCAAGTGCGAAGCGCCGCTAGCCCCAACAGCCTGCGGCCTTGGGCGCCGCGTGGCGATTGATTGTACGTGGGCGTCTCTGCTTCCCCACGACGCCTCGGCAACCGCACGACTTGACAGGTTCCTGCATGAAAAAAGGGGTCATGATTATCTGCGATCGTGGAGGTCGACGGTTGGCCTCCCCCGGCTATAAGTACGGAATGGTGTGAGCTGTTCCAGTTCATCTCTCTCTGCTACTCCTCTTCTTCTTCGTATTCGCCATTGCTCCGTCTCACGCCGATGGCACCAATCCGCCGGTTCTCTGCAGAAGAGAAGGGAAAGGCCCCCTGAGAGGGCCCTGACCCGCTTCCGCCGAAGAAGCGGCTAGTCCTCTGCCGCCGAGACGAGGGCGCGCGCTAGGAGGAATCGAGGCCCTGGTACGAGCGGCCGCCGCTGGGGTTCCCGTTACCCTTGTATGCTCGGATTGAGGGCCCTGAAGAAGAAGGCGCCAAGCGACACCGTCGGTGCCACCGTCGACGCCGGCGGGTTACGGCGGTGCGCGTCGTTCCTTCTGGGGTCCACGCCGAGGGCTCCTCTCGCAAGCTCGTGCTCCACGCTGCCATGGCTCCTCGGTCTTGGATTCGCCTTCCTCCCTCCTTTGCCTTCGAGATCCCGCCGAGGGGGCCTCTTGAGCTATGGCTGCAGCATGCTGACTACACCACCTCTGCAACCGGAGCGGAGGTCGAGGTCGTCGCTCCGGGCAAGGTCTACATGACCCGTGGCTGGGGCGAGATCGCCCGGGTCTGCCGGACAGGGGGCGCCCTCGTAATCCACCTCGCCTACGATGGCGCCTCCCCGATGCTCTTCAAGGTCTTCGATGCGGAAGGACGCCGGCTGGAATGCTGCCCCGAGAAAGGCGGCCGGGGCATCGTCGTTGCGAGGACCAGGCCCGCCAATCGCTTCCCCAGCAGCTCCTCAGGCGGCAGCGGAGCTGCTAGAGGGTCCAGCGACTCCGCCGAGCTTCATGCGACTCCAGAGACGAGCGACGACAGCTACGAGCCCCCGAGCTCGCATCGCGCCTGGAGCAGGCGGGCTCGTCAGGCTGCCGACACCACTGATCTAGATGGGGTTGGGGCCGGCACCTGACGGCCCACTGTTGATGATGGCGTCTCCTGTGGAGGCGTGCGTAGCCAATGCTCCTTAGGATTAGCACCTTTTGTTCCATACGAGAAATCGAAGTATCACCCCGAGGGGGTATGTAAGGCGCTGGGGCGAGATGCTTGTCCTATCCCAGCTTGGCTCCCCCTTTCTTTCCTCACGAGGGCTTGGTGCTCTATGCTGACAGGTCCCGGTCCCCAGGCAGGCGTCAGCATTCGCTCGTATGCCAGGTCGCGATGCCGTGGTCAAGGCGAGGAGGTGTGCGGCCCAAGGTCCAGTAAGAGCCCCTGAGTCACGATGCTCAGGAGGTCCCCTTTAGCGCTCAAGCAGCCTCCGATGGGCAAGAAAGGTGTCAGGACCCCGACTCGATGTCACATCGATCTAGCCGGTAACACCTCATATCACTTTGCGGCCTCACGCACGGTATCCCCACGAGTGTCGCCTTACCTTTGCCCGGGACCGTTTGCGCCTTTTGGCTCACGTATATGATAGTGTCGCTAGCATCCATATGATAAGGAGCCCGGGCTGACATGACTAGTCGTAAACCCAAAGTGGCACAGACTTACAGGGACAGGCATCCATGACCCAGCTTCGAACGTGTCGGTCATCAGCAAGTGGGTCCGGGCTGTAGCACTGGGCTAGCAGGACTCCGGTAAACCGGGCTGTAGCGGGCTAACAGGACTCCGGACAGACACAGGAACGAAGAAGGACACATGCCGGCCAGCCTAAGTGTTCCAGAGCAGTAGCAAGCTACCATGGCTCAGCGGTAACACTAGGAGACATTTCCCGGTAAGAGAGGCTACTAAAGATAAACAACTAGGTAGTCAGATCCCACACATACCAAGCATTTCAATCATACACACAGTATGCTCGATATGTGCAAATACAACGAAGCATCACAACATGACTCTACGACACAAGTACTTTATTTAAGGCTCAGGGAGCCATACATAACATACACAAAGGTACGGGTCTCACGACCCAACATTCAAGTCATACAGTCATACAAACCAGCAGCGGAAGTAACTTGTCTGAGTACAGACAACTAGTAAGATAAAAGAGGCTTGGAAAGCCTAGCTATACTACGTGGTCCTCCACAAGCTCAGGGTCACCACCTGGGCCTTTAGCCTACTCGTTGATGTCAACGTCTACATAGAACCCATCAGAAGGGGTTGCAGCGTCTTCTGTAAAAATGTAAATTATAGCAACATGAGTACAAAGGTACTTAGCAAGACTTACATCAGATCCTACATACATGCATATTATCAAGAAGGGTTGGTGGAGTTATTGCAGCAAGCCAGCTTTGACTCTTGGCTAGACTATCCTACGATACTTCAACTTGAAATGGTTTTGCGCACACGAGTCCACTACTCACCACTTCAATACACTACCGAGGATCCGCCTCCGTCTTCCTACGGAAGAGCCATCCTCGGCACTCACACTTATCTTGAGGCTTTTAGTAGTTTCCATTTACTTGTATATGAACTGTATAGGCAACCAAGTAGTCCTTTACCGCGGACGCGGCTATTCGAATAGATCATGATAACCCTGCAGGGGTCTACTTCTTCATACATGTTTCCACCACTTAGCGTCTGCACACGACATGTGCTCGGCAGACTTCAAGCGAAAGCCGACGTGGGTGTAGACCACGACCTACCTAAACACTTAAGCCTGTAGTCCAGGTTTATCGCCTATTCAGGTTCCATCCGCAGGGAGTCCGGCCGAGGTTTCCCATACGGCCCCGAACGATGTGAACAGGATTCCCGAGATACCTAACGGGTATTCGGTACACCCGGCCACGTACCTACCGCATCACAGCCCACCCCTACGGTCAGCGTTGTCCACGGCCTCCAGTAGGCTACAAACACCAGAAACTACTTGCAACTCCTGGACAGAGAGCTAGGGTGAATAAGAAGTCGAGCGGGGTCATATTTCAGGGCCCAATGCATGGTAGTAGCTGTATCTTAAATCACACATACAGATCTCAGTGCTTAAGGTCGGCTTCAATGAAACAACCCACCATGTACTCCTACATGGCCTCTCATCGATACCTTTACCAAATCGTGTTCACCACACCACTCTCATTACCGACATAATCATTTCACTCTAGCCCATCACCCAGATGAACCAGACCTGACACGACTCTAAGCATAGCAGGCATAGCAAGGTAGGAACAACACATACATATGGCTCAATCAACTCCTACACATGCTAGTGGGTTTCATCTAGTTACTGTGGCAATGACAGGTCATGCAGAGGAAATGGGTTCAACTACCGTAGCACACAGCAGTTTGAAACGCGTTGTCTTAATGCAGTAAAAGAGAGCAGAAGCGAGAACATGGGATTGTATCGATATGATCAAATGGTTGGTTGCTTGCCTAATGGTTCGATGCACTGATACGGTTCTTCGTTAGGGTAATCACGGTACTCCTCGGAGGCAGAACCTGTCGCAAAGGACACCGATACAATCATCACCAAACAATGTGCAACAATATGATGCATGCATGAAACATGGCAATATGAGTGTGTTGGGCTAATGCAACTAAGACCAGAAGGGTTTGAACCAATTTGAATCAAGGATTCAAATTTGAAACTCAAATATGGCCTTTTAAAGTGCTTTTCCTTGTTCTGCTTTAAACATCAATTTAACTTGTTTGATCATGCATGAAAATAGTACAGATGGATAGATTGGATTTTTCTGATCATTTTTCATATATAATTTGTCTGATTTGGAGTTACAGAATAAAAGTTATGAATTTTTGAAGTTTAAATTATATTCTGGAATTTCCTGATTTAATTTAAATCCAGAAATATATATATTGCGCTAGCATGACGTCAGCACGACGTCAGCGGTCAACTGCGGCTGGCTGGGGTCAAACCTGACGTGTGGGGTCCACACGTCAGTGACAGGGGGGGTTAACAGAGGTTAAATTAATCCTAATTAAGAATTAGTGGCGCTGGGGCCCACTGGTCAGTGTCAGGGGGGTTAACTAACAGTGATTAGCACTAAGCTAACCACCTGGCCGACGGGGCCCACGCGTCAGTGACTCTGGGGGGGTCAAACCCAGGTCGAACAAGTCAAACCCGCCGGCGGTTAGTCGCCGGCGAGGTCCGCGGCGTACATGTGCCTCGGGTTTCCTCTATGGTGCTCCAAACGGCGTGCGGCTAGGTGCGTTGGAAAGCTAGCTCGATGGCGCGTCGGCCGGTGGCCGTGGCTGGGCCTGGGGTGGCCGGAGTCGACGGCGGCGAGCTCGGCTGCGGCCGCCGGGGTTCGGTCGTGCACGGAAACGTGGTTGGAGCTCGAAGGCGAGCGAAGCGAGGCGCTAGGGATGCTCTACGGGGCCTTACGAACTTGTTGGACTCGCTGGGGTGACCAAATGGTCACCGGAGCTGCGTCGACGGCGAGCTCGGCGACGGCGGAGGTTCGGCCGTGGTGGGGAGGAGGGCTACGGTGAGGGAACGAGGGGGAGAAGAGAGGGAAACGGTGGCGTAGCTCACCGCGGTTGCAGCGGGCGTCGAAGCGGGCTCGGGGACGCACTGGAGACGGCGAATCGACGGCGATGGTGGTCGGAGCCCGAGGAGGAAGACGATGGCGACGGCGGCTCCACAGGGCGTCCGGCGTCTTGTGGCTTGACGGAGAGCTTCAGGGCGAGGGGGCGGAGCTCCTGCGCGAGTCGGGAAGGCGAGGGGAGGCCGGTAGCGGCTGCTATGGCGAACGGCGGCGATGGGTGTGTTCGGACACAGGAGAGAGAGAGCGAGGGAGAGGAGGGGAAGAACCGGGGGAGAGTGAGAGAGTACGGGGGAGGGCGTGGCGTCATTCCAGGGCATCCAGACGAGGAAGGGAGAGGCAGGCAGGCAGGCGAGCTGGTGGCGTGGCGCGGTGGCGCGCGCGCGCGCCGGGCACACTCCCCTCCCTCTGTCAAGGACGAAGACGACAGAGGAGGAGGTGGGCTGGGCCGCCTGCTGGCTGGGCCGGCCAGCTACTGCTGGGCTGCACAGGGAGGAGCCCCAGGTAAGCTTCTCCTTCTTTTATTTATTTTTGTTTTCTAATTTCTGACATTTGTTTTGATTTAAATAAAATATTAAATCATTTATTTACCTTATGCCAATTTTTGCAGGAGCTAGATATATTATTCCAGAGCTCCCCAACAGGTGGCATAATTTTTGGACATATATTAATATATATAACTAATATATTTCCAATGCAAATATTTATGCATTAATTCCAAATGCCCAAAATAAATACCTATGAGCTCTCAAAAATATTGGTTTGATTTTTATCTCTGTCCAATATTTTCAGAGAGCAACATGAGCATTTTCTTGGACCCTTTTAGAGAAATTTTTACTTGGGTCATTTTCAAAAATGATTCTGAGGGTTTCACAAATCCCCATTTCAAAATTAAATGGAATTTTAAACATGATGCACACACTCTGATGCATGACTAGCTAGGGTGTGACAACTCACCCCCACTCAAAAGAATCTCGTCCCGAGATTTGGGTTCCTCCGGGAAGAAGGCGGGATACTCGAGTCGAAGACGATCCTCCCTTTCCCAAGTTGCTTCATCCTCAGAATGGTGCGACCATTGTACTTTGAGAAACTTGATGTTATGACGTCGGGTGGTACGTTCGGCCTGATCGAGGATACGAATGGGGTACTCTCGATATGTAAGATTATCTTGGAGATCAAGCATTTCGTGGTCCACTCCACGGATAGGATCCGAGAAGCAATGCCTGAGTTGAGAAACGTGGAAGACATCATGGACTCTGGAGAGGTGCGGAGGTAGTTCCAACTGGTAGGCAACTTCTCCTCGTTTGGCGAGAATGCGAAAAGGTCCAATGTAACGAGGAGCCAATTTGCCTTTGATACCGAAACGATGGGTTCCCTTCAGAGGGGTGACCCGAAGATAAGCCTTCTCGTCAACCTCGAAAGTCATAGCCTTATGTTTTCGGTCATATTGACTCTTTTGACGAGATTGGGCTGTTTTCAACTTTTCACGAACGATACGAACTTGTTCTTCTGCTTCCTGGATCATATCCGGGCCAAAGAATTGTCTTTCCCCGGTTTCTGACCAGTTAAGGGGTGTTCGACACCGTCGTCCATAGAGAACTTCAAAAGGGGCTTTACCCAAGCTAGATTGATAGCTGTTGTTGTAAGCGAATTCGGCAAATGGAAGGCACTTCTCCCAGTCCATTCCGAATGAGATAACAGAGGCTCGAAGCATGTCTTCTAGAATCTGGTTGACGCGTTCCACTTGACCACTCGACTGAGGGTGGAAAGCGGTGCTAAAGGAGAGACTGGTTCCCATAGCATTTTGGAAGCTTTCCCAAAATCGAGAGGTGAAAAGACTTCCTCGATCCGAGTTAATTTCCAAAGGAACACCATGGAGAGACACTATTCGGGAGATGTATAAGTCTGCCAGCTGAATAGCGGTTATACTCTCACGAATAGGTAAGAAATGGGCTACTTTGGAAAGACGATCGACAACGACGAAAATAGCATTATTCCCTCTCTTGGTCCTGGGAAAACCGGTAATGAAATCCATACCAATTTTATCCCATTTCCATTCAGGAACAGCTAAGGGTTGAAGGGTGCCAGCAGGCCGTTGGTGCTCTGCTTTTACACGACGACAGACGTCGCAATTTGCAATATACTGAGCAATCTCTCTCTTCATCCTAGTCCACCAGAACCTCTGGCGTAGGTCCTGATACATCTTAGTACTACCGGGATGAATGGTGAGAGGAGATTCATGAGCCTCCTTAAGGATCAACTGCCGTAGATGCTGGTTCTTGGGAACCACTAGACGGTTCTCAAAGTACACAACACCATGATCATTTGTGGAGAAACAACTAGCACCACCGCTAGCAATGTTCTCTTTGATTTTGGATATTCCCTTATCTCGCTTTTGGGCAGCGATGATTTGATCCGTAAGAGTAGGTTTTGCCACCAAGGTGGAAAGAAAACCTTGAGGAACAATGTGAAGGTTAAGCTTCCGAAATTCCTCATGGAGAAGCGGTTGACTTTGTTGTAACATCAGGTTGTTACAATAAGATTTACGACTTAGCGCATCAGCCATGACGTTGGCTTTCCCTGGGGTGTAGGTTATTCCTAAATCGAAGTCTGTGATCAACTCAACCCAACGTCTTTGCCTGAGATTCAGATCCGGTTGGGTGAAAATGTACTTCAGACTTTGGTGATCAGTGAATATTTCACAACGGTTACCGAGGAGGTAATGTCGCCATGTCTTGAGTGCATAGACTACGGCTGCAAGCTCTAGATCATGAGTAGGATAATTCTCCTCATGTGGGTGCAATTGCCGTGAAGCGTAGGCAATTACGTGTCGATCTTGCATGAGAATGCAACCTAGTCCTTGTCGCGAGGCGTCGCAGTAGATAACAAAGTCCTTGGAGAAGTCTGGCGGTACCAGTATGGGAGCAGAGGTCAGGCGTCTTTTCAGTTCCTGAAAGTTGTGCTCACATTGTGGAGTCCATTCGAACTTCTTATCTTTCTTGAGGAGTTCGGTTAGAGGTTTGGCAACTTTGGACAAGTTTTCAACGAAGCGACGGCAATAGCTCGCTAAGCCCAGAAAACTCCGAACTTGCTTGACCGATTCAGGTGGAGTCCAATTAAGGACGGCTTGAACTCGCTCAGGGTTAACAGCAATACCTTTACCAGATATTACATGACCCAGATAGGTCACTTCTGACAACCAGAATTCACATTTAGAAAATTTGGCATAAAGGCGATGCTCTCGAAGTTTCTTCAACACTAGCCTTAGATGTTCGGCATGTTCCTCCTCGTTCTTGGAGTAGATGAGTATATCATCGAGGTAAACCACGACGAATTTATCCAAATACTCCATGAAGATTGAGTTCATTAACCGAGAAAAGGTGGCTGGAGCGTTGGTTAAACCGAAGGACATGACGGTGTACTCGTATTGGCCATAACGAGTAACAAAGGCCATTTTAGGAATGTCCCCGTTTCTAATTTTGATTTGATGGTAGCCCAACCTCAAATCCATCTTGGAGAAGACTGAGGATCCAGCGAGCTGATCATACAGGTCGTTGATCCTGGGAAGCGGATATTTGTTCTTGATTGTGACCAAATTGACAGGTCGGTAATCTACAACCAACCGGTCCGTACCATCCTTCTTCTTGACGAATAGGACGGGGCAAGCCCACGGAGATGAACTAGGGCGGATGAAACCCTTTTTCAAGGACTCATCGAGTTGTTTCTTAAGCTCGGCTAGTTCTAGTGGTGCCATCTTATAAGGTCTTCTAGCAATCGGAACGGTTCCTGGAATGAGGTCTATTACGAACTCAACATCCCTGTCAGGTGGAACACCTGGCAATTCCTCTGGGAAGACATCCGGGAAGTCACGGACTACCGGCACGTCCTCAAGGTCTGGCAAAGGGCTGGCGTTAAGAGAATATAATTGTCGCTTGGCTATTCGGGTCAAGACATTGACTATCTTCCCCGAAGGATGGGTGAGTTGAACAGTCCTAGAGAAACAATCAATTTTGGCATGATGAGCTGACATCCAGTCCATACCCAAAATGATATTAATATCTGAAAATGTAAGGGCTATCAACGATGCAAGGAAAACAAGTCTGTCGACTTGGATTTCATTTCCATAACTTACCCTAGAGGTCTGCCATCTAGAACCAGGAGTAGAAATTTCCATAGTGGATGGCATGTCACAGAATGCGGTGTGATGCAAACGAGCATAGTTCTCGGATATAAATGAATGAGAGGCTCCTGTATCGAAAAGAACAGATGCCGGGTGGCAATTAACAAGAAGCATACCGAGAATGACGTTGGGATCCTCTTGAGCTTCTTCGGCAGAGATACAGTTGACATGGCCACGTGAGGCGGTGGCCGGCTTGGCGTGGAACACTTTTCCTGTCGGCTTGCCACGGCCAACAGCTTTAGCAGACTGGTTGGGGTTGGTCTGGGGACACTCACGCATATAGTGGCCAGATTCCCCACACTTGAAACAAGTCACGGAACTGGTACGTGGAGGAGCATTGTTGGTTGGACCCCCATAGGGCTTGGCCGGTGCAGACTGTTGAACAGGGCGAGGCGCCTGGAAAGATGGCCTCGGTGTGAACCTGGGTGGCAGG
The DNA here is from genome assembly GCF_002162155.2 of Triticum dicoccoides. Classification (NCBI taxonomy): domain Eukaryota; kingdom Viridiplantae; phylum Streptophyta; class Magnoliopsida; order Poales; family Poaceae; genus Triticum; species Triticum dicoccoides. Next base: position 548,066,745 of record NC_041387.1, on the reverse strand, counting down.
GCGGTGTTGGGTACCCACACGCGGCGCTTCTGAGGACCAGCACCGGATGAGGAACCCATGTCACGGCCATGCTTGCGTGTTGCATCATAGTCAGTCTGACCAGTTTCAGCACTGATGGCTTTGTTGACAAGTTTCTGAAAAGATGTGCACTCATGCAGACGGAGGTCACGGTGAAGCTCAGGACTAAGGCCCTTACGGAACCTTGCTTGCTTCTTGGCATCAGTAGACACTTCCTCAGTTGCATATCGTGCGAGATTACCAAACTCCCTGCTGTAGGCGTCCACAGAGAGTCGGCCTTGGGTGAAATTGCAAAATTCCTCACGTTTATGGTCCATGAGACCCTCCGGAATGTGATGTTCACGGAAAGCCTCGCTGAATTCAGCCCAAGTAGTGACATGGCCCGCTGGGCGCATAGCTCCATAATTCTCCCACCATAGACTGGCGGGGCCTTCAAGATGATATGCAGCAAAGGTGACCTTGTCAGCCTCCGCTACCAGCGCGGAACGCAGTTTGTGAGAGATACTGCGAAGCCAGTCATCAGCGTCGAGAGGCTCGACGGAGTGGTGAAACGTGGGTGGATGTAATTTGATAAAATCACTGAGTGACACCACGTTAGTCCTCTGATGGTGTGCCGTGTTCTGTTCAATACGCTCCAACAAACGGTTGGTCTCCCGCTTGTTTCTCTCAGCTTCCATCATAACCTCGGCTAGGGAAGGAGGATGAGGCAGATTTGCATCGCTGACTTCACTGCCTTCGGCCTGCTCTTGAGGAGCAGGGTTAGTGCGCGTGTTGACCATCCTAGGTAAACAAGACAATGATTTAGTCAGGATGATAAAATTCCGACATAGGATATAAAATGTAAGGAATAACTCGAAATGCAAGATGATCATCCGTATGACATGGTAAATACAGAAACTGCTTCTTTATTCCATCGTCATACACACCATACAGGGTTTAGTACAAGACCAAACAAAGTACTATTACGGTGAAAAGAGGATTACATCTCATCGGAGGCATCCCAAGCTCCTATACATTATTTTTCTACACCTCCGGAAGGAGTACAAACTAGGTCATATCCCACGAGTCACGTGGGACGATAGACGACACAGCTAGTGCGAACTAGTGATACTACCACTAACTCAGACCGATCCGTAGTAGTCCTCGTAGAAGTCACCTCCATAGCCTGGAAGCTCAACATGATCATCCGGAAACCGACGATCTCGCGGAGCTTGTGGACCATAGGGGCTAGGATGAGGCCTTGGACCAACAGACGATGGCCTGCAGGGACCGCGAGGTGGGGTGATGCCTCCTACATCACGCCAACCCATCACGTCTGGCAGAGCAGATCTCACAGGATAGAGATCGTGCATATCCGAATATCCAGCTTGCACCGCCGGTGCGAACCGTGTCAATGTGGCCCAGTGGTCAGCACGGGTATTGAAGAGCTCTAACCTCAAGGCCCGATTTTCACGGTCCTTATCCTCGAGCATCTCAGCAGTGGTGCGAGTCCGTGAATCCTCCTGAGTGGGGTCAGCATAGATAGCCTGGAGATACCCTTGTGCTCCCGGAAGTGATCCTGGCATATACCGGAAATCAGAGTCCCGAAATAGACCAGATCTGACTCGCATGATGGTCATCATAGAGTAGGCGGCGTCCTGCACAGCCATCTCAATAGTAACCCCGAGTCCATAGGAGCAGTGAAGGGGCTCGGTGGATCCAGGATAAGATTGAAATATCCTGACAGTGCAGAGATACTGGCTTTGATTAAAGTCTCGGAATTGCTCTTCGACCGTGTACTCAAGATACCAGCGGTATCCAGCCTCAGTCATTACCCTGACCAACATGGCAGTATGGCCGGGTACATCTAGGCATCGAGTCAGGCGAACCACTTGATTGAGGTCGCGAGTGGCCATCTGAAAGCACAATCATAATGCAAAGGCATTAGAATTTCTAGAAAAATTTCGGTAGCATAACAGCTGTAAATGCTCAAGAAGGATTTTGAGACATTTGACAAAGAATTTCATACACACTCAACATCATCATATCAAGTTCTTAGTCCATCCTAGCAACATAATGTGGTAATAGGATTGAACTAGGCTTGTATCCATCAAACCTATAAGGTACTACTGATTAGTAACACGTGATCCTGATAGAGAGAACAGATCCTAATTCCTTAACCCCCGGTGGAAGAATAGACTGACTCAGATCAGAATGTCATTAGATAAAGAAGTAAAAAGAGCCTTACGTTCCAACCCACAAACAATTCCCCTACATATAACTAAAGAATTTCTAGACTCAACATCGACCAGTTTGGCTTGGAGAACCTACAGGCAGTCCGGCTCTGATGCCAACGCTGTCAGGACCCCGACTCGATGTCACATCGATCTAGCCGGTAACACCTCATATCACTTTGCGGCCTCACGCACGGTATCCCCACGGGTGTCGCCTTACCTTTGCCCGGGACCGTTTGCGCCTTTTGGCTCACGTATATGATAGTGTCGCTAGCATCCATATGATAAGGAGCCCGGGCTGACATGACTAGTCGTAAACCCAAAGTGGCACAGACTTACAGGGACAGGCATTCATGACCCAGCTTCGAACGTGTCGGTCATCAGCAAGTGGGTCCGGGCTGTAGCACTGGGCTAGCAGGACTCCGATAAACCGGGCTGTAGCGGGCTAACAGGACTCCGGTACTCAAAGCGTGACATTTCCCCGAAGGGACAGACACAGGAACGAAGAAGGACACATGCCGGCCAGCCTAAGTGTTCCAGAGCAGTAGCAAGCTACCATGGCTCAGCGGTAACACTAGGAGACATTTCCCGGTAAGAGAGGCTACTAAAGATAAACAACTAGGTAGTCAGATCCCACACATACCAAGCATTTCAATCATACACACAGTATGCTCGATATGTGCAAATACAACGAAGCATCACAACATGACTCTACGACACAAGTACTTTATTTAAGGCTCAGGGAGCCATACATAACATACACAAAGGTACGGGTCTCACGACCCAACATTCAAGTCATACAGTCATACAAACCAGCAGCGGAAGTAACTTGTCTGAGTACAGACAACTAGTAAGATAAAAGAGGCTTGGAAAGCCTAGCTATACTACGTGGTCCTCCACAAGCTCAGGGTCACCACCTGGGCCTTTAGCCTACTCGTTGATGTCAACGTCTACATAGAACCCATCAGAAGGGGTTGCAGCGTCTTCTGTAAAAATGTAAATTATAGCAACATGAGTACAAAGGTACTCAGCAAGACTTACATCAGATCCTACATACATGCATATTATCAAGAAGGGTTGGTGGAGTTATTGCAGCAAGCCAGCTTTAACTCTTGGCTAGACTATCCTACGATACTTCAACTTGAAATGGTTTTGCGCACACGAGTCCACTACTCACCACTTCAATACACTACCGAGGATCCGCCTCCGTCTTCCTACGGAAGAGCCATCCTCGGCACTCACACTTATCTTGAGGCTTTTAGTAGTTTCCATTTACTTGTCTATGAACTGTATAGGCAACCAAGTAGTCCTTTACCGCGGACGCGGCTATTCGAATAGATCATGATAACCCTGCAGGGGTGTACTTCTTCATACATGTTTCCACCACTTAGCGTCTGCACACGACATGTGCTCGGCAGACTTCAAGCGAAAGCCGACGTGGGTGTAGACCACGACCTACCTAAACACTTAAGCCTCTAGTCCAGGTTTATCTCCTATTCAGGTTCCATCCGCAGGGAGTCCGGCCGAGGTTTCCCATACGGCCCCGAACGATGTGAACAGGGTTCCCGAGATACCTAACGGGTATTCGGTACACCCGGCCACGTACCTACCGCATCACAGCCCACCCCTACGGTCAGCGCTGTCCACGGCCTCCAGTAGGCTACAAACACCAGAAACTACTTGCAACTCCTGGACAGAGAGCTAGGGTGAATAAGAAGTCGAGCGGGGTCATATTTCAGGGCCCAATGCATGGTATTAGCTGTATCTTAAATCACACATACAGATCTCAGTGCTTAAGGCCGGCTTCAATGAAACAACCCACCATGTACTCCTACATGGCCTCTCATCGATACCTTTACCAAATCGTGTTCACCACACCACTCTCATTACCGACATAATCATTTCACTCTAGCCCATCACCCAGATGAACCAGACCTGACACGACTCTAAGCATAGCAGGCATAGCAAGGTAGGAACAACACATACATATGGCTCAATCAACTCCTACACATGCTAGTGGGTTTCATCTAGTTACTGTGGCAATGACAGGTCATGCAGAGGAAATGGGTTCAACTACCGTAGCACACAGCAGTTTGAAACGCGTTGTCTTAATGCAGTAAAAGAGAGCAGAAGCGAGAACATGGGATTGTATCGATATGATCAAATGGTTGGTTGCTTACCTGATGGTTCGATGCACTGATACGGTTCTTCGTTAGGGTAATCACGGTACTCCTCGGAGGCAGAACCTGTCGCAAAGGACACCAATACAACCATCACCAAACAATGTGCAACAATATGATGCATGCATGAAACATGGCAATATGAGTGTGTTGGGCTAATGCAACTAAGACCAGAAGGGTTTGAACCAATTTGAATCAAGGATTCAAATTTGAAACTCAAATATGGCCTTTTAAAGTGCTTTTCCTTGTTCTGCTTTAAACATCAATTTAACTTGTTTGATCATGCATGAAAATAGTACAGATGGATAGATTGGATTTTTCTGATCATTTTTCATATATAATTTGTCTGATTTGGAGTTACAGAATAAAAGTTATGAATTTTTGAGGTTTAAATTATATTCTGGAATTTCCTGATTTAATTTAAATCCAGAAATATATATATTGCGCCAGCATGACGTCAGCACGACGTCAGCGGTCAACTGTGGCTGGCTGGGGTCAAACCTGACGTGTGGGGTCCACACGTCAGTGACAGGGGGGGTTAACAGAGGTTAAATTAATCCTAATTAAGAATTAGTGGCGCTGGGGCCCACTGGTCACTGTCAGGGGGGTTAACTAACAGTGATTAGCACTAAGCTAACCACCTGGCCGACGGGGCCCACGCGTCAGTGACTCTGGGGGGGTCAAACCCAGGTCGAACAAGTCAAACCCGCCGGCGGTTAGTCGCCGGCGAGGTCCGCGGCGTACATGTGCCTCGGGTTTCCTCTGTGGTGCTCCAAACGGCGTGCGGCTAGGTGCGTTGGAAAGCTAGCTCGATGGCGCGTCGGCCGGTGGCCGTGGCTGGGCCTGGGGTGGCCGGAGTCGACGGCGGCGAGCTCGGCTGCGGCCGCCGGGGTTCGGTCGTGCACGGAAACGTGGTTGGAGCTCGAAGGCGAGCGAAGCGAGGCGCTAGGGATGCTCTACGGGGCCTTACGAACTTGTTGGACTCGCTGGGGTGACCAAATGGTCACCGGAGCTGCGTCGACGGCGAGCTCGGCGACGGCGGAGGTTCGGCCGTGGTGGGGAGGAGGGCTACGGTGAGGGAACGAGGGGGAGAAGAGAGGGAAACGGTGGCGTAGCTCACCGCGGTTGCAGCGGGCGTCGAAGCGGGCTCGGGGACGCACTGGAGACGGCGAATCGACGACGATGGTGGTCGGAGCCCGAGGAGGAAGACGATGGCGACGGCGGCTCCACAGGGCGTCCGGCGTCTTGTGGCTTGACGGAGAGCTTCAGGGCGAGGGGGCGGAGCTCCTGCGCGAGTCGGGAAGGCGAGGGGAGGCCGGTAGCGGCTGCTATGGCGAACGGCGGCGATGGGTGTGTTCGGACACAGGAGAGAGAGAGCGAGGGAGAGGAGGGGAAGAACCGGGGGAGAGTGAGAGAGTACGGGGGAGGGCGTGGCGTCCTTCCAGGGCATCCAGACGAGGAAGGGAGAGGCAGGCAGGCAGGCGAGCTGGTGGCGTGGCGCGGTGGCGCGCGCGCGCGCCGGGCACACTCCCCTCCCTCTGTCAAGGACGAAGACGACAGAGGAGGAGGTGGGCTGGGCCGCCTGCTGGCTGGGCCGGCCAGCTACTGCTGGGCTGCACAGGGAGGAGCCCCAGGTAAGCTTCTCCTTCTTTTATTTATTTTTGTTTTCTAATTTCTGACATTTGTTTTGATTTAAAAAAAATATTAAATCATTTATTTACCTTATGCCAATTTTTGCAGGAGCTAGATATATTATTCCAGAGCTCCCCAACAGGTGGCATAATTTTTGGACATATATTAATATATATAACTAATATATTTCCAATGCAAATATTTATGCATTAATTCCAAATGCCCAAAATAAATACCTATGAGCTCTCAAAAATATTGGTTTGATTTTTATCTCTGTCCAATATTTTCAGAGAGCAACATGAGCATTTTCTTGGACCCCTTTGGAGAAATTTTTACTTGGGTCATTTTCAAAAATGATTCTGAGGGTTGCACAAATCCCCATTTCAAAACTAAATGGAATTTTAAACATGATGCACACACTCTGATGCATGACTAGCTAGGGTGTGACAAAAGGCAAGCAACATTGCCGTGACAGAGCTCCAGTAGGCGAGGGTTAAGCGCTGAGTCGAATTAGTTTCCGCGTGACTTATCTCGTAGGCTTGAAGTAGTTTTCGTTGAGGCGCCGGGCCTGCGCGGCGGCGGCTGAGGTGATGCAGGGTTAGGCCCTCGCGAGCTTCTTCCCTCTCCCCCGCACTTCCCTTAATGCTCTACGTCCTCAGGTCCCGGCCCTCGAGCGAGCTCAGTCGCCGCTGGTATGATAGGTCGCGATGCCGTGGGTCAAGGCCAGGGGGTGAGGGATGGACAGCCAGTAAGAGCCCATGAGTCGCGATGCTCAGGCGCCCCCCTTTTAACATGCAAGCGGGTAGTGCTAGGGAGAAGGAGAGAAGGCTCGCGATGCCATCAATGTTACTCTTGGAGCGGGTCCTACATATCAATCACGAGGGGAGACAAGGTTTGTCATCACGGTTGCCAGCTAACCATTGGTCGCTCTGAGGGAGTGAATGGGGCACTGAGGGCCTAGTGAGGTGGCGCCTTGCGGGGTGTCGCAGACAGAGCTTAGCCACTCAGATTTTTCGATGTTGCAGGGACGGACCCGTGCGCAAGTGTCGCGCCAGAGCGAGCAGCTCCGAAGGTAGGTGCCAATCGAGCAGGCGATTAAGTCGAGCAGGTTAAGCATGAAGGAGCAAATCCATTTAGATAGATGCATAGAAAGCAAACGCCACTGGGTCAAGCCCGAGCAGCTTGGGGATAATGCAGCCCGAGGGGCGCCCCCAACGAGGTAGATAAAGAGCATAAGCAAAACGGATACATGCCGCAGGGACGGGCCCACGCGACCTGGGAATGATGCGGCCCTGCTGGCGCTCCCAGCTGAAGATAGAACTTCGAAAGATGTCACCTGATACCATTGTTGAGCGAGTGTCGAAGTAGCTGACGACGCATGGCGAAGGAGCCATCCCTCACGAGCCTTCGGAGCCATGAGCCTCGGGAGGCTCTGGGGGTCAGGGCGGCTCCTCAAGGTCCATCTCCATCTCCTCCGGGAACGTGCGGTGCCTCGCCTCCTGAGCTTCCAGGATGCTCCTCATCAGGTGCTGGTGGGCAGCAGCCGCGTTCGATAGGCCGAAGGGCATGCGAACGTAGCTGCGAGGTGGACCCTCACAACGCCCCACGGGTGAAGGCCAGAGGCATTCCTGAGACGCGGCTTGGTTGAGCCCTGGTACATCGATGCAGACACACAGCCCACCATCCTCGCCGGGATGTGGGGCTACGGCGGGTAGGCGGCGACTGCCGCGCATGACTCTTGACTCCTGTAGCTCCTGAATGTTTCTTGTGATGAACTCCTAAGGATTTGGCCCTCCTTGCCTCATGCCTTCCTGAGGGAAACGTGCCTTGAAGCACGCTTCCAAATGGTGCCCGAGCGCCTCCCTCGTGACCTTGGCGAGGTCGGTGGCCCTCCAGGAGAGAGCCCCCGAGCCCTGCCCGAGGAGGGCACCGGGAGCGCCTTCCTATGCGACAGAGAGTGGCGCCCCTTGAACGGGCGCGGGTCCTGACGCAACGCCTCCGGAGGCGCCTGTCTCGGGAGTGTTTGGGCCAGGTGAAGCCTTCTTCGTCTTAGGGACCGCCTCGGGGAGCCTCGCGCTCCTATGATCTGGGTCTTCGATTGCCGTGACCTGGAAGGCACGCTCAAGGGAACACACTGCATCCCTCTCCTCGCAAGGCATTGTGATGATTCCATCGCTTCTTGGCATCTTGAGGACATTGTAGCCATGGTGAGTCACTGCCATGAACTTGGCCAGAGTTGGGTACCCGAGGATGGCATTGTATGGTAGGCGAATGTGGGCAACATTGAAGTTAATGAGCTCGGTGCGGTAATTGTTGTGCTGCCCAAAGGTGACAGGAAGGCGAACTTGCCCTATTGGAATAGTGGAACCATCAGTGACTCCTGAGAAAGGCTTGGTTGGCTGAAGCTGATCGTATGGCACTTGGAGATTGTTGAACGTCTCGACGGACAGGACGTTGAGTCCAGTTCCTCCATCGATGAGGGTCCTGGTGACTTGCACATTGCTGATGACTGGGGAACAAAGCATCGGGAGGACTCCGGCCGTTGCTGCGCACTTGAGCTGATCCGCTGAGCTGAATGTAATAGCGCATGCAGACCACCTGAGAGGGTGCGTGGCCTCAAGCTTGGGGAGGACTGCATTCACCTCCCAAGCAAACTGCTTGAAGATGCGTTGAGAGGCTGGGGCCTAAGCGCCACCTAGGATGCAAGCGATTGCACGCGGCTCCTGGAAACCCCCAGCCCCCTCGTCCTGGTGATGGTCTTCATTCCTCCTTGGCGGTGGTTGCAGAGGAGGGAGGCATGCGTTGCCTTGAGGGCGGTCCTCACGAGGCTGATCCCTCCAATCTTCCTCGTGAGGCTGGTCCTGCCAGCGGTCCTCGCGAGGCCGGTCACGCCACCCTTGGCGAGGGCCACGGTCTTCCCATCGTCCTCCACCTCTTCCTCCTCCCCGACCATAGCCCCGGTCATTGCGGTCGGGGCATCAGCCAATACGCCCATCTCGCATGGCCCTGAGCTCTTGACATTCATTTGTGTTGTGGGTGTGGAGGTCGTGGTACACGCAGTACCGGCTGCCCTTGGATGACTCAGGTTGATCCCTGCCTCGCTTGGTGTCTGGCTCTGCTGCGAGCACAGCACCCCCCTTGTGCTTCACGTCCTTGACCTTGGGCTTCTTTTCTTCTGGGTCGGCAGCCGGGAGCTCGAGGAGGGAGAGGCGCCCTTCCTCAGTCCTGGCACACTTGGTCGTCAAGTTGAATAGCTCCAGTGATGTGCACAGGTTTTCATGGATTGCTAGCTCCTCTTTCATCTTGATGTCGCGCACGCCATCGGAGAAGGCTGAGATGATGGCCTCCTCAGTCACCTTGGGGATCTTGAGGCGGGCGTTGTTGAAGCGCTGGATGTACTTCTGTAGGGTCTCTCCTGGTTGTTGCTTGATGCGGAACAGGTCACTCATGGCCGGGGGCCGGTCACGAGTACCTTGGAAGTTGGCGATGAAGCGAGTGCGCATCTCGTCCCAAGAGGAGATCGTGCCAGGAGCCAGGTTCAGGAGCCAGGTGCGGGCACCGTCCTTGAGCGCCTTGGGAAACCAATTCGCCATGACCTTCTCGTCCCTGTTGGCAGCTTCGATGCCTAGATCGTAGAGCTGGAGGAACTCCGTGGGGTCTGCAGTGCCGTCGTAGTGAGGAGGCAGGTCCGGCTTGAACTTGCCGGGCCACGTGACGCTACATAGCTCGGAGGTGAAAGCGCGGCAGCCTGCAGTGGCCACCAAAGCTCTCTACTGATGTGGGGCTTGCTCCTGGAGATTCCTGCGCACCGCTGCCTGGAGTAGCGTGGGGTCTTGACATGGCGGTGCAGGGATGTGGTCATGGCGCACCGGTGCTGGGAGCACGCAAGCACCTTCTTGGGGGCGAGGGATCTCTTGGCAGCTCCTTTCTTGCCGCGCAGGCACCGGACGCGGTGGGTCTCGTCCTGGGGCCGCGCGCCTTGGAGCCAGGGCGCCTTCTTGGGGAGGAGGTGGTGGAGGCACCTCCTACTCCTCGCCTCCTACACAGGATGGAGGGCGAGGCAGGGAGAGGGACGGCATGGGAGATCCCCTGCGGCGCTGACGAGCTCGGTGATGCGGGCGAGCCGGTCCTCGTAGAGGTCATCGATGGGACGGTAGTGCAGGAGCTCACGCGCCAGGAGCAGTGCGGTGTGCGCGTCCGTGGGGGCGCGTCGAGCGTGGGACGATGAACCGGCTGGAGTCAGCGATGGGGTGGCGGTGCGGCCATCGCACCGCACCGAAGGATGCAGGGACGAGGCCTGTTGCTCGTTCCCCGCCGGGCCATTGGCGGCGTTGGCAGCAGGCGACGGGGAACGACGGGGGCGTCCGCTGACGGGCGCCGTCTGGGCAACGCGAGTGGCGAGAGCAGCCCGACGCTCGGCACGAGTTCGGTGAGCATCAGCCATGGGCACGGCGGAAGATCAGACACGACCAGCGGAAGAAAGATTCCGGCGCACCCCTACCTGGCGCGCCAAATGTCAGATTTCGGGTTCCGGCAGACCCTTGAGGTTCGAACACTGGGGTGCGCACGGAGATCTCTCCCCTACCAGCTCACGTCTCAAAGTCTCACAAGGATCTAAGCAAGAAAGATCAACACACAAGCGACACGAGATTTATACTGGTTCAGGCCACCATTGTGGTCTAATACCCTACTCCAGTGTGTGGTGTGGCGGATTGCCTCAGGGGCTGATGGTGAACAGTACAAAGGGAGAACAGCCTTGCGAGGGGCTATTCCTAAGCTGGTGCAATGAACTGCTTGGGTGAGTTCAGTCGCTTCTCTCTCTCTTTCTCTGATCGATCTGTTTCTAGATGCCTCTACCCTGTGGTGGCTAGTCCTATTTATAGAGCGAGGCCCTAGGCCTCTTCCCCAAATAATGAGTGGGAAGGGCGCCAACAATTGGCCATTTTGAAGGGGAACATCTGGTACACTTATCCTGACTAAAGTTGGTCTTCGGCTGCTAAAGGCCCTAACAATGACGCCGCCCTGGGCTCCACGATGACCTCCATCCTGTCGTTCTGCTGGTCTTGGTCTTGTTGCACCGAAACGGTAACCTTTGCCTAATGCCTTGGCCTGTGCTTGCCCCCCCCCTTTGCACCGAAAGGGAAACAAGGACACTGCACAGGCCGGCGCTCGCCTGGCGCCCGTCTGGCCTCGATCGTCATGGCTTGCGTCACGGGCTCCTCGGGAGGTGCCTTGCCTTGATCTCTCCGCCTCCTCGCGAGCCTGCCTAAGGAGGATGCTCCTGAGGAAGCTTCCTATCGTCCGCCCCGCGAGGCTTGGCCCCTCACGAGGGTCTTGAGCTTGAGTTGATGAAGCTGGGCTGCATTGGGCCCCCACTTGAGCCATGCTGCAGGCCGCAGGCAGGCAAGTCTGGGGACCCCCATTCCCAGAACACCGTCAGTGGGGGAGAGGAAAACGAGAGTCTAATGGCGAATAATGTAATGCGAGGGAGAAGAGTTTATGATGGGAACTTGGTATGTCTTGACTTGGCATAGATCTCCCCGGCAACGGCGCCAGAAATCCTTCTTGCTACCTCTTGAGCATGTGTTGGTTTTCCCTTGAAGAGGAAAGGGTGATGCAAAGTAGCGTAAGTATTTCCCTCAGTTTTGAGAACCAAGGTATCAATCCAGTAGGAGACGACACACAAGTCACCTAGTACCTGCACAAACAATCAAGAACCTTGCAACCAACGCGATAAAGGGGTTGTCAATCCCTTCATGGTCACTCGCAAAAGTGAGATCTAATAAAGATAGTAAAGTAAATTTTTTGTATTTTTGTTGTATAGATTGGAAAGTAAAGATTGCAAAATAGTAAACGAGATGAGATGTAAATAAAATAGATGTAATATAATAGAAACGAGACCCGGGGGACATAGGTTTCACTAGTGGCTTCTCTCGAGATAGCATGTATTATGGTGGGAGATCAAATTACTGCCGAGCAATTGATAGAAAAGCGCATAATTATGAAGCTATATAAGGCAATGATCATGAACATAGGCATCACGTCCGTGTCAAGTAGACCAAAACGATTCTGCATCGACTACTATTACTCCACACGTCGACCGCTATCCAGCATGCATCTAGAGTATTAAGTTCATAAGAACGGAGCAATGCATTAAGCAAGATGACATGATGTAGAGGGATAAACTCAAGCAATATGATATAAATCCCATCTTTTTATCCTCAATGGCAACAATACAATATGTGCCTTGCTGCCCCTACTGTCACTGGGAAAGGACACCGCAAGATTGAACCCAAAGCTAAGCACTTCTCCCATTGCAAGAAAGATCAATCTAGTAGGCCAAATTAAACAGATAATTCGAAGAGACTTGCAAAGATATCAAATCATGCATATAAGAATTCAAAGAAGAACTAAATAATATTCGTAGATAATCAAGTTCATAAATCCACAATTCATCGGATCTCGGCAAACACACCGCAAAAGAGTTGTACATCGAATAAATCTCCAAGAACAACAAGGAGAACTTTGTATTGAGAATCAAAGAGAGAAGAAGCCATCTAGCTAATAACTATGGACCCGAAGGTCTGTAGTGAACTACGCACGCTTCATCGAAGAGGCAATGGTGTTGATGTAGAAGCCCTCTGAGGGAGTCCTGGATTAGGGGGTGTCCGAATGGCCGGACTAGGACCTTTGGCCGGACTCCCAGACTATGATGATACAAGATTGAAGACTTTGTCCCGTGTCCGGATAGGGACTTTCCTTGGCATGGAAGGCAAGCTTGGCGATGCGATATGAGGATCTCCTCCCATTGTAACCGACTCCGTGTAACCCTAGCCCTCTTCGTTGTCTATATAAACCGGAGAGTTTTAGTCCGTAGGACGAACAACAATCATACCATAGGCTAGCTTCTAGGGTTTAGCCTCTCTGATCTCGTGGTAGATCAACTCTTGTAACACCCATACCATCAATATCAATCAAGCAGGAGTAGGGTTTTACCTCCACCGAGAGGGCCCGAACTTGGGTAAAAACATCGTGTCCCTTGTCTCCTGTTACCATCCGCCTAGACGCACAGTTCGGGACCCCCTACCCGAGATCCGCTGGTTTTGACACCGACATTGGTGCTTTCGTTGAGAGTTCCTCTGTGTTGTCGCCTTTAGGCCTGATGGCTCCTTTGATCGTCAACCACGACGCGGTCCAGGGCGAGACTTTTCTCCCCAGACAGATCTTCGTATTCGGCGGCTTTGCACTGCGGGCCAACTCGTTTGGCCATCTGGAGTAGATCGAAAGCTACGCCCCTGGCCATCAGGTCAGATTTCAAAACTTAAACTACACGGCCAACATTCGCGGGGACTTGGTCTTCGACGGATTCGAGCCACGGCCGAGCGCGCCGTACTGTCTTGATGGGCATGATCTAGCTCTGCCGCCGGACAGCGCCCGAAGTGCCGCTAAGGAGTCCGCTCTGACCGTTAGTTCGGAGCCGACTGCGCAAACTAGGGACGGACGGTTGGACGCCACCCCAGGAGCCGCGATCTCTACGGCTATAGAGCCGAATACCAGCCTAGTCCTTGGCAAGGCCCGTGACTCCAAGGTGACGGACTCCGCTCCGGACTCCGAATCTTCCGCACCACTTCCGATCGAACCCGATTGGGCTCCGATCATGGAGTTCACCACCACGGACGTCTTTCAGCACTCGCCCTTTGGCGATATCCTGAACTCCCTAACTTCTCTCTCTTTGTCAGGAGAGCCCTGGCCGGACTATGGTCAGCAGGGTTGGGATACGGAGGACGAAGAAATTCGAAACCCACCCACCACCCACTTTGTAGCCACTGTCGATGATTTAACCGACATGCTCGACTTTGACTCCAAAGACATCGACGGTATGGACGCCGATGAAGGAGACGACCAAGAACCAGCACCTATAGGGAACTGGAAAGCCACCTCGTCATATGACATATACATGGTGGACACCCCCAAAGCAGGGGATGGCGAGGAACAAACGGAGGATGACCCCTCTAGGAAGCAACCCAAGCTCCAACGTCAGCGGCGCTGCTCTAAATCCCGCCAAAGCAAGAACCGCTAATCCGGCACCGGAGATAACAACATGCCGGACAGTGCCGAAGATAACCCCCTCCAGCAGGATTCAGTGCAGGAGGACGAAGGAGCCAGCCCTCAAGAGAGAGCGGCCGACAGAGAGGTTGAGGATGACAACTATATGCCTCCCTCCGAAGACGAGGCAAGCCTCGACGACGACGAATTCATCGTGCCAGAGGATCCCGTCGAACAAGAGCATTTCAAACGCAGGCTTATGGCCACGGCACGCAGCCTCAAGAAAAAAAAAGCAGCTGCTTAGAGCTGACCAAGACTTGCTAGCCGACAGATGGACCGAAGTCCTGGCGGCCGAAGAATATAAACTTGAGCGCCCCTCCAAGAGCTACCCAAAGCACAAGCTGCTACCCCAACTTGAGGAGGAAGCAACTAGACCTACATTACCAGCGTACGATGCGCCCGATCGGCCACCCCGTGGCCGCGACTGTCACATCCTAGTTAGCCATGCATTAGAGTGTTGCATCATGTTTACTCTTTCATCAGAAACTTGAAATGGGGATCTGTGAAACCCTCAGAATCATTTTGAAAATGATCCAAATAAAAATTTCTCCAAAAGGGTCCAAGAAAATGCTCATGTTGCTCTCTGAAAATATTGGACAGAGATAAAAATCAAACCAATATTTTTAGTGGCTCATGGACATTTATTTTGGGCATTTGGAATTAAGGCATAAATATTTGCATTGGAAATATATTTCTATATATATGAAATATGGTCCAAATATTATGCCATTTCTAAAGGAGCTCTGGAATAATATATCTAGCCCCTGCAAAAATTGGCATAAGTTAAATAAATGATTTAATATATTATTTAAATCAAAACAAATGTCAGAAATTAGAAAACAGAAAAAAAATAAAAGGGAGAAGCTTACCTGGGCTCCTCCCTGTGCAGCCCATCCAGCTGGCCGGCCCAGCCAGCAGGCGGCCCAGCCCGCCTCCCTCCTCTGTCGTCTTCGTCCCGACAGAGGGAGGGGAGTGTGGCCGGCGCGCGCGCCCGCCACCGCGCCACGCCACCTCTCTCCCTGCTTGCCTGCCCTCCCCTCCTCGCTCGTTGCCCTGGACGACGCCACGCCTCCCCCCTGCTCTCTCTCACTCTCCCCCGGCTCTCCCCTCCTCTCCCTCGCTCTCTCTCTCACACGGCCGAACACCACCGTCGCCGCCGTTCGCCATAGCAGCCATCTCCGGCCACCCCTCACTCCCCCGACTAGCTCAGGAGCTCCGCCTCGACCTCCTCTTCCTCCCCACCGCTCCACGGGTCTCCGGAAGCTCTGCATCGCCGTCACGCCGCCGTTCCCCTCTTCGGGCTCCGACCACCGTCGCCGACGAATTCGCCGTCTCCAGCGCGTCCCCGAGCCCGCTTCGACGCCCACTGCAACCGCGGTGAGCCCCCGAGTCGTTTCCCCCTTCTTCCCGGGTCTCTTTCGACCTCTAGGCCTTAGCCCCACCTTGGCCGAGAGCTCCACGCCGCCGGCGATGTCGCCGTCGTGACCACGGTCACCGTAGCGCCCAACCGAGCACACTATCGTGCTCCACGCCTCACTAGGAGCACGCAGCACGCACCAACGCCTCCCCAAACACCCTGCAACGCCGACTCCGACCGCACCCGAACTCCGGCCGCCGCTCACGAGCTCGCCGTCGACGACTCCGGCCACCTCAGGCCCGGCCACCACCACCGTTCGACGCGCGGGAGCAAGGGCTCTCCAACGAGCCCAAGCACAGCCTCGCCCGTGCCCTGTAGCGCGATCCCGCATCGCGCCGCCGTCTCGGGCCTCGCCGGCGTCACGTCGCCGGTGGGTTTGACCCACTTTGACCACGGCAGGACCCCCCCTGAGTCCCTGACAGGTGGGCCCAGCCCTGTAGCTAATTAGGATTAGCGCTAACCACTATTAGTTAACCCCCTGACACTGACCAGTGGGCCCCAGCGCCCCTAATTAGTAATTAGGATTAATTTAACTCTGTTTAACCCCCCTGTCACTGATGTGTGGGCCCCACACGTCAGGTTTGACCTCAGCCAGCCGCAGTTGACCACTGACGTCATGCTGACGTCATGCTGGCGCAATAACTATAATTTCTGGATTTAATTTAAATCAGGAAATTCCAGAATATTATTTAAACTTCAAAAATTCATAACTTTTATTCTGTAACTCCAAATTGGACAAATTATATATGAAAAATGATCAGAAAAATCCAATCTATCCATCTGTACTATTTTCATGCATGATCAAACAAGTTAAATTGATGTTTTAAGCAGAACAGGGAAAAGCACTTTAAAAGGCCACGTTTGAGTTTGAAATTTGAATCTTTGATTCAAATTTGTTCAAACCCTTCTGGTTTTAGTTGCATTAGCCCAACACACTCATATTGCCATGTTTCATGCATGCATCATTTTGTTGCAAATTGTTTGGTGATGGTTGTGTATCGGTGTCCTTTGCGACAGGTTCTGCCTCCGAGGAGTACCGTGATTACCCTAACGAAGAACCGTATCAGTGCATCGAACCATCAGGCAAGCAACCAACCATTTGATCATATCGATACAATCCCATGTTCTCGCTCCTGCTCTCTTTTACTGCATTAAGACAACGCATTTCAAACTGCTGTGTGCTACGGTAGTTGAACCCATTTCCTCTGCATGACCTATCATTGCCACAGTAACTAGATGAAACCCACTAGCATGTGTAGGAGTTGTTTGAGCCATATGTATGTGTTGTTCCTACCTTGCTATGCCTGCTATGCTTAGAGTCGTGTCAGGTCTGGTTCATCTGGGTGATGGGCTAGAGTGAAATGTTTATGTCGGTAATGAGAGTGGTGTGGTGAACACGATTTGGTAAAGGTATCGATGAGAGGCCATGTAGGAGTACATGGTGGGTTGTTTCATTGAAGCCGACCTTAAGCACTGAGATCTGTATGTGTGATTTAAGAATCAGCTACTACCATGCACTGGGCCCGAAACCAATGGACCCTCTCGGCTTCTTATTCACCCTAGTTCTCCGTCCAGGAGTTGCAAGTAGTTTCTGGTGTTTGTAGCCTACTGGAGGCCGTGGACAGCGCTGACCGTAGGGGTGGGCTGTGATGCGGTAGGTACGTGGCCGGGTGTACCGAATACCCGTTAGGTATCTCGGGAACCCTGTTCACATCGTTCGGGGCCGTATGGGAAACCTCGGCCGGACTCCCTGCGGATGGAACCTGGATAGGCGATAAACCTGGACTGGAGGCTTAGGTGATTAGGTAGGTCGTGGCCGACACCCATGTTGGGCTTCCGCTTGAAGGTTGCCGAGTACATGTCGTGTAAACGACGGTAAGTGGTGAGAGCGTGTATGAAGAAGTACACCCCTGCAGGGTTAACATGATCTATTCGAATAGCCGCGTCCGCGGTAAAGGACTACTTGGTTGCCTATACAGTTCATAGACAAGTAAATGGAAACTGCTAAAAGCCTCAAGATAAGTGTGAGTGCCGAGGATGGCTCTTCCGTAGGGAGACGGAGGTGGATCCTCGGTAGTGTATTGAAGTGGTGAGTAGTGGACTCGTGTGCGCAAAACCATTTCAAGTTGGAGTATCGTAGGATAGTCTAGCCAAGAGTCAAAGCTGGCTTGCTGCAATAACTCCACCAACCCTTCTTGATAATATGCATGTATGTAGGATCTGATGTAAGTCTTGCTGAGTACCTTTGTACTCATGTTGCTATAATCTACATTTTACAGAAGACGCTGCAACCCCTTCTGATGGGTTCTATGTAGACGTTGACATCAACGAGTAGGCTAAAGACCCAGGTGGTGACCCTGAGCTTGTGAAGGACCACGTAGTATAGTTAGGCTTTCCAAGCCTCTTTTATTTTACTAGTTGTCTGTACTCAGACAAGTTACTTCCGCTGCCGGTTTGTATGACTGTATGACTTGTATGTTGGGTCGTGAGACCTGTACCTTTGTGTATGTTATGTATGGCTCCCTGAGCCTTAAATAAAGTACTTGAGTCATAGAGTCATGTTGTGATGCTTCGTTGTATTTGCACATATCGAGCATATTGTGTGTATGATTGAAATGCTTGGTATGTGTGGGATCTGACCATCTAGTTGTTTATCTTTAGTAGCCTCTCTTACCGGGAAATGTCTCCTAGTGTTACCGCTGAGCCATGGTAGCTTGCTACTGCTCTGGAACACTTAGGCTGGCCGGCATGTGTCCTTCTTCGTTCCTGTGTCTGTCCCTTCGTGGAAATGTCACGCTTTGAGTACCGGAGTCCTGTTAGCCCGCTACAGCCCGGTTTACCGGAGTCCTGCTAGCCCAGTGCTACAGCCCGGACCCACTTGCTGATGACCGACACGTTCGAAGCTGGGTCATGGATGCCTGTCCCTGTAAGTCTGTGCCACTTTGGGTTTACGACTAGTCATGTCAGCCCGGGCTCCTTATCATATGGATGCTAGCGACACTATCATATACGTGAGCCAAAAGGCGCAAACGGTTCCGGGCAAAGGTAAGGCGACACCCGTGGGAATACCGTGCGTGAGGCCGCAAAGTGATATGAGGTGTTACCGGCTAGATCGATGTGACATTGAGTCGGGGTCCTGACAGCGTTGGTATCAGAGCCGGACTGCCTGTAGGTTCTCCAAGCCAAACTGGTCGATGTTGAGTCTAGAAATTCTTTAGTTATATGTAGGGGAATTGTTTGTGGGATGGAACGTAAGGCTCTTTTTACTCCTTTATCTTATGACATTCTGATCTGAGTCCGTCCATTCTTCCACCGGGGGATAAGGAATTAGGATCTGTTCTCTCTATCAGGATCACGTGTTACTAATCAGTAGTACCTTATAAGTTTGATGGATACAAGCCTAGTTCAGCTCTACTACCACATTATGTTGTTAGAATGGATTCAGAACTTTGTTATGATGATGTTGAGGGTGTACGAAATCCTTTGTCAAATGTCTCAAAATCCTTCTTGAGCATTTACAGCTGTTATGCTGCCGAAATTTTGCTAGAAATTCTAATGCCCTTGCATTATGATTGTGCTTTCAGATGGCCACTCGCGACCTCAATCAAGTGGTTCGCCTGACTCGATGCCTAGATGTACCCGGCCATACTGCCAAGTTGGTCAGGGTAATGACTGAGGCTGGATACCGCTGGTATCCTGAGTACACGGTCGAAGAGCAATTCCGAGACTTTAATCAAAGCCAGTATCTCTGCACTGTCAGGATATTTCCATCTTATCCTGGATCCACCGAGCCTCTTCACTGCTCCTATGGTCTCGGGGTTACTATTGAGATGGCTGTGCAGGACACCGCCTACTCTATGATGACCATTATGCGAGTCAGATCTGGTATATTTCGGGACTCTGATTTCCGGTATATGCCAGGATCACTTCCGGGAGCACAAGGGTATCTCCAGGCTATTTATGCTGACCCCACTCAGGAGGATTCACGGACTCGCACCACTGCTGAGATGCTCGAGGATAAGGACCGTGAAAATCGGGCCTTAAGGTTAGAGCTCTTCAATACCCGTGCTGACCACTGGGCCACTTTGACTCGGTTCGCACCGGCGGTGCAAGCTGGATATTCAGATATGCGCGATCTCTATCCTGTGAGATCTGCTCTGCCAGACGTGATGGTTTGGCGTGATGTAGGAGGCATCACCCCACCTCGCGGTCCCCGCAGGCCACCGTCTGTTGGTCCAAGGCCTCATCCTAGCCCCTATGGTCCACAAGCTCCGCGAGATCGTCTGTTTCCGGATGATCATGTTGAGCTTCCAGGCTATGGAGGTGACTTCTACGAGGACTACTACGGATCGGTCTGAGTTAGTGGTAGTATCACTAGTTCGCACTAGCTGTGTCTTCTATCGTCCCGCGTGACTCGTGGGATATGACCTAGTTTGTACTCCTTCCGGAGGTGTAGAAAAATAATGTATAGGAGCTTGGAATGTCTCCGATGAGATGTAATCCTCTTTCACCGTAATAGTACTTTGTTTGGTCTTGTACTAAACCCTGTATGGTGTGTATGACGATGGAATAAAAGAAGCAGTTTCTGTATCTACCATGTCATACGGATGATCATCTTGCATTTCGAGTTATTCCTTACATTCTACCCTATGTCGGAATTTTATCATCCTGACTAAATCATTGTCTTGTTTTCCTAGGATGGTCAACACGCGCGCTAACCCTGCTTCTCAAGAGCAGGCCGAAGGCAATGAATTCAGGGATGCAAATCTGCCTCATCCCCCTTCACTAGCCGAGGTTATGATGGAAGCTGAGAGAAACAAGCGGGAGACCAACCGTTTGTTGGAGCGTATTGAACAGAACACAGCACACCATCAGAGGACTAACGTGGTGTCACTCAGTGATTTTATCAAATTACATCCACCCACGTTCCACCACTCCGTCGAGCCTCTCGACGCTGATGACTGGCTTCGCAGTATCTCTCACAAACTGCATTCCGCGCTGGTAGCGGAGGCTGACAAGGTCACCTTTGCTGCATATCATCTTGAAGGCCCCGCCAGTCTATGGTGGGAGAATTATGGAGCTATGCGCCCGGCGGGCCATGTCACTACTTGGGCTGAGTTCAGTGAGGCTTTCCGTGAACATCACATTCCGGAGGGTCTCATGGACCGTAAACGTGAAGAATTTTGCAGTTTCACCCAAGGCCGACTCTCTGTGGATGCTTACAGCAGGGAGTTTGGTAATCTCGCACGATATGCAACTGAGGAAGTGTCTACTGATGCCAAGAAGCAAGCAAGGTTCCGTAAGGGCCTTAGTCCTGAGCTTCGCCGCGACCTCCGTCTGCATGAGTACACATCTTTTCAGAAACTTGTCAACAAAGCCATCAGTGCTGAAAATGGTCAGACTGACTATGACGCAACACGCAAGCATGGCCGTGACATGGGTTCCTCATCCGGTGCTGGTCCTCAGAAGCGCCGCGTGTGGGTACCCAACACCGCCCTGCCACCCAGGTTCACACCGAGGCCATCCTTCCAGGCGCCTCGCCCCGTTCAACAGTCTGCTCCAGCCAAGCCCTATGGGGGTCCAACTAACAATGCTCCTCCACGTACCAGTTCCGTGACTTGTTTCAAGTGTGGGGAATCTGGTCACTATATGCGTGAGTGCCCCCAGACCAACCCCAACCAGTCTGCTAAAGCTGTTGGCCGTGGCAAGCCGACAGGAAAAATATTCCACGCCAAGCCGGTCACCGCTTCACGTGGCCATGTCAACTGTATCTCTGCCGAAGAAGCTCAAGAGGATCCCAACGTCGTTCTCGGTACGCTTCTTGTTAATTGCCACCCGGCATCTGTTCTTTTTGATACAGGAGCCTCTCATTCTTTTATATCTGAAAACTATGCTCGCTTGCATAACGTCGCATTCGGTGATATGCCAACCTCTATGGTAATTCAAACTCCGGGATCCAAATGGCAAACTTCTAGAGTAAGCCATGGAAATGAAATCCAAGTCGACAGACTTGTTTTCCTCGCGTCTTTGATAGCCCTTAAATCTTCAGATATTAATATCACTTTGGGTATGGACTGGATGTCAGCTCATCAAGCCAAAATTGATTGCTTCTCTAGGACTGTTCAACTCACTCACCCTTCGGGCAAGATAGTCAATGTCCTAACCCGAATAGCGAAGCGACAATTATATTCTCTTAACGCCAGCCCTTTGCCAGACCTTGAGGATGTTCCGGTAGTCCGTGACTTCCCGGATGTCTTTCCAGAGGAATTGCCAGGTGTTCCACCTGACAGGGATGTTGAGTTCGTAATAGACCTCATTCCAGGAACCGTTCCGATTGCTAGAAGACCTTATAAGATGGCACCCCTAGAACTAGCCGAGCTTAAGAAACAACTCTATGAGTCCTTGAAAAAGGGTTTCATCCGACCTAGCTCGTCTCCGTGGGCTTGCCCCGTCCTATTCGTCAAGAAGAAGGATGGTACGGACCGGATGGTTGTAGATTACCGACCTGTCAATTTGGTCACAATCAAGAACAAATATCCGCTTCCCAGGATCAACGACCTGTACGATCAGCTCGCTGGATCCTCAGTCTTCTCCAAGATGGATTTGAGGTTGGGCTACCATCAAATCAAAATCAGAAACGGGGACATTCCTAAAACGGCCTTTGTTACTCGTTATGGGCAATACGAGTACACCGTCATGTCCTTCGGTTTAACCAACGCTCCAGCCACCTTTTCTCGGTTAATGAACTCAATCTTCATGGAGTATTTGGATAAATTCGTCGTGGTTTACCTCGATGATATACTCATCTACTCCAAGAACGAGGAAGAACATGCCAAACATCTAAGGCTAGTGTTGCAGAAACTTCGAGAGCATCGCCTTTATGCCAAATTTTCTAAATGTGAATTCTGGTTGTCAAAAGTGACCTATCTGGGTCATGTAATATCTGGTAAAGGTATTGCTGTTAACCCTGAGCGAGTTCAAGCCGTCCTTAATTGGACTCCACCTGAATCGGTCAAGCAAGTTCGGAGTTTTCTAGGCTTAGCGAGCTATTGCCGTCGCTTTGTCGAAAACTTCTCCAAAGTTGCTAAACCTCTAACCGAACTCCTCAAGAAAGATAAGAAGTTCGAATGGACTCCACAATGTGAGCACAGCTTTCAGGAACTGAAAAGACGCCTGACCTCTGCTCCCGTACTGGTACCGCCAGACTTCTCCAAGGACTTTGTTATCTACTGCGACGCCTCGCGACAAGGACTAGGTTGCATTCTCATGCAAGATCGACACGTAATTGCTTACGCCTCACGGCAATTGCACCCACATGAGGAGAATTATCCTACTCATGATCTAGAGCTTGCAGCCGTAGTCTATGCACTTAAGACCTGGCGACATTACCTCCTCGGTAATCGTTGCGAAATATTCACTGATCACCAAAGTCTGAAGTACATTTTCACCCAACCGGATCTGAATCTCAGGCAAAGACGTTGGGTTGAATTGATCACAGACTTCGACCTAGGAATAACCTACACCCCAGGGAAAGCCAACGTCATGGCTGATGCGCTAAGTCGTAAATCTTATTGTAACAACCTGATGTTACAACAAAGTCAACCGCTTCTCCATGAGGAATTTCGGAAGCTTAACCTTCACATTGTACCTCAAGGTTTTCTTTCCACTTTGGTGGCAAAACCTACCCTTACGGATCAGATTATCAAAGCACAGAAGGTAGATCCGGGAATCTCCCGCATCAAGAGAAACATTCAGAAAGGAATTGCGAATTGCTTCTCCATTAATGATCAAGGGGTCGTATACTTCGGGAATCGACTAGTGGTTCCCAAAGTGCGAAACCTGAGGCGTTTGATCCTTAAGGAAGCTCATGAATCTCCTCTCACCATTCATCCCGGTAGCACTAAGATGTATCAGGACCTACGCCAGAGGTTCTGGTGGACTAGGATGAAGAGAGAAATTGCTCAGTATATTGCAAATTGCGACGTCTGTCGTCGTGTAAAAGCAGAGCACCAACGGCCTGCTGGCACCCTTCAACCCTTAGCTATTCCTGAATGGAAATGGGATAAAATTGGTATGGATTTCATTACCGGTTTTCCCAGGACCAAGAGAGGGAATAATGCTATCTTCGTCGTTGTCGATCGTCTTTCCAAGGTAGCCCATTTCCTACCTGTTCGTGAGAGTATAACCGCTAGTCAGCTGGCAGACTTATACATCTCCCGAATAGTGTCCCTCCATGGTGTTCCTTTGGAAATTAACTCGGATCGAGGAAGTCTTTTCACCTCTCGATTTTGGGAAAGTTTCCAAAATGCTATGGGAACTCGTCTCTCCTTTAGCACCGCTTTCCACCCTCAGTCGTGTGGTCAAGTGGAACGCGTCAACCAGATTCTAGAGGACATGCTTCGAGCCTCTGTTATCTCATTTGGAATGGACTGGGAGAAGTGCCTTCCATTTGCCGAATTCGCTTACAACAACAACTATCAATCTAGCTTGGGTAAAGCCCCTTTTGAAGTTCTCTATGGACGACGGTGTCGAACACCCCTTAACTGGTCAGAGACCGGGGAAAGACAATTCTTTGGCCCGGATATGATTCAGGAAGCAGAAGAACAAGTTCGCATCGTTCGTGAAAAGTTGAAAACAGCCCGATCCCGTCAAAAGAGTCAATATGACCGAAAGCATAAGGCTATGACTTTCGAGGTTGACGAGAAGGCTTATCTTCGGGTCACCCCTCTGAAGGGAACCCATCGTTTCGGTATCAAAGGCAAATTGGCTCCTCGTTACATTGGACCTTTTCGCATTCTCGCCAAACGAGGAGAAGTTGCCTACCAGTTGGAACTACCTCCGCACCTCTCCAGAGTCCACGATGTCTTCCACGTTTCTCAACTCAGGCGTTGCTTCTCGGATCCTATCCGTGGAGTGGACCACGAAACGCTTGATCTCCAAGATAATCTTACATATCGAGAATACCCCATTCGTATCCTCGATCAGGCCGAGCGTATCACCCGACGTCAGAACATCAAGTTCCTCAAAGTACAATGGTCGCACCATTCTGAGGATGAAGCAACCTGGGAAAGGGAGGATCGTCTTCGATTTGAGTATCCCGCCTTCTTCCCGGAGGAACCCAAATCTCGGGACGAGATTCTTTCGAGTGGGGGTGAGTTGTCACATCCTAGTTAGCCATGCATTAGAGTGTTGCATCATGTTTACCCTTTCATCAGAAACTTGAAATGGGGATCTGTGAAACCCTCAGAATCATTTTGAAAATGATCCAAATAAAAATTTCTCCAAAAGGGTCCAAGAAAATGCTCATGTTGCTCTCTGAAAATATTGGACAGAGATAAAAATCAAACCAATATTTTTAGTGGCTCATGGACATTTATTTTGGGCATTTGGAATTAAGGCATAAATATTTGCATTGGAAATATATTTCTATATATATGAAATATGGTCCAAATATTATGCCATTTCTAAAGGAGCTCTGGAATAATATATCTAGCCCCTGCAAAAATTGGCATAAGTTAAATAAATGATTTAATATATTATTTAAATCAAAACAAATGTCAGAAATTAGAAAACAGAAAAGAAATAAAAGGGAGAAGCTTACCTGGGCTCCTCCCTGTGCAGCCCATCCAGCTGGCCGGCCCAGCCAGCAGGCGGCCCAGCCCGCCTCCCTCCTCTGTCGTCTTCGTCCCGACAGAGGGAGGGGAGTGTGGCCGGCGCGCGCGCCCGCCACCGCGCCACGCCACCTCTCTCCCTTCTTGCCTGCCCTCCCCTCCTCGCTCGTTGCCCTGGACGACGCCACGCCTCCCCCCTGCTCTCTCTCACTCTCCCCCGGCTCTCCCCTCCTCTCCCTCGCTCTCTCTTTCACACGGCCGAACACCACCGTCGCCGCCGTTCGCCATAGCAGCCATCTCCGGCCACCCCTCGCTCCCCCGACTAGCTCAGGAGCTCCGCCTCGACCTCCTCTTCCTCCCCACTGCTCCACGGGTCTCCGGAAGCTCTGCATCGCCGTCACG
>NC_041387.1:547958347-548040055 GCF_002162155.2 Triticum dicoccoides | reverse complement strand
GTCAGGTTTGACCTCAGCCAGCCGCAGTTGACCACTGACGTCATGCTGACGTCATGCTGGCGCAATAACTATAATTTCTGGATTTAATTTAAATCAGGAAATTCCAGAATATTATTTAAACTTCAAAAATTCATAACTTTTATTCTGTAACTCCAAATTGGACAAATTATATATGAAAAATGATCAGAAAAATCCAATCTATCCATCTGTACTATTTTCATGCATGATCAAACAAGTTAAATTGATGTTTTAAGCAGAACAAGGAAAAGCACTTTAAAAGGCCATGTTTGAGTTTGAAATTTGAATCTTTGATTCAAATTTGTTCAAACCCTTCTGGTTTTAGTTGCATTAGCCCAACACACTCATATTGCCATGTTTCATGCATGCATCATTTTGTTGCACATTGTTTGGTGATGGTTGTGTATCGGTGTGCTTTGCGACAGGTTCTGCCTCCGAGGAGTACCGTGATTACCCTAACGAAGAACCGTATCAGTGCATCGAACCATCAGGCAAGCAACCAACCATTTGATCATATCGATACAATCCCATGTTCTCGCTCCTGCTCTCTTTTACTGCATTAAGACAACGCATTTCAAACTGTTGTGTGCTACGGTAGTTGAACCCATTTCCTCTGCATGACCTGTCATTGCCACAGTAACTAGATGAAACCCACTAGCATGTGTAGGAGTTGTTTGAGCCATATGTATGTGTTGTTCCTACCTTGCTATGCCTGCTATGCTTAGAGTCGTGTCAGGTCTGGTTCATCTGGGTGATGGGCTAGAGTGAAATGTTTATGTCGGTAATGAGAGTGGTGTGGTGAACACGATTTGGTAAAGGTATCGATGAGAGGCCATGTAGGAGTACATGGTGGGTTGTTTCATTGAAGCCGACCTTAAGCACTGAGATCTGTATGTGTGATTTAAGAATCAGCTACTACCATGCATTGGGCCCGAAACCAATGGACCCTCTCGGCTTCTTATTCACCCTAGTTCTCCGTCCAGGAGTTGCAAGTAGTTTCTGGTGTTTGTAGCCTACTGGAGGCCGTGGACAGCGCTGACCGTAGGGGTGGGCTGTGATGCGGTAGGTACGTGGCACGGTGTACCGAATACCCGTTAGGTATCTCGGGAACCCTGTTCACATCGTTCGGGGCCGTATGGGAAACCTCGGCCGGACTCCATGCGGATGGTACCTGGATAGGCGATAAACCTGGACTGGAGGCTTAGGTGATTAGGTAGGTCGTGGCCGACACCCACGTTGGGCTTCCGCTTGAAGGTTGCCGAGTACATGTCGTGTAAACGACGGTAAGTGGTGAGAGCGTGTATGAAGAAGTACACCCCTGCAGGGTTAACATGATCTATTCGAATAGCCGCGTCCGCGGTAAAGGACTACTTGGTTGCCTATACAGTTCATAGACAAGTAAATGGAAACTGTTAAAAGCCTCAAGATAAGTGTGAGTGCCGAGGATGGCTCTTCCGTGGGAAGACGGAGGTGGATCCTCGGTAGTGTATTGAAGTGGTGAGTAGTGGACTCGTGTGCGCAAAACCATTTCAAGTTGGAGTATCGTAGGATAGTCTAGCCAAGAGTCGAAGCTGGCTTGCTGCAATAACTCCACCAACCCTTCTTGATAATATGCATGTATGTAGGATCTGATGTAAGTCTTGCTGAGTACCTTTGTACTCATGTTGCTATAATCTACATTTTACAGAAGACGCTGCAACCCCTTCTGATTGGTTCTATGTAGACGTTGACATCAACGAGTAGGCTAAAGACCCAGGTGGTGACCCTGAGCTTGTGAAGGACCACGTAGTATAGTTAGGCTTTCCAAGCCTCTTTTATTTTACTAGTTGTCTGTACTCAGACAAGTTACTTCCGCTGCCGGTTTGTATGACTGTATGACTTGTATGTTGGGTCGTGAGACCCGTACCTTTGTGTATGTTATGTATGGCTCCCTGAGCCTTAAATAAAGTACTTGAGTCATAGAGTCATGTTGTGATGCTTCGTTGTATTTGCACATATCGAGCATATTGTGTGTATGATTGAAATGCTTGGTATGTGTGGGATCTGACCATCTAGTTGTTTATCTTTAGTAGCCTCTCTTACCGGGAAATGTCTCCTAGTGTTACCGCTGAGCCATGGTAGCTTGCTACTGCTCTGGAACACTTAGGCTGGCCGGCATGTGTCCTTCTTCGTTCCTGTGTCTGTCCCTTCGTGGAAATGTCACGCTTTGAGTACCGGAGTCCTGTTAGCCCGCTACAGCCCGGTTTACCGGAGTCCTGCTAGCCCAGTGCTACAGCCCGGACCCACTTGCTGATGACCGACACGTTCGAAGCTGGGTCATGGATGCCTGTCCCTGTAAGTCTGTGCCACTTTGGGTTTACGACTAGTCATGTCAGCCCGGGCTCCTTATCATATGGATGCTAGCGACACTATCATATACGTGAGCCAAAAGGCGCAAACGGTTCCGGGCAAAGGTAAGGCGACACCCGTGGGAATACCGTGCGTGAGGCCGCAAAGTGATATGAGGTGTTACCGGCTAGATCGATGTGACATTGAGTCGGGGTCCTGACAGCGACAGAGAGACCTTCGGGCCCTCGACCCAAGCCGCACCCCGGCACCGCTCAAAACATAACAGAGTACGGGGAGACGCAACAGACCTGCGAGATATACTGGAGGACAAGGCAAGGCAAACAAGATCGATCTACGGATCGCGTGGGTAACCCACATCACGTGATGATAACCGTCACACCGCACATGATAAATACGGCCAGGCCGAATACAACAGACCAAGCTCATCCGAGCTGCGCCGTGATATAGCCCAGTACAGGGGCGCCGCACGCCCACTATGCTTCACAGATGAAGTAATGGATCATCAAATCCCTGAGGGTTTCAAGCCCGTAAACATTGAATCATATGACGGCACAACTGATCCCGCGATATGGATCAAGGATTACCTCCTTCATATCCACATGGCCCGTGGTGATGATCTACACGCCATCAAGTACCTCCCGCTCAAGCTTAAAGGACCAGCTCGACATAGGCTTAACAGCCTGCCAGTAGAGTCAATTAATTGTTGGGAGGACCTGGAATCCGCATTTCTTGACAACTTCCAGGGCACTTACGTGCGACCACCAGACGCCGACGGCCTAAGCCACATAATCCAGCAGCCAGAGTAGTCGGCCAGACAATTCTGGACACGGTTCCTAACCAAGAAAAATCAAATAGTTGACTGTCCGGACGCTGAGGCCCTTGCTGCCTTCAGGCACAACATCCGAGATGAATGGCTTGCCCGGCACCTAGGACAGGAAAAGCCGAAATCTATGGCAGCCCTCACAACACTCATGACCCGCTTCTGCGCGGGCGAAGACAGCTGGCTAGCTCGTAGCAATAACATAACCAAAAGCCCTGCTAATTCGGATACCAAGGACAACAATGGCAGGTCACGTCACAACAAACACACGCGCCGCATCAACGGCGACACTACTGAGGATACGGTAGTCAATGCCGGATTCAGAGGCTCTAAACCCGGTCAGCGGAAGAAGCCATTCAAAAGAAACCCTCCGAGCCCATCCAACTTAGACCGGATACTCGATCGCTTGTGCCAGATACACGGCACCCCCGAACAACCAGCCAACCACACCAACAGGGACTGTTGGGTGTTCAAGCAGGCAGGCAAGTTAAGTGCCGAAACCAGAGACAAGGGGCTGCGTAGCGATGACGAGGGGGAGCCCCGGCCGCTGAACAATAGAGGACAGAAGGGCTTCCCCCCGCAAGTGCGGACGGTGAACATGATATACGCAACCCACATCCCCAAAAGGGAGCGGAAGCGTGCCCTCAAGGACGTCTATGCGCTGGAGCCACTCGCCCCAAAGTTCAACCCATGGTCCTCCTGCCCGATCACCTTCGATCGACGGGACCACCCCACTAGCATCCGTCACGGCGGATTCGCCGCATTGGTCCTAGACCCAATCATTGACGGATTTCACCTCACTAGAGTCCTCATGGACGGCGGCAGCAGCCTGAACCTGCTTTATCAGGATACAGTGCGAAAATGGGTATAGATCCCTCACGGATTAAACCCACAAAGACAACCTTTACAGGTGTCATACCAGGTGTAGAAGCCAGTTGTACAGGCTCGGTTACACTCGAAGTGGTCTTTGGATCCCCGGATAATTTCCGAAGCGAAGAGTTAATCTTCGACATAGTCCCATTCCGCAGTGGCTATCACGCCCTGCTCGGACGAACCGCATTTGCAAAATTCAATGCGGTGCCGCACTACGCATATCTCAAGCTCAAGATGTCAGGTCCTTGCGGAGTCATTATGGTAAATGGAAACACTGAACGCTCTCTTCGAACGGAGGAGCACACAGCGGCCCTGGCGGCGGAAGTACAGAGCAGCCTCTCAAGGCATCTCCCTAATCCGGGTGTTAAATGTCCGGACAACGTCAAGCGCGCCCGAAGCAACCTCCAACAAAGCCGGCTGGCACGTTCCGAGCGAGCGTAGCAGTGCGGCCCCAACCCCAACCCTCGCCAAACGGTGATATCGGTACCACGCGTACATAATTACGCTTTGAAAATACCATGGGCATAAGAGGAGGGGCACAACTACGGCACACCCAGAATGCGGCTCAACCGCACTTAGGGGCTCCCTATTCCGCCGTTTTCTTTTTTATATACTTTCAGGACCCAACTATTCGGAAGGCCTGTCTGGCAATAAACTCGCCGAACACACGATGCAGCAGCCAGGGCGTGAACAAGCTGCGTCATATGTCCAGGTGGTCTCTATAACGAGCTAAATACCCGTTCTGCTTAAATTTACGCAGCTTGCCCCTGGAGGGGGACATGTCAAATAATCCCATCCCTTGCTTACCGCACTATTTATATCGTTCTGCTTTCATAGCAGCTCTTTTTTAATAAACAATACATAGCTCTTATCTATTATTGTATTCATCTATTTTTATACAAATATGTTCGATCATGACATTGTGCAACCGTACACTTTGGTACGGCCAATACACCAGGGGCTTAAGCACCCCATAACATGGTGTGAGAAGACTGAACACTCTCACGAGTGCGGCACCCTGAACTTATAGCACTATATGCATCAGCTCCGAATCATGTCTTTGGTCAATAGTTGGGTTTGCCCAGCTCCCATGTTTTGGTACCTTACGTTCCGCAATGTTGGCTAAGGTAGCGCTGGGAGAACTACTGCAATTGTGCCCCAGTTGAGCTGGGTTAACACCTCAGTAGAGAAAGCTAAAACTGACCGTCATGATAGTGCGAGAGACCGGTCGCTGTTCGCGAGGTTTTTTTCGAGTCCTTAAAGACTTATGCCGCTTAGAGCGAGGAACCGGACTTGTCCGGCCTAGGCGTGGATAGCGCCCCGAACTCGGTCTTCCGAATACTAGGGGCTTCGCCGAAATTTAAAATTATAGAATTCTATGGCTAAGTGAGAGTGATAAAGCATTATAAGTCCGACGGCCTGGTTCGTTGTGCTGAGCGCCTCCCTAGATGGACCCAAGAATGGGAACAAGAGCGCTCAGGTTTATCCCGAACACCCCAGCACTCGTGGCATGGGGGTCGAAGCCGACGACTTGCATCTCTCAGATTTGATAAACGGCCGCATAGAAGGTAATATTTTAAATTAATAAGCGTTGCTTAACGCATATGAACAAAGTTTTCAGCGTACAGGATAACAAATGCGAGACTACTAAAAAATTACCACTTTAGTGCACTCGTCCGCTATACGGCGAGCACCCTTCAGGACGCCCTTATAATACATCTCGTGCGTGCGATACTCCTTGCCCGGCGGTGGCGCGTCCGTCAAAAGCTTCTCAGCGTCCAGCTTGCCCCAATGCACTTTAGCACGGGCAAGAGCCCGACGGGCACCTTCGATATAGACGGAGCTCTTGACAACTTCAATCCACGGACACGCGTCCACCAACCGCCGCACCAAACCGAAGTAGCTCCCAGGCATGGCTTCTCCAGGCCACAGCCAAGCTATGAGGCCCTTCATGGCCTGTCCGGCCACCTTGTGGAGCTCGACCGGCTGCTTCAGCTGGTCGCTCAGGGGCACCGGATGTTCGGCCTCAGCATACTGAGACCAAAACACTTTTTCCGTCGAGATCCCCTCTTCAGCTCGGTAGTATGCGGCGACATTAGACACACTACGGGGCAGATCGGTGAACGCTCCTGGAGAGCTCTGGATCCGGGTAAGTAACAGATAATTTACTTTTATATTCTTGCTTTGCATAAAGAATGCCTTACTCGCCGCTATCTTCTTCATCGCCTCGATCTCCTGGAGGTCCTTCTGGGCTTCGGCCTTAGCGGTGTTGGCACTCTCAAGAGCCAAGGCGAGCTCGGACTGTCGTGTCTTCGAGTCGCGCTCCAAACTCTCGTGTTTTTCCACGAGAGCCCGGAGCTCTTGCCGCACCTCCGCCACCCGCGCCTCCTACTTCTCTCGCTCGGCGCGCTCTAGGGCCGCAATGTTTTCGGCCTCGGAGACCGCCTCCTTCAGGTCCGCCACCTCGGCCGTGGCCCCTGCAGCATTTAAGTTGGTCCTGTCATTATTTGCAACCAAGTATTTTTATATACATTTACATATGGTATTACATACCCTCCTTGTCGTCGAGCTGCTTCTTGGCATGGCCGAGCTCGCTCTCGGATAGCTCGAGGCTTCCCTTCAATGCATTGACCTCCGCAGTCAGTGCGGCAGAGGTCAGCAGCGCAGCCTGGATTCCCATATCGACATATTTTTACTAGACACCTGCGTATATCTTTTTAGATCCTCAGCTCGGCTTTTCTTTTCCGAACGCCGAACCGAGCATCAAGGGCTACTATCTACGCGGTAACATTTTTATATGTTTTAAATACATACCTCGAATCCTGTTAACAAACTTGTGCAGGCTTCTGTCAGCCCGCTCTTGGCGGACTGAACCTTTTGAATCACCGCACTCATAATAGTGCGGTGTTCCTCGTCGATGGAGGCGCCGTTAAGCGCCTCTAGCAAATTGTCCGACGCCTCCGGGTGGACGGAGATCGCTGGCAGCGTAGGCTCGCCCTTCTTATGAAGGCGCCGTCTGTCGGACTCTGGAACCGTTGGTGGTTCCGGAGCATTGTCCGGCCCTGGGCTGGACTTAGATCCCTCCGGGGCTTTGCCCCCTTTGGGCCTGGAGTCCGGGAGGTCGCCTTGGGGCGCCTCCAGGACCATCTCCTCCTGGTTCGGTCCCTTTCGGAACTCCGCCTCGGCGTCGTCCGGAGGGAGCGGGGAGGAAGCCGTCAGAAGTGAAGCGCTATTCACATCCGACGAATTCAGAGAGCCGCTCGCCGAATCGCCGAGCTGAACTCTGGGTGGCCTGCATAATTAAAATTCGGCATCAGAAGCTATCAAATAATAGAGGGGCGCCATGAGTCATTCGGGTAGCCGGACACTTACGATTTTGCCAGGGGCTTGCCCTGGATGGCCATTCCTCCCCGCCGTCTTCGGCATCGAAGGCATAGTCCGGCAGAAGGGTCTTCCCCTTATTGGCCCCCTCGGCCTCCCCAGTTGGGGCGACCTTCCTTTTCTTTCCACCCCCTGTTGGAGGGGGAGAGGCTTCTTCTTCTTCTTCTTCCTCCTCGTCTTCCAAGGAGGAGAGTGTGTCGGGGTCGTCGGGCGATGAATCCGACACCACCAGGCGCCGGGAGCTCTTTCGAGTCCCCGTGGCCTTCTTCTTGGCCTTCTTCTCTGGCACCACATGAGGCACCAGAACCAGCAGCTTCGTTAAACGAGCGTCCGCTTGGTCTTCGGGCAAAGGAGCTGGACAGCTGATCGGTCCGGCCCTCTCCTGCCAGTCCTGGCAAGGGGATGGGGGTTTAGATCCCGCATAAAATCAAATCTATGGAAAACAGATACCCCGTAATGGGAAAATTAGCTCACAGCGCTGGCTTGGCGCTTGGCGCAGAATCCGCGATCCTCCATGACAGGAGGCGGGACCTCGGAGCTCTTGAATAGCACCTTCCATGCATCCTCGTGCTTTGTGTCGAAGAGCCGGGACAGAGTCTGGTGCTGGGCCGGGTCGAACTCCCACAAGTTGAAAGCCCGTCGTTGACATGGGAGAATCCGGCGGAAGAGCATGACCTGGACTACAGTGACAAGTTTAACCTTCCTGCTAATCAGGTCTTTGATGCAGGTTTGAAGTGTGGTCACTTCTGCCGAATTACCCCACAACAGGCATGTCTCTTTCCAAGACGTGAGCCGTGTGGGAATGCTAGATTGTAATTTGGGGGCCGCTGCCCATTCAGGGTCGCGCGGCTCTGTGATGTAGAACCACCCCGATTGCCACCCTTTGATGGTCTCTGCGAAGGCGCCCTCGAGCCATGTGACGTTGGGCATCTTGCCCACCATGGCGCCTCCGCACTCTGCTTGGCGTCCGCCCACGACCTTCGGCTTGACGCTAAAAATGCGGAGGAAGGCCTCGCACACGATGATAAACGCCGAGATGTTGAGGATGAAGTTCGGGGCCAGATCATGGAAGTCCAGGCCGTAATAGAACATGAGCCCCCGGACGAACGGGTGAAGAGGAAATCCCAATCTGCAGAGGAAATGGGGAAGAAATACAACCCTCTCATGGGGCCTAGGGGTGGGGATGAGCTGCCCCTCGTTCGGAAGCCGGTGCGCAATGTCGTTGTGCAGGTATCCGGCTTTCCGCAACCTTTTGATGTGCCCCTCGGTGACGGAGGAGGCCATCCACTTGCCTCCCGCTCCGGACATGGTTGGAGTAGGTCGAGGCGAGATGTGCGGGCTTGGGCGTTGGAGCTTGAGTGCGCAAGGACGAATAAGCAAAGGAGGAAGAAGGCGTGAATGGAAAGGGTAGATGCTTATCCCCTTATATGGGCGGCCAAAACTACGAGCCCCCACCGGCCTAATAAAACTCGCTTATCTCCCAAGCGTTGCGGTTAATGGTGCGGTTGGGTTACCCACACCCGTATTGATGAGAATCCCGGAATAAGGGGACACAATCTCTGCTTTGACAAGACATGCCAAGGAAACCGCCTCGCTAAGCGCGCTGAGGTGGAACAGCAAAATGAATAAAGGCTAGGCCATGGCATGATGTCACGCCGCAGAATACGTCAGAAGATTAAATTTGTTTAAATATTATTCTCTCTATGGTGGCATGTGGAAATTATTTTGCAGAGCCGGACACTATCCTGGTGTTCAACATCTTCTATGAAGTATTCGGAGGAGGAACCCGCCTTGCAATGCCGAAGACAATTTGCGCACCGGACTCGTCGTCATTGAAGCCTGGTTCAGGGGCTACTGAGGGAGTCCTGGATTAGGGGGTGTCCGGATGGCCGGACTATGACCTTTGGCCGGACTCCCAGACTATGAAGATACAAGATTGAAGACTTCGTCCTGTGTCCGGATAGGGACTTTCCTTGGTGTGGAAGGCAAGCTTGGCGATGCGATATGAAGATCTCCTCCGATTGTAACCGACTCAGTGTAACCCTAGCCCTCTCCGGTGTCTATATAAACCGGAGAGTTTTAGTCCGTAGGATGAACAACAATCATACCATAGGCTAGCTTCTAGGGTTTAGCCTCTCTGATCTCATGGTAGATCAACTCTTGTAAGACCCATACCATCAATATCAATCAAGCAGGAGTAGGGTTTTACCTCCACCTAGAGGGCCCGAACCTGGGTAAAAACATCGCGTCCCTTGTCTCTTGTTACCATCTGCCCAGACGCACAGTTCGGGACCCCCTACCCGAGATCCGCCGGCTTTGACACCGACACCCTCCATGATCGATTCCCCCTCTAGCAGATCGCCAAAATAGGCCCCAAGATGGGATCTCACGGGTACAGAAGCTGGCGGCGGTGGAAAAGTGGTTTCATGGCTCCCCCTGATGTTTCTAGGGTATAAGAGTATATATAGGCGAAAGAAGTACGTTGGTGGAGCTACGAGGGGCCCACGAGAATGGGGGCGCGCCTACCCCCTCGGCGTGCCCTCCTGCCTCGTGGCCTCCTTGTAGAGTCCCAGACTTCAACTCCAAGTCTTCTGGATTGCTTTTGGTCCAAGTAAGATCCTCACGCTTTTGGTCCAAGTAAACTCCAGGTCCTCCTCGAAGGTTTCATCCGTTTTGACTCCCTTTGATATTCCTTTTCTGTAAAACACTAAAATGGGCAAAAAAACAGAAACTGGCACTGGCCCTCCGGTTAATAGGTTAGTCCCAAAATTAATACTAAAGAGCATATTAAAGCCCATTAAACATCCAAAACAGATAATATAATAGCATGGAACAATAAAAAATTATAGATTCATTGGAGACGTATCAGAAACCTTGCTCAATAATTCTCCAAAGGTTAGTGTTACTATGATTTAAATGACGTTTAAAGCGGTAGGCCCAAGAGGCAAAATCCTCATTTTTCACAAACTTAGGAGGAGGACTAACATGATTCAAATGAGTGGAGGGAACCGGTACTCTAGGAGGACCAACATTTTTCACAAACTTAAGAGAAACTCCTTGAACATGCCTTTGACCTCGGTCGTCGTGGAGGTTTCCAATGTGTCCAAAGCCACATTGAATTCCTCACGTGATACCGCTGATACCCCATCGGCAGAGACGAAGAAGGATTCACACCGGGGTGCTCCTCCTCACTGTCTATGGTGTCAACCATACTCTTAGGACGGTAAAGTCCTTAATAAAGAGACGAGGCTCTGACACCAATTGAAAGGATCGATATAGTTTACTAGAGGGGGGGTGAATAGACAACTAACAATTTTTAGCTTTTCTTTACCAAATTAAACTTTTCATCAAAGTAGGTTGTTTAGATATGCAACTAGCTGAGAAACTTATATGATGCAACAACAACAAGCACACAAGCAAGGAAGGGATATAACAAAATATAAGCTTGCACAAGTAAAGGTGAGAGATAACCAAAAGTGGAGTTGATCGAGATGAGGATGTGTTACCGAAGTTCCATCCCTTTGAGGGGAAGTACGTCTCCGCTGGAGCGGTTTGGAGGCACAATGCTCCCCAAAAAGCCACTAAGTCCACCATATTCTCCTCATGCCCTCACAATGCGAGATGCCGTGATTCCACTATTGGTGCCCTTGGAGGTGGCGACTGAACCTTTACAAACATGGTTGGGGCAATCTCCACAACTTAATTGGAGGCTCCCAATGACACCACGAAGCTTCACCATAATGGACTATGGCTCCGCGGTGACCTCAACCATCTAGGGTGCTCAAACACCCAAGAGTAACAAGATCTGCAAGGGATTAGTGGGGGGAATGAAATTTCTCTTGGTGGAAGTGTAGATCGAGGCCTTCTCAACCAATCCCTAGAGAATCAACATGTTTGATTGGCTAGGGAGAGAGATCGGGCGAAAATGGAGCTTAGAGCAACAACAGAGCTTCGGGATGGAAGAGGTGCTCAACTCGGAGAACAAGACCCCCCCTTATATAGTGAAAGGACAAATCCAACCGTTACCCACTTATCCAGCCCGCGACATGTGGTACTACTGCACTAGACATGCGGTACTACCACAAGGGCATGTGGTACTACCGCGAGGCACTACGGTACTACCGCTTGCATGGCAGGAGCCAGACCAGCCCTGCGTTCGAACATAGAGTAGTAAAACTGTCAGAGCGGTACTACCGCTCGCCCTTGCGATACTACCGCAAGGCAGGTGTGGGGACCCCGACTCATAAGTCGAGATCACCGAATGCACGTGTACAGTGATCCCAACGATCAATGCTCACTGAACACACAGAAGCTGAATAACAAGAGTCTTACATCCATACATACCGTCTTACACAAATTATGACCATTATGGTCAAGTCTTACATTGATAAAGCCTTAAGGGCTGAACATCAAATGAAACACAAGCAGCGGAAATCTTCGTCGGTAAGTAGAACCCATGCCATCTGCCTTAACCCTACAGGCATTCTGACTGGGAAACGTCCTAGTTTGCATGTTCGTCTCCAAAGAACTCTTCATCGAACTCCGGTTCTTCCATGCCTGGCCAATTAAATAACCAGTGGCAAGCCAATGAGTACTTTGAATGTACTCGCAAGAAACCCTTGTTTTGGTTCAAGTTACAACAATGCATGATATAGGTAAATTTTTGCAGAAAGCTAGTTTTGAGTGCAATGACATGTTCAACAACTTGTAAGATATGCATCAGGAGAATTCAAGTAACCATGAGGACAGGTTACATATATCAACATAAATAGACTGGGCACCAACCCAACTCAATCATGTCAAGTCCTTTGACCTGACCCAAGTAATTTTATCAACTCACACACACGGTTGTAAAACTCTGGACATAGTTTAAGCAGCACCGCCCAACTGTCCTTGACCGTGGACACAGCTATTCGAAAAGTTTTACACTCTACAGAGGTTGCACACTTTAACCACAAGATCCGGGGAACTTCCGTGTCATCCACGACCCGCGATACCTCAAGTACCCGGGGTAAGCACCCGATCACTACCTTTCCCTAGACGACACTAACAAGGAGTCCACTCGTTGTTCCGTATCCTCACAATGTACATCATACGAGACTCACTCGAGATCGTAACATCCGAGAGGGGACACAATGGTGTATCTGGTGCCCTGTGAAAACAGTCATGGCTGCCCTACGTGGCACGACCCTGTCCCGAGAGAGATCACCAACTCTCCCCCATCACTAGTAATGCGGGCTCCAAGTTAGTATCGGCCTAGGTAATCAATAATGCCCTTTCCCATATAAGGGTAGAGCAGTTGCGCATGTAAGGTTGGGACAGTCAACAAATCTTAAATCTAATCCGTTTTCGAAAACAACACACACACTTGCCTTGGTACACCACTTCGTCATCAAGTGGTTACCCATCTCATCATCTCCCTTGGGCATAAGTGGCACCCGACGAGGTTTTCGAGAAGTCTTTGGAAAATGCTTTGTCTCCTTCACCATGCATATACCCGTCCCTTTTTGCGTAGCATCTACTTTAGCATCCTATCTACTCCCACCGGCATAACCCTCATAAGAAGGTAGGGTCATGCACAATGCAAGTATCGACAAGGAAGTACGGTGGCAAACCATCAAAGTGGTTACTACCTCATCATGATTCCGTTGCAACAACAATATGGTGCTATATGATATGCATAAAAAGGGTTTCATAGACATGGTCAAAGGGTTGCTTGCCTTGGTCTTCAAAGTCTTCAAGTCCTTCTCCTTCTTCTTATCCAACAGCTTCGTCAAATACGGGATCTATTAGTCGCAAAAGAAATGATGGGAAAATAAGCTAATAGTAAAACAGAAAAAATCAAAGTGCTCAAAAAATGTCAACTTATTTTTGTTAAATACTAGGGTGAAAACTAAGAAGGGGAAAATTCCTAGTTTTGGATTTGTGGTAGCATAATAGAAGAAATGGATTTTCAGAGGGGTTTAAATATATTCAAATTTGAATTTGAATATGAACAGTACAAAAAAGTTGGTTGGTCGTGAATGAAAGTTGCACCATTAAATAGGTTGCAATATTTCAGGAATTTAGGAGTTGGAATTAATTTATTTGGACAAATATTTAAATCTTTGGAATTTTTGCAAGCTTGACAGAAAAGAAAAAGGAAAAGGAGCACTGTGCCTGCTGGGCCAGAACAGCCGCAGTGCAGCAGGCCCAGCCAGAGAGGCGGCCCAGCGCACTGGTGCACGCACGCGCGCCAGGTTTAAACCTGACGGGAGGGGCCCATGCATCAGCGAGAGAGAGAGGGGGCGATGGAGGGGAGAGGCTGACAGGTGGGGCCCGCCTGTCATCCCTAACCCTACGACAGAGGGCTGGCGAGCTCACTGGCGACGTTTCCGGGCACGGCGGGGTGAGCTGATGGCACCGCTGGACTCCTCGTCGTGTCGCTGTTTGGGTGGTGCTGGAGTTGGCCGGAGGGGAGCAGTGGTTCACCGGTGATGAGGTTCGTGACGGAGGAGCGCCGGGCGTTGATGGCTCCGGCTGTTTTCGACTACAAAACGAGCGGGAAAGAGGAGGGAATCGATCAGTGAGCAATGGGAGTTCTAGAGAAGCAATAAAGAGGGCCAGGGGTGGCCTATACTATGAGATCGACGGCGACCCGAGGCGGCGGAGCTCGAGCTCGATCTCGAACTCGGGCGCTTCTGGAGATGAACTGGGGTGCGGGGGGGGCTAGTTGGAGTGGGATAGGACGAGTGGTGGTGAGGGAGAGGTTCAGGGAGGCCTTTAAGTAGGCGAGCCATGGCTCACCGTAGACCCGTGCGCTGGCGAGGTCATTGTCGTTGTTGTGGGTCATGGGGGCGCGCGTGGGCATGTCTGGGGTGCTCGTGGGTTCGGTCTAGAGCAAGGGAAGGAAGAGAGAGGAAGTAGGAGGGGCCAGAGCCGCCGCGCGTGTGAGGCCGCTCATTGGAGCTCTCGGGCGGCCAGTGCGCGTGCAAGCAAGGCAGAAGGAGGGAGAAGGAGGAGGGGGACAGAGGCGTGGCGTGCTGAGGATGTTGAGGCGCATCGTCGGGCGCGCTGGGGAGGCCCGAGGTGGCTGGAGGCGGTTGGAAGGGGGCGGCTACAGTGCGGGAGCGCATTGTAGCGCGCTCCAGAGCCTGCCTTTGGCTGCCATGGCATTGTTTAAGGGGCAGGGGCGTGCCCACTCATGTCTGGTAGCGCTAGGGAGAAGTAAACAAGTGGGGAGGGGCATTAGATGCCCTGGAGATCCACTGGAGTGAGGAGGGAGGTGAGAAAGGAGAAGAATGATGTTGTCCAGAAGGGTAAATGGGGATGTTTCACCCTTCAATCATTGAGTTGAGGCCAAGGAAGAGTTACTGGAGGTAGAGGAGGACTTGGAGGGGCTGTGGTAAAAAGTGGAGGCCACGGAGAAGAGTGGAAGTGGTCAAAACAGGGGTTTTAGTAAAATGCCAGAAGGTGTTTGTTGCTGGTTTGGGCAAGAATATGAACTCCTCTTGTCATGAGGCTTGACAAGGTAAAATGGCATGAGATAATAATAGGTTCCACCAAGGTTGAGTCCATTTGGGCAAAGTTGCCAATGCAACTTTTGTAAACCCTAGAAATCAGCAGAAATGGACTTTCCAAGATTTAGTCATGCAAACCTATTCTCCTTGATGCACCACTTGGTGTAGTGTCATAATTTGAGGTTCTGAACATGTCCTCAAAAGTTGAGATCAAAAGGAGGAAGTTTCCAATGTAGAGTTGTTCAAATTTGGTTCTGGACAGGAAGGGTTTTGGTGCACTTTGATGAAGTTAACTTGTTCTCCAACTTGTGCCATTTGGTCTATATGAGTTATTAGACCATTTGAGCATGTTCACAAGGTTTGAGAGCATTTGGACATGTTTGGCAATGTAAAGTTGCTCAAACTTCAAAATGGACAGAAATGGTTTTGAGGGGATTTCATGGGGTTATACTATTCTCCATGACATGATACTTGTCAAGATCATCCAACATGCCATATGTGACATGATATAATTTTCTTGGAATTTTTGGAGAATATGTCCTTTGTACATATTTCAAAAGCTTGAAATATCCAGAAAAGGTTTTTGAGGGATTTGACCAATATTTTGAACATGACCATGTGTTGAAACTCTTATATATGGACAATATATGTCCACTGAGTTTCCGTAGGTTTTTGTCAAATATTTTTGAAACAATAAAATAATTTTTCCCTATTAAAGACCATTTCTGGCCGTAAGAAAAAAGTTTTAAATAAAATAGGAAAATAACTTTTAAAAATATATTTTTGTGGTTTATGGGTATCCTATATCTAATAGGAGTCAAATATATTTTTGGAAAAATTTTATTGCCCTTAATTAAGTACTTGCAGTGCAAACCTTAATTTAGGGGGTTTTGAAAAACTAATTTTTGAAAACACTATTTGGACAAATTATTTTTGCAAGAAATTATTTTTATGTCGTATACACATGGCATGATCATTGGGAAAGGTTTTTGGATCAAGGAGAAGGAGTATAAGAGTTGGAGGATTTATTTTATTTTTAGAGCACTTGCAAACAACAAACAAAAACCAATTAAGGCAAGGTCCAAAACACTCAAAAGTTTTTGTCAAACCACATTTTATCATGATTGTTAGCTTAAGTGTAGTGGCATGAAAATCAGGGTGTGAAAGACCTACCCCCGTTACAAGAATCTCATCCCCGAGATTCCCAAACTAGGTGCGGAAAGGGATACAGAAACTTGGATCTGGGGTAGTCTTCAAGTCCTCATGTTGCTTATGCTTCCGTGTAGTGCTCCATTGAGCTTGAAGTACTTGATGGTGTGGCTTCGTGTATGACGCTCTTCTTGATCCAGGTTGCTAATGGGTAGCTCGCAGTAGGTTAGATTGGGATAGGGGTCGATGGCTCGGTGGTCAATGCCCTCGTAGAGATCGAGCAAGTTAGGAAGTTGGAAACACTTCCGGGGTTGTGATGCATGGAAAGCGTTGTGCACAATGGGTAACTCAGGTGGTAACTCTAGCTGGGAGCCGTCTACTCTTTGTCTTGAAGTGATCTCGGAGGGGGCTGATGAATCTTGGTGTGGGTTCCCTTGGCATGGAAATGCTTGGTTCCTTAGAGAGGAGTGGCTTGCAGATACACCTGGTCTTCGACGTGGATGTTTACTTCTTGATGATGGTGGTAGTTCTTCCTCCTTGGCATGGCGGTCTTCAAATGTTCCGGGACTAGCTGAACGGCTCTTCTTTCGTCTTCAGGTGGACAAGTAGGTCACCAAATGATGATGACAACTATCTTGTCTAAGCACTCCATGAAGGCTTTGTTCACGGGGTACATAAAGTAGGCTGGGGCATTGGTGATGGTCACTGTTGAGCATTGGCCATGGTCTTATCGATCTAGAGCCAAAGCCCAAGGCCAGGATCCGACCATGTTGTGGCTTGGTAGGGCATAAGGGTTTCAAGGATTCTAGTGTGCGAGTGAATGTTTATCATCCCATCCTTGAGCACAGTTTCTGAGATGCCAATTGTGCTATCTAGTCCTTTAAACAAATCACATCATATCACTGATGGTATCATTTCGTATAGGTCAACTCCAATCATCACTCATGTGATTCATATCCTCATGACTCCCGAGAGGAGGTCTAACAAAATCATATATGTTACAATCCCCAAACCCATATGTATGTCTACCCCTAAAAATCCATGGGTAGAGCATACAAGCTTCCAAGCTGGAATAAAACACGACAATCCAAGTGCTCATCCTATTCTTCCAAGGTCCATGTTAGTGCATCTCTTTCCTAAGGAAACACGTCGTATGCCACTCCAAAATCTTGTTTCCTTTTCTATGAATCAACTCCAACAACCCGTTAACTTCCATCAATCACTACTCAATCCATTAATTCTACAAATCCAATGTTTATGGTGTTCCACATGATCTTCTAAAGTCCTTATAATCCCCAAACACTTGAAAGAGCTATATTTACTATAGTCAGTCCACCAATTCCCATTATCAGGGTCAAGTAACTCCAAGGTCAAGCATATATAGATCCCTAAATAAACTCTCACAATTAATCCAATCTCCTAGTTTATCGTCCATCGAGAAACATGGTATCATGATCGAGATCGTCAGTCTAAATCCAATTTACTCCGAACCATGTAGAAATACTCAGCATCTATATTCAACTAGAATCACCTACTTAAATCCAAATCTCTTGTCCAACGAGAATTCCTACATGTTTCCCTCAAGTTATTCACGTAATATCAACTGTCTCCTATCAATATCATCTGATCAAGTCAAAATCCTTGCTCTTCCAGGAGTTTCAAGTTGCGATCATAATTGTCCTATAAATCCAATTTACTCAGGGGTAATGAAAGCTATGCTACTCTATAATCATGATCCCACCAAGTTCATCTACCAACATGGTAGCCTTATAATCCACCAAGGAGTCTCAGATAATTCCTCAAAGTCATTGATATAAACTCACCAAGTCATTTTTCCTCTGTTCCCATATCCTTAAATTGGTCTTCCCTATGGCATCGTCAGTTTTGGTGCTATCTTAGGATGATAATGTGCTCGTTCACTATGTCCACTAGTTCCCTAATGAACCCACTGATAAGCAAGGTTAGGGAGTCTTAACAGGTTCTCTTGCAATTCTGTGGGTTAATCACATGGTTAAGGATTCGAGCTGGGGTATCTTATGAAGTCGCGAAGGGTCTAGGAATGGGTTTCTAATCTTGAGGGGCAACCATAACTCTAAGGGGCTACACTTGGTCGAGGAGGTTGTAGCAGAAGTCTTTAGTGCTGGTTGGTTGACAAAGTAGAATCCTTGGTGTATCTTGTCTTTCTAGCCTTCATTTGAGGAGAGAGATGAGAGGGAGAGGTAGCATAGAGGAGGGGAATGCCTAAATGGGGTTCTATAGTGCAAGTGCAAACAATCAGGTGAAAAAGGGGCCAAATACAAGCAATAAGATAAGGGAGGTGATATAGATGCGTACTTGCCGCCTAGGGCAAAAGTGCGACCTATATCAAAACACAAACAAATAAAAACAAGCAACACACAATCATGGTTCTATTCAAACTATCATATGGACTCGACTGCGCATAGGGGGTACATGACTCATCCTACCCTAGGGGTTCTCGGACTCAGTAGTCGTGCCTTGTGCCTCATGCAGTCTTTTGAGTTTTCCTCAGGTGTTGCTACGTCTCTTGTAGTTGTTTGATGAAACAATCTGGGTTGAGCCTGAAGAATCTTCAACAACTTCTCTCCTAATGAGGTGATGGGGTGAAGGTGGCTCCTCGTGGCTAGCATTGACTTGATCTTCTCTTGTCTTCTTAATCATGACAATCACTTTTGCCTTTTTAAGGTGTTGGCGGTTCCAGG
Organism: Triticum dicoccoides; assembly: GCF_002162155.2. Taxonomy (NCBI): domain Eukaryota; kingdom Viridiplantae; phylum Streptophyta; class Magnoliopsida; order Poales; family Poaceae; genus Triticum; species Triticum dicoccoides. The sequence continues at coordinate 548,021,246 of NC_041387.1, read as the reverse complement.
TGGCAATCCTTTATGCAATGACATTAACAAGGCATAGTAGAGGTCCAATCTGTCGGGCACATTGTTGACAATATCATCACCGAGAGCGGGGGATGAAGAGAACCGTTTTCCTGCTCACTATAGTGAGGCGGACCAAATGGCGAGTTTCTCATCCACCGGTGGTTGCTGACACAACAATGATAAGGACAAGGTTGCTCTACTAGCGATGTATATCCTGATCTTGCGTATCCTATGCACTGGTCATCATAGGCCAAGGTCGCTTAATCCTGGGTCAATTTCAAAGGTGTCACCATCCTCTGGGTCTTCATGTCCTCATTCCTCGAGGGTGTATCTTCTGTTGGCATCGTCTTGCTGTGGTGTTGCCAATCTTGTGTTTAGAAGAGGTGGGTGAGTGTCTGGCAAGGCGTCTTCCTTCTAGATTATCCACGAGGATTACAAGGAATCCCGTGGTCAGGGGCATATGGACTCTAGCGACCATTTAAATTTTTTGAAGGGGGAGAGATCAATGGGGAAAGTATACCTTAGTTTTTGAAAAACTGAGAAGGGAAGAGAAGTATAGATAGTTCTGAAAACTTGTAATAGTTTTGGAAATAGTTTTACCCTAACTAACGACCATGATAACTAAGGCTTCCTACAGTCAGGATGCCTCTGATACCAGCTCTATGGGGACCCCGACTCATAAGTCAAGATCACTGAATGCACGTGTACAGTGATCCCAGAGATCAATGCTCATGAACGCACAGAAGCTCAAGAGTCTTACATCCATACTTACCGTCTTACACAAATTATGACCATTATGGTCAAGTCTTACATTGATAAAGCCTTAAGGGCTGAACATCAAATGAAACACAAGCAGCGGAAATCTTCATTGGTAAGTAGAACCCATGCCATCTGCCTTAACCCTACAGGCATTCTGACTGGGAAATGTCCTAGTTCGCATGTTCGTCTCCAAATAACTCTTCATCGAACTCCGGTTCTTCCATGCCTGGCCAATTAAATAACCAGTGGCAAGCCAATGAGTACTTTGAATGTACTCGCAAGCAACCCATGTTTTAGTTCAAGATACGACAATGCATGATATAGGTAAATTTTTGCAGAAAGCTAGTTTTGAGTGCAATGACATGTTCAACAACTTGTAAGATATGCATCAGGAGAATTCAAGTAACCATGAGGACAGGTTACATATATCAACATAAATAGAGTGGGCACCAACCCAACTCAATCATGTCAAGTCCTTTGACCTGACCCAAGTAATTTTATCAACTCACACACACGGTTGTAAAACTCTGGACATAGTTTAAGCAGCACCGCCCAACTGTCCTTGACCGTGGACATGGCTATTCGAATAGTCTTACACTCTGCAGAGGTTGCACACTTTACCCACAAGATCCGGGGAACTTCCGTGTCATCCACGACCTGCGATACCTCAAGTACCCGGGGTAAGCACCCGATCACTACCTTTCCCTAGACGACACTAACAAGGAGTCCACTCGTTGTTCCGTATCCTCATGATGTACATCATACACGACTCACTCGAGATCGTAACATCCTAGAGGGGACACAACAGTGTATCCGGTGCCCTGTGAAAATAGTCATGGCCGCCCTACCTGGCACGACCCCGTCCCGAGAGAGAGCACCAACTCTCCCCCATCACTAGTAATGCGGGCTCCAAGTAAGTATCGGCCTAGGTAATCAATAATGCCCTTTCCCATATAAGGGTAGAGTGGTTGCGCATGTAAGGTTGGGACAGTCAACAAATCTTAAATCTAATCCGTTTTCAAAACAACACACACACTTACCTTGGTACACCACTTCGTCATCAAGTGGTTACCCATCTCATCATCTCCCTCGGGCATAAGTGGCACCCGACGAGGTTTTTGAAAAGTCTTTTGAAAATGCTTTGTCTCCTTCACCATGCATATACCCGTCCCTTTTTGCGTAGCATCTACTTTAGCATCCTATCTACTCCCACCGGCATAACCCTCATAAGAAGGTAGGGTCATGCACAATGCAAGTATCAACGAGGAAGTACGGTGGCAAACCATCAAAGTGGTTACTACCTCATCATGATTCCGTTGCAACAACAATATGGTGCTATATGATATGCATAAAAAGGGTTTCATAGACATGGTCAAAGGGATGCTTGCCTTGGTCTTCAAAGTCTTCAAGTCCTTCTCCTTCTTCTTATCCAACTACTTCGTCAAATACGGGATCTATTCGTCACAAAAGAAATTACGGGAAAATAAGCTAATAGTAAAACAGAAAAAATCAAAGTGCTCACAAAAATGTCAACTTATTTTTGTTAAATACTAGGGTGAAAACTAAGAAGGGGAAAATTCCTAGTTTTGGATTTGTGGTAGCATAAAGAAATGGATTTTCAGAGGGGTTTAAATATATTCAAATTTGAATTTGAATATGAACAATACATAAAAGTTGGTTGGTCATGAATGAAAGTTGCACCATTAAATAGGTTGTAATATTTTAGGAATTTAGGAGTTGGAATTAATTTATTTGGACAAATATTTAAATCTGTGGAATTTTTGCAAGTTTGACAGAAAAGAAAAAGGAAAAGGAGCACTGTGCCTGCTGGGCCAGAACAGCCGCAGCGCAGCAGGCCCAGTCAGAGAGGCGGCCCAGCGCACTGGTGCACGCGCGCGCGCCAGGTTTAAACCTGGCGGGCGGGGCCCACGCGTCAACAAGAGAGAGAGGGGGCGATGGAGGGGAGAGGCTGACAGGCGGGGCCCGCCTGTCATCCCTAACCCTGCGATAGAGGGCTGGCGAGCTCATCGGCGATGTTTCCGTGCACGGCGGGGTGAGCTGATGGCACCGTTGGACTCCTCGTCGTGTCGCTATTTGGGTGGTGCCGGAGTTGGCCGGAGGGGAGCAGTGGTTCGCCGGCGACGAGGTTCGCGGAGGAGGAGCGTCGGGCGTTGATGGCTCCGGCTGTTTCCGACTACAAAACAAGCGGGAAAGAGGAGGGAATCGATCGGTGAGCTATGGGCGTTCCAGAGAAGCAATAAAGAGGGCCAGGGGTGGCCTGTACCGTGAGATCGACGGTGACCCGAGGCGGCAGAGCTCGAGCTCGATCTCGAGCTCGGGCGCTTCTGGAGATGAACTGGGGTGCGGGGGGCCTAGTTGGAGTGGGATAGGACGAGTGGTGGTGAGGGAGAGGTTCGGGGAGGCCTTTAAGTAGGCGAGCCACGACTCACCGTAGACCCATGCATTGGTGAGGTCATTTCCGTTGTTGTGGGTCACGGGGGCGCGCGTGGGCATGTCTGGGGTGCTCATGGGTTCGGTCCAGAGCAAGGGAAGGAATAGAGAGGAAGCAAGAGGGGCCAGAGGCGCCGCGCGTGTGAGGCCGCTCATTGGAGCTCTCGGGCGGTCGGTGCGCGTGCAAGCAAGGCAGAAGGAGGGAGAAGGAGGAGGGGGACAGAGGCGTGGCGTGTTGAGGACATCGAGGCGCATCGTCGGGCGCGCTGGGGAGGCCCGAGGTGGCCGGAGGCGGTTGGAAGGGGGCGGCTACAGTGCGGGAGCGCACTGTAGCGTGCTCCAGAGCATGCCTTTGGCTGCCATGGCATTGTTTAAGGGGCAGGGGCCTGCCCACTCATGTCTGGTAGCACTAGGGAGAAGTAAACAAGTGGGGAGGGGCATTGGATGCCCTGGAGATCCACTGGAGTGAGGAGGGAGGTGAGAAACGAGAAGAATGATGCTGTCCAGAAGGGTAAATGGGGATGTTTCACCCTTTAATCATTGAGTTGAGGCTAGGGAAGAGTTACTGGAGGTAGAGGAGGACTTGGAGGGGTTGTGGTAAAAAGTGGAGGCCACGGAGAAGAGTGGAAGTGGTCAAAACAGGGGTTTTAGTAAAATGCCAGAAGGTGTTTGTAGCTGGTTTGGGCAAGAAGATGAACTCCTCTTGTCATGAGGCTCGACAAGGTCAAATGGCATGTGATAATAATAGGTTCCACCAAGGTTGAGTCCATTTGGGCAAAGATGCCAATGCAACTTTTGTAAACCCTAGAAATCAGCAGAAATGGACTTTTCAAGATTTAGTCATGCAAAACTATTCTCCTTGATGCACCACTTAGTGTAGTGTCATCATTTGAGGTTCTGAACATGTCCTCAAAAGTTGAGATCAAAAGGAGAAAGTTTCCAGTGTAGAGTTGTTCAAATTTGGTTCTGGATAGGAAGGGGTTTGGGGCACTTTGATGAAGTTAACTTGTTCTCCAACTTGTGCCATTTGGTCTATATGAGTTATTAGACCATTTGAGCATGTTCACAAGATTTGAGAGCATTTGGACATGTTTGGCAATGTAAAGTTGCTCAAACTTCAAAATGGACAGAAATGGTTTTGAGGGGATTTCATGGGGTTATACTATTCCCCATGACATGATACTTGTCAAGATCATCCAACATGCCATATGTGACATGCTAGAATTTTCTTGGAATTTTTGGAGAATATGTCCTTTGTAAATATTTCAAAAGCTTGAAATATCCAGAAAAGGTTTTTGAGGGATTTGCCCAATATTTTGAACATGACCATGTGTTGAAACTCTTATATATGGACAATATATGTCCACTGAGTTTCCCTAGGTTTTTGTCAAATATTTTTGAAACAATAAAATATTTTTTCCCTATTAGAGACCATTTCTGGCCGTAAGAAAAAGCTTTTAAATAAAATAGGAAAATAACTTTTAAAAATATATTTTTGTGGTTTCTGGGTATCCTATATCTAATAGGAGTCAAATATATTTTTGGAAAGATTTTTACTGCCCTTAATTAAGTACTTGCAGTGCAAACCTCAATTCAGGGTTTTTTGAAAAACTAATTTTTGAAAACACTATTTGGCCAAATTATTTTTGCAAGAAATTATTTTTATGTCCTATACAGATGGCATGATCATTGGGAAAGGTTTTTGGATCAAGGAGAAGGAGTATAAGAGTTGGAGGATTTATTTCATTTTTAGAGCACTTGCAAACAACAAACAAAAACCAATCAAGGCAAGGTCCAAAACACTCAAAAGTTTTTGTCAAACCACATTTTATCATGATTGTTAGCTTAAGTGTAGTGGCATGAAAATCAGCGTGTGACAGCAGGGTTTGTCTGGGCTGGGAAAGCACGGACGAAGAAAAATACATCAGTGGCTACTTCCGCTGAGTTTCGATCTGTGCAAAAATCCGACACGGTACTACCGCATCTAGGGAGCGGTATGAAAGTGCAACTAATCCCTGTGTGGTTTTGGTAATTCTTAACAACATATAGTTCATTGAACTAATGCTCTTTCAAGATGATCGTTTCAAAAAGTTCAATGATTGGCATGGCATGGACTAGAGATGTGGACCCCTCAAAATGCTAAGGACATATATTGGCAACAAGCTCAAGACTCTACTTTTTCATTTTAGTGATCCAAGATCACATTGAGTCCATAGGAAAGCCAATCTATTAAAAGGGGATGAGGTTGTCAGATTTCGGGTTCCGGCAGACCCTTAAGGTTCGAACACTGGGGTGCACGCGGAGATCACACCTACTGTCTACCAGTGTCTCATCGCCTCGCAAGGATCTAAACTACACGAAGAACAACACAAAGGACGCAAGGTTTACACTGGTTCGGGCCACCATTGTGGTGTAACACCCTACTCCAGTGCATGGTGTGGTGGATTGCCTCTGGGGCTGATGATGAATAGTACAAGGGAAGAACAGCCTTGCGAGGGTCTGTTCTTGGCTGGTGTGATGAACTGCTAGGGGGAGTTCAGTCACTTCTCTCTCTCTCTCTCTTTCTATCCTTGTTCTCTCCATCTCACTACCCTGTGGGTGGCTAGTCCTATTTATAGGCGGAGGCCCTGGGCCTCTTCCCAAATATTGAGCGGGAAGGGCGCCAACAGTTGGCCATTTTGAAGGGGAACATCTAGTACACTTATCCTGACTAAAGTTGGTCCTCGCCTGCCAAAGACCCTGACGATGACGCTGGCTTGGGCTCCACGATGACCTCCGTTTTGCCGTCCTGCTGGTCTTGGTCTTGTTGCACCGAAATGTTTGCCTTTGCTTGATACTCTCGCCTGCGCTTGCCCCCTTTGCACCAAAGAGGAAACAAGGACTCTGCGCAGGCTGGCGCCCGCCTGGCCTTGGTCGTCATGGCTTGCGTCATAGACACCTCGTGAGGTACCCCGCCTTGATCTCTCCGCCTCCTCGCGAGCCAGCCTAACGAGGTTGTCCCTGAGGAAGCCTCCTGTCGTCCACCCCGCGAGGCTTGGCCCCTCGTGAGGGTCTTGAGCATGTGTTGAAGAAGATGGGCCATACTGGGCCACTCCTTGAGCCACGCCGTAGGCCGTAGGCAGGCAAGTCTGGGTACCCCCGTTCCCAGAACACCGACAGTAGCCCCCGGGCCCAAGGCGCGCTTGGACTTGGCTTAGCAGAGAAGTGAAGAGGCAGGTGCAAAGCGCCGCGGGCCCCAATAGCCTGCGGCCTTGGGTGTCGTGTGGCGATTGATTGGACGTGGGCGTCCTGGCTCCCCACGACACCTCGGCAACTGCACAAATTGATAAAGGAGCGGTGCCCGTCTAGGCTTACCTTCTTTGCCTTCTCCTTCACTGCCCAGATCCCCTTTCTTGCTCCTGTCTTTCTTGCTTCTGAAATCCCCAGATCTACTCCAACCCTGCATCCTAGCAAGGCATGGCGCCTCGCCAGACCCCAGCCGGAGCATGGTACTCGCCCGCTCTGGATCCTCCAAATGTGTCAGAGAAGAACCTTGCTCGGACGCGCCAGATGATGGCGGCGCAAGGCAACTACGGGGCGGCCGTGCTCAAGGTTGGCTCCGCCCTTCCTGAGGGCAGGGGAAGCACCTTCTACCCGCTCTTCGTGAGCGCCATCGCCACTGGTCTGGTGCCCCCCTTTTCCGAGTTCTTCCTCTATGTTCTCCACCATTACAACCTGCAAGCTCTGCACCTCCATCCCAACTTTGTTCTTCTCCTGGCGATTTTCGCCTACTACTGTGAGGCTCATGTCGGGGTGAGGCCTTTGGTGGCTTTGCTATGCCATTACTTCTACCTCCGGGTCTCTCGCGGCCCCATCACCGCATGCGCGAGCTTCATTGCGTATGGCAGCTCCAATGCCATCTCGAAGCCCGGGAAGAGGATCGAGGCCTGGCGGGGCTAGCTGGAGCGAGCTCAGCCCCCATGGCCCAAGAAACTCCCGAGGTGTCCTTGCCTGACGCCACTGCCGCAGTCGTCGGGGCGTAGAAGGTCCTGACTCATGGTGCTGTGATTACGCTGCCGTCTTCTCCTCCTACTCCGCCAACTGCCGTCTCTCCGACTCCTTCTACTATCCTGGATCGTGCTGCTGCTGAGCTGGACCGTCTGCGGAAAGATCTTCTGGGCACCAACCCTCGCTTGGTGGTCGGGCGCCTGGAGCTGGCCTCCGGCTAGGTTCGCTCCGATGCTTCAGTCCGAGCGGCGCTGGCTCAGGCCACGACGGCTTGCGATGAGGAGAAGCAAGCCATCCTTGAGGCGAAGTCCGCTCGCGACACCGCCTTGGGTGAGGTTGCGGATGTCCAGGGTCGCTACAAGGTGCTGGAGAGCGACCTGCAAGGCCTGCGCGACCAGCTTGCCAAGGAGGCCCGTTTCCGCCAAGAGAAGGAGGAAGACATGAAGGCTCGCAAGGCGGCCGCCAAGGACCGGGATGCCAAGCTTGATGAGCGCCATGGCCGCTTAAACATGCTGGAGCAGGCGTTGGAGGCGAAGAGGATCAAGCTGGATGGCAAGGCGCGGGTCCTGGCCGAGGACCGCGTGGCCTTCGTGAAGCTGGAGGTGAAGGCTCGCACCTTGCTGAAGTCGCTCTATGACAGCAGCCTGGAAAGCCCGCTGGCCAGTGCCGAGGACGGCCCCGCCAAGCTGCTTCCCTTCCTGGTCCGCGCCCTTGAAGATGTCTCCCTTGGCCTTGGCCCAATGGCTGAGGCCGAGGCGTGTGTCCTCTCTTCTGCAGCGCTGACGCGCGTCTTCACCCACGTCTACCTTCGCGACCTCGACGTTGACCTTGATAGCCTGCTGGAGCCCGTGAGCAGCGAGCTTGCCGCTGTCGCTACTAAGGCCGTGAAGGGTCGAGCGGAGGCTCTGCTGGCGAAGTTCCGGGCCTTCAGCACCAAACCGAAGCGAGGCGCTGTCGGTCCTGAGGCTTCGCGAGGCGAAGCCGCCCAGTGCAGCTCCGTCACCAACGATGGCACCACCAGAAAGTGACCCCTTCGCGGCTCCCGTCTTGCTTTTAGCTCCTGCAACATGCATCATGCCTCATGGAGGCGTTTAAACTTGTGTTTGGCGTTGTCAAAGCACTCTATGGACTGTAATATTTGCTTTTGAATTCCTTGAGATTTGCGCTTTTCCTTCCTACTTGCTTGTGTTCTACGTCGGCAGAGCCCGGCCCCGCGCATACCTCAGCCGCCGTTAGCCTCGACCGGAAACCAGGACGGGACCAAGGACTGAGGGGCTACGTGACAAGTTAGGCTCCTGAGTCGCGATGCTCAGGTGTCCCCCTTGACGCACGAACAGCAAGTAGGGAGGTGAAATGTATGGGTGAATTTACCGTTCTACATCGGCAGGGCCCGGCCCCGCGCATACTTCAACCGTCGTTAGCCTTTCGGAACTAAGGGGTGAGGGGCTACGTGACTAGTTAGGCTCCTGAGTCGTGATGCTCAGGAGTCCCCCTTGACGTTCAAACGGCCTTCGTACCTTGGCTCCGCTCGGGAAGAGGCGTGCGATGAACCAGGCCCGAGGGGCCTAGCTGGGTGGCGTGCGCCTGGGCATGACCCAGGTGTAGCCCCCACGCCCAGCCCCCTCGTGCGGCACTCCCGAGGGGAGGCGTTACGATGAGGCCGGACATTGAGCTCTGGGCTCCCTGAGGTTGATGCGGACGGGGGACACCCTCAGTTGTTTATCACCAGCGCGGAGCATAGCGCTTCCGTATGTGTACGGGCAGAGCCGCTCCTCGGCAGTGTCGTCAGCCAGCACGGAGCATGGTGCTTCCACTGGTGCGTGGGGGGGGGGTCCCCTCCGGGAGGAACCCCCGGGGCGTGTACAGCCCCCCCCTAACACGTGGCTGGCACGATAGGGCCTGACGAGGTGTATCTGGGCACCCGTGAGCCAGCACGGGACTCACGGGGCCCTACCTCAAGGTGGGTTGCGCCTGGCTCTAGGCCTTCACTTGTAATGTGTTCCTGCAAATCTGGTTAGATGTCGGCGCTCTACGTCCTCGGGTCCCGGCCCTCGAGCGGGCTCAGCCGTCACTGGTATGCCAGGTCGCGATGCCGTGGACAAGGCCAGAGGGTGAGGGCTGGAGAGCCAGTAAGAGCCCATGAGTCGCGATGCTCAGGTACCCCCCCTTTAACGTGCAAGCGGCTGACATGAAGAAATAAGGGTGCCATAGGCAGGCCTCAAACAACGATCATGATGGGTCAAACGCATGACCCGAATAAACGCGAGAGGGATACACGCCACCGGGTCTGGCTCGGGTAGCTTGGGGATAATGCAGCCCGAGGGGCGCCCCCGATAAAGTAGGCTGAAAGCATGAACTAAAGGGATACATGCCGCAGGGACGGACCCACGCGGCCTGGGAATGATGCAGCCCTAGGGGCGCTCCCAGCTGAAAATTAAACTCGAAGGATGTCACCTGATGATGCTGAAGATGGAGGGATGCTGAAGTAGCGGACAGCGTGCGCTGCGGGAGACGACCTTCACGAGCCCCCAGGCTCAGGGGCCTCGGGAGGCTCCGGAGGCGCTGGCGGCTCCTCGCGGACCATCTCCATCTCCGCCAGGACTGTGGAATGCCTGACCGCCTGAGCCTCCAAGATGCCCCTCATGAGGCGCTGACGCACAGCAGCCGTGTTCGGCAGGCCGTAAGGCATGCGAACATAGCTGTGGGGTGGACCTTCGCAGTGCCCCACGCATGAGGGCTAGAGGCACTCCTAAGAAGCGGCTCGGTTGAGTCCTGGTATGTCGATGCAGACACGCAGCCCACCATCCTCGCCTGGATGAGGAGCTACGGCGGGAAAGTGGCGGCTGCCACTTATGACTCTTGACTCCTGCAGCTCCTGAATGATCTCGCTGACGAATTCCTGAGGGTTTGGCCCTCTTTGCCTTGCTCCTTCTTGAGGGAAACGTGCGTTGAAACATGCTTCCAAGTGGTGCCCGAGCGCCTCCCTCGTGATCTTAGCAAAGTCGATGGCCCTCCAGAAGAGAGCCCCCGAGCCTTGCTCGAGGACGGCGCCGGGCGTGCCTTCCTATGCGACAGAAGGAGGTGCCCCCTGAACAAGCGCGGACCCTGAGGGGCCTGCCTCCCGAGGGGTCGGGCCAGGCGATGTCTTCTTCTTCTTAGGAGCAGCCTCGGGAAGCCTCCCATTCCTGTGATCTAGGTCTTCAATTGATGCGGCTTGGAAAGCACGTTCTAGAGAACACACAGCGTCTCTCTCTTCACAGGGCACCGTGATGACTCCACCGCTTCCTGGCATCTTGAGGACATTATAGTCGTGATGGGTCACGGCCATAAACTTGGCCGGGGCTGGGGACCCAAGGATGGCATTGTACGGCAGGCGGATGTGAGCGACATCGAAGTCAATGAGCTCGGTGTGGTAGTTGTCGCGCTTCCTAAAGGTAACAGGAAGGCGGACCTGCCCTATCGGAACCGTGGAACCATCAGTGACTCATGAGAAAGGCTTGGTTGGCTGCAGCTGATTGTATGGACCTTGGAGATTGTTGAATGTCTCGACGGATAGGATATTGAGCCCTGCTCCGCCATCGATGAGGGTCCTGGTGACTTGCACATTGCTGATGATTGGGGAACAAAGCATCGGGAGGACTCCGGCTGTGGCCGCGCACTTGAGCTGATCCCCTGAGCTGAACGTGATGGCGCATGCTGACCACCTGAGAGGGCGTGTGGCCTCAAGCTTGGGGAGGACTGCATTCAATTCGCGAGCAAGCTGCTTGAAGATGCACTGAGAGGCCGGGGCTTGAGCGCCGCCCAAGATGCAAGCGATTGCGCGCGGCTCCTGGAAGCCTCCAGCCCCCTCGTCCTGATGATGGTCATCATTCCTCCTCAGATGTGGTGGCAGAGGAGGGAGGCCCGTGTTGCCTTGTGGGAGATCCTCGCGAGGCTGATCCCTCCAACCCCCCTCGCGAGGTGGGTCCCTCCACCCTTGGCGAGGGCCACGGTCTTCCCATCGTCCTCCACCTCTTCCTCCTCCTCGGCCATAGCCCCGGTCGCTGCGCTCGGGGTGTCGGCCGGCACGCACATCTCGCACAGCCCTGAGCTCTTGGCATTCATTGGTGTTGTGGGTGTGGAGGTCGTGGTACACCTAGTACTGGCTGCCCCTGGATGACTTAGGCTGATCCCTGCCTCGCTTGGTGTTCGACTCTGTCGCAAGCACGGCAGCCCCCTTGCACTTCACGTCCTTGGCCTTGGGCTTCTTCTCTTCTGGGTCAGCAGCTAGCAGCTCGAGGAGGGAAAGGCGCCCTTCCTCAGCCCTAGCGCACTTGGTCGCCAGATTGAACAGCTCCAGGGAGGTGCACAGGTCCTCATGGATCACGAGCTCCTCCTTCATCTTGACATCACGCATGCCGTTGAAGAAGGCTGAGATGATGGCCTCCTCAGACACCTTGGGGATCTAAAGGCGAGCGTTGTTGAAGCGCTGGATGAACTTCTGCAGGATCTCTCCCGGCTGCTGCTTGATGCGGCGCAAGTCGCTCATGGCTGGGGGTCGATCGTGTGTGCCTTGGAAGTTGGCGATGAATCGGGTGCGCATCTCGTCCCAGGAGGATATCGTGCCAGGAGCCAGGTTCAGGAGCCAGGTGCGGGCACCGTCCTTGAGCGCCATGGGGAACCAGTTTGCCATGACCTTCTCGTCCCCGTTGGCGGCTTCGATGCCCAGCTCGTAGAGCTGGAGGAACTCAGCGGGGTCAGCCGTGCCAGGCCATGCTGCGTAGCTTGGCGAAGAATGCACGGCAGCCTGCACTGGTCGCGGGAGCCCTTTCGTGACGGAGAGCTTGATCTTGCGGGCCTTTGTGCGCTGCTGCCAGGTGCAGCGCGGGGTCTTGATGCACTGGAGCAGGAGCGCATTCGTGCCGAGCCGGTGCGGGGAGCACACGGGCGGCCTCTTGGGGACGAGGGATCTCTTGGCAGCTCTTCTCTTGCTATGCTGGCGCCGGACGGAGGGGGTTCCGCCCAGGGGCCATGCGTCTTGGGGCCAAGGCGCCTTCTTGAGGGGGAGGCGGCTGAGGGGAGGGGAGCCCGCGCAAGGCGGGGCGCAGTGCAGTGAGAGGGATGGCGCAGGGGAGCCCCCAGTGGCGCTGACGAGCTCGGTGATGCGGGCGAGCCACTCGTCGTAGAGGTCATCGACGGGACGGTAGTGCAGGAGCTCCCGCGCCAGGAGCAGCGCGGTGTGCGCGTCCGCAGGAGCGCGACGGGCGTGGGACGAGGAGCCGGCCGGAGTCAGCGACGGGGTGGCGGTGCGGCCTTCTCGCAGCACTGAAGGATGCAGGGACGACGCCTGCGGCTCGTCCCCCGTCGGGCCAGTGGCGGCATTGACGGCAGGCGACGGGGAACGGCGAGGGCGCCCGCCGATGGGGGCCGTCTGGGCGACGCGAGTGACGAGAGCGGCCCGGCGCTCGGCGCGGGCGCGACGAGCGTCTGACATGGATGGGACTGGCGGCAAAACACGAGGCGACGGAAGGCAGAGTCCGGCGCACCCCTACCTGGCGCGCCAAATGTCGGATTTCGGGTTCCGGCAGACCCTTAAGGTTCGAACACTGGGGTGCACGCGGAGATCACACCTACTGTCTACACGTGTCTTGTCGCCTCACAAGGATCTAAACTACACGAAGAACAACACAAAGAACACAATGTTTATACTGGTTCGGGCCACCATTGTGGTGTAACACCCTACTCCAGTGCGTGGTGTGGTGGATTGTCTCTGGGGCTGATGATGAATAGTACAAGGGAAGAACAGCCTCGCGAGGGTCTGTTCTTGGCTAGTGCGATGAACTGCTAGGGGGAGTTCAGTCGCTTCTCTCTCTCTCTCTCTCTTTCTATCCTTGTTCTCTCCATCTCACTACCCTGTGGGTGACTAGTCCTATTTATAGGCGGAGGCCCTGGGCCTCATCCCAAATATTGAGCGGGAAGGGCGCCAACAGTTGGGCATTTTGAAGGGGAACATCTAGTACACTTATCCTGACTAAAGTTGGTCCTTGCCTGCCAAAGACCCTGACAATGACGCTGGCTTGGGCTCCACGATGACCTCCATTCTGCCGTCCTGATGGTCTTGGTCTTGTTGCACCGAAATGGTTGCCTTTGCTTGATACTCTCGCCTGCGCTTGCCCCCTTTGCACCAAAGAGGAAACAAGGACACTGCGCAGGCCGGCGCCCGCCTGGCGCCCGCCTGGCCTTGGTCGTCATGGACACCTCGTGACGTATCCCGCCTTGATCTCTCCGCCTCCTCGCGAGCCAGCCTGACGAGGCTGTGCCCGAGGAAGCCTCCTGTTGTCCACCCCGCGAGGCTTGGCCCCTCGCGAGGGTCTTTAGCATGTGTTGATGAAGATGGGCCGTACTGGGCCACTCCTTGAGCCACGCTGCAGGCCGCAGGCAGGCAAGTCTGGGTACCCCCGTTCCAAGAACGCCGGTAGAGGTGTTGCTTAATGTCTTACTTGCTCAAAATGCTTAGTGATATTCTCCAAAACCCTCAACCACTTTCTCACATCCACATATGTCCTAAACCTAAAAGTCAAATTCGGCCCCACCGATTTGATCTATCCGGCGCCACCGAGTTTCATTTGACATAGCCACTGCCACAAACCCTAGTTACTTCGGTCTCACTGATGGGGATCTCGGTCTCACCGAGATGGGATGCAAACTCCTTGTTTCCTTTTTGTAACATTTCGGTCTCACCGAAATGAGCAAATCAGTCCCACCGAGTCTGCATTGCAACTCCTTGTTTCCTTTTCGTAACACTTCGGTTCCACCGAAGTGAGCGAATCGGTCCCAGCGAGTTTGCCTGATGAACCCTCTATGTGCCAATTGCTGAAATCGGTCCCACAGAGTTTATGCGGTTGGTCATAGCGAGATTACATTATTCCCTAATCCTAACATATCAGTCTCACCAAGATGACTAAGTCGGTCCCACCGAAAACTCTAACGTTCACATTTTTACCTGGATCAGTCTGACTGAGTTTTATGATTCGGTCCCACCGAGTTTGGGAATTTGTGTGTAACTGTTAGATTTTGTGTGGAGGCTATATATACCCCTCCACCCATTCTTCATTCATGAGGAGAGTCATCAGAACATACCTACACTTCCACTACTCATTTTCTGAGAGAGAACCACCTACTCATGTGTTGAGACCAAGATATTCCAATCCTACCACAAGAATCTTCATCTCTAGCCTTCCCCAAGTTGCTTTCCACTCAAATCATCTTTCCACCATAGCCAAATCTGTGAGAGAGAGTTGAGTGTTGGGGAGACTTTCATTTGAAGCACAGGAGCAAGGAGTTCATCATCAACACACCATCTATTACCTTTTGGAGACTAGTGTCTCCTAGATTGGTTAGGTGTCACTTGGGAGCCTCTGTCAAGATTGTGAAGTTGAACCAAGAAGTTTGTCAGGGCAAGGAGATCGCCTACTTCGTGAAGATCTACCCAAGTGAGGCAAGTCCTTCGTGGGTGATGGCCATGGTGGGATAGACAAGGTTGCTTCTTCGTGCGTGGAGCCCTCTGTGGACTCGCGCAACCGTTACCCTTCATGGGTTGAAGTCTCCATCAACGTGGATGTACGATAGCACCACCTATTTCGGAACCACGCCAAAAATCTCCGTGTCAACATTGCGTTTGCTCCCTCCAAACTCCTCTCATTTACTTTCTTGCAAGTTGCATGCTTTACTTTCTGCTGCCCATATACTCTTTGCATGCTTGCTTGAATTGTATTAAGATTGCTTGACTTGTGCGAAGTTGCTAAAATCTTCCAAGAACTAAAATCAGGAAAAGGTTAAGTTTTATTTGGTCAAGTAGTCTAATCACCCCCCTCTAGACTTACTTTCGATCCTACAAGTGGTATCAGAGCTTTGGTCTCTATTTCCATAGCTTCGATGATCATAGCCTTGGTTTCACAACCTAGGAGAGTATGGCTTCTAGCGAGGGAAATTACCACCGTAGAGGTCCTTACTTTGATGGTACTAATTTTGCTAGTTGGAAACACTAAGATGAAAATGCATATTTGTCAGGGAAATCGATCACCTATGGGGTCACAAGGATCCCTTCTCCATTTGGCGGGGGGGCGGGGGTATTTGCACGAAGAGCAGGTCGAGCCGTTAGGACACAGAGAATTTTTATCCAGGTTCTGGTCACGATGATACGTAATACCCTAGTCCTGCTTTATCTGGTTATCTGAGTGTTCTTGAGCTTTTGAACTAGCTATGATGCATGTTTTTTCCAAAAGTCCGGATCCTATCTCTGTCTTCCTCGGGCCTCCTTTTATACACAAAGGGGTTGCCACAGTGGCACACAGGAGGTGGAAACCTACAACGATACAAGCTTTTTGCCCGATCACGTAGGACAAGCGCATTTAATGCGATGCCTACGTGTCCTCTCGCTTTATTGGGGACAGCAACAGAATCCATCCCGTCCTTCGCCGCTTCCCCTCGCCTTGCCACACGTTTGGGCTGACAAGGCATGCAGTGCCATGGTGGTCAACCAGCTGATGTGTTGGCAAAGTGGTAGGCTTCCACGAAGATCTACATGCCGCCACACAGGCGTCTGCTTTGCTGGCATGCTTATCGTTGTGTTGGAGTGGTGGTGAGGTGGCGTAACCCTGCCAAGCGCGAGCCTGGCTACGGCCCAGCAATCATCCCCGGCAAGGCTTGACGGGGGCCTTGGAGTCGACCCTTACCGAGGGTCTTCATCATTTAGCCCCACGTGGACTCGTGGGTTGTCAATCTTCGTGAGGAGCTGCATGCTACCAGGCATGTGCTCTTCAAGTCTTGATCTTGGACATTGTCGATGGTGTCAAATTCTCAAGCCCAAGGGTTGTGGCCTTGCTGGCCTCTTCGCAAACTGCCCCCACAAGGGGCTTGCCGGGAGGGGGCGCGCAGGTCGCCTCGGCAAGGCTTGTTGTCGAGCATGGTCCTGCTTGTCCCTTCTGTTTGCATCTCTGGGAAGCTGTCTTGATATTCTCTGTGCATGTCTTGCCTTCTGCTGTCTTCCTCTGCCTCATCGTGTCCTACTGCAGGGGTGGCTGCGATCGTCCATGCACAGGTAAGGGGTACAGAAGTACCCACACTTTTGTACACCAACAGGAGCCCCTGTGCCTGGGTCACACATAAGCACAGGGCATAGTTGGGCCAGGCCAAAAGCAGTGCGCGGGCGGGCGTGGCAGAAGCGAACCGCCACGATCTTTCTGGCAGTTGCGCTTCCCCACATCCTGCACCGAGTGCGTGATGTGGCGATCGCGCGTGGGGTGATTGCAGCATGCTTGCGTCACCCCATGGTGAATAGTAAAGAGGCGGCTCGTTTCCGCCTCAAAAAGTGAGGGAAATCGTGGGGTCGCTCCTCGTTTACTCTCCTTGCCTTCCTCAATCTTGGAGCCGCCATTCCACGTTTCCACCTACGCCCGCTTTTTCTGCCATGTACGCCACATGCATGGCGTGGGGTAGGTGATGGACGTGTGGGGTATGGGAAAGCGCGCTACGATCGATACCCATGCGCCTTTGATTGCTGCAGGGAGGGCGGTCAACGGCCCTGCTCGTTGTCAGTGGTTTTAACGAGCAGGATTTGAAAGGGTTTTCCATAGGCACAAAGCCAGCCCTCCGTCTCCTTGGTTTTGTGATGACCCACAAGTGTAGGGGATCTATCGTAGTCCTTTCAATAAGTAAGAGTGTCGAACCCAACGAGGAGTAGAAGGAAATGACAAGCGGTTTTCAGTAAGGTATTCTCTGCAAGCACTGAAATTGTAGGTAACAGATAGTTTTGTAATAAGATAATTTGTAACGAGTAACAAGCAATAAAAGTAAATAAGGTGCAGCAAGGTGGCCCAATCCCTTTTTGTAGCAAAGTACAAGCCTGGACAAATTCTTATAATGAGAAAAGCGCTCCCGAGGACACATGGGAATTATCGTCAAGCTAGTTTTCATCACACTTATATGATTCGCGTTCGTTACTTTGATAATTTGATATGTGGGTGGACCGGTGCTTGGGTACTGCCTTTTCTTGGACAAGCATCCCACTTATGATTAACCCCTATTGCAAGCATCCGCAACTACAAAAGAAGTATCAAGGTAAACCTAACCATAGCATGAAACAAGTGGATCCAAATCAGCCCCTTACAAAGCAACTTATAAACTAGGGTTTAAGCTTCTGTCACTCTAGCAACCCATCATCTACTTATTACTTCCCAATGCCTTCCTCTAGGCCCAAATAATGGTGAATTTTCATGTACTCGATGTTCACATAACACCACTAGAGGAGAGACAACATACATCTCATCAAAATATCGAACGAATACCAAATTCACATGACTACTAATAGCAAGACTTCACCCATGTCCTCGGGAACAAACGTAACTACTCACAAAGCATATTCATGTTCATAATCATAGGGGTATTAATATGCATTAAGGATCTGAACATATGATCTTCCACCAAATAAACCAACTAGCATCAACTACAACGAGTAATCAACACTACTAGCAACCCACAGGTACCAATCTGAGGTTTTCGTACAAAGATTGGATACAAGAGATGAGCTAGGGTTTGAGAGGGGATGGTGCTGGTGAAGATGTTGGTGAAGATTGACCCCCTCCTGGTGAGAGGATCGTTGGTGATGACAATGGTGATGATTTCCCCCTCCCGGAGGGAAGTTTACCCGGCAGAACAGCTCCGCCGGAGCCCTAGATTGGTTCTGCCAAGGTTCCGCCTCGTGGCGGCGGAGTTTCGTCCCGTAAGCTTGCTTATGATTTTTTCTAGGGTAAAAGACTTCATATAGCAGAAGATGGGCACCGGAGGGCTGCCAGGTGGACCACGAGGCAGGGGGCACGCCCAGGGGGGTAGGGCACGCCCCCCACCCTCATGGCCAGGGTGTGGGCCCCCTCTGGTACTTCTTCCGCTCAATAATTATCATTAATTACAAAAATGACTTTCGTGGAGTTTCTGGACTTTTGGAGCTGTGCAGAATAGGTATCCAATATTTTCTCCTTTTCCAGCCCAGAATCCCAGCTGTCGGCATTCTCCCTCTTTATGTAAACCTTGTAAAATAAGAGAGAATATCCATAAGTATTGTGACATAACGTGAAATAACAACCCATAATGCAATAAATATTGATATAAAAGCATGATGCAAAATGGAGGTATCAACACCCCCAAGCTTAGACCTCGCTTGTCCTCAAGTGGAAGCCGATATCGAAAAATATGTCCACATGTTTAGAGTTAGAGGTGTCGATAAAAATAAAATATGGACATGAGGGCATCATGATCATTCTTATAAGAACAACATATATATATATATATATATATATATATATATATATATATTCATATGATTTCTTATGCTCAAGTAACAATCTATTCACAATGTCAAGTATGATTCAGAAACTTCATTAAGAACTAACAAACTATAAGCTCAGTTATTGAAGCAATTGCAATTTATCATAACATTGGAAAGAGTCAATAATAGAGATTTTCAGCAAGTCCACATACTCAATTATCATTTAGTCGTTCACAATTGCTAACGCTCACGCAATACTTATGGTTATGGAGTTTTAATCGGACACAGAGAAAGATAGGGGCTTATAGTGTTGCCTCCCAACCGTTTAACTCAAGGGTAATGTCAAAAATAATAGTTCATGCCAACTTACATCCAATTGGATATATATAGCAGGATCTTTCCAACACGAGGTGCTTGCCAAAGGATAAAATGTAAAAGGGAAAGGTGAAGATCACCTTGACTCTTGCATAATGTAAAAGACATAAAGTAAAAGATAGGCCCTTCGCAGAGGGAAGCAGAAGTTGTCATGTGCTTTTATGGTTGGATGCACAAAATCTTAATGCAAAAGAACGTCACTTTATATTGACACTTGTGATATGAACCTTTATTATGCAGTCCATCGCTTTTATTACTTCCATATCACACGATCGTATAAAGCTTATTTTCTCTGCACTAATAAGTCATACATATTTAAAGAGCAATTTTTATTGCTTGCAACATGACAACTTACTTGAAGGATCTTACTCAATCCATAGGTAGGTATGGTGGACTCTCATGGAAAAACTGGGTTTAAGGATATTTGGAAGCACAAGTAGTATCTCTACTTGGTGCAAGGAATTTGGCTAGCATGAGGGGGAAAGGCAAGCTCAACATGTTGGACGATCCACGACAATATACTTCAACTGAGATGTGAGAAAACATAACCCATTACGTTGTCTTCCTTGTCCAACATCAACTCTTTAGCATGTCATACTTTAATGAGTGCTCACAATCATAAAAGATGTCCAAGATAGTATATTTATATGTGAGAACCTCTCTTTCTTTATTACTTCCTATTAATTCCAACGATGACCAAAACTATGTTTGCCAATTCTCAACAACTTTTAATCTCATACTCTCTATATGTGAAGTCATTACTATCCATAAGATCAATATGATCCCTTTTATTTGTTTTTATTCTTTTATTTCCTCATGATCAAAGCAAGATAGCAAAGCCCTTGACTCAACACTAATCTTTGTTATATATAGCTCATGGACTCGATTACATAGAGGGATCACAAAGCAAAACTCAAAACTAATTCATACCAAAATTTTATTCTACTAGATCAAGATATTACCAAAAAGATCGAACTAAGTAAAACTGTAAAGATAGGAGTGTGATGGTGATACGATACCGGGGCACCTCCCCCAAGCTTGGCAGTTGCCAAGGGGAGTGCCCATACCCATGTGATTATGTCCTCGGAGGTGGTGAAGAAGGAGTTGTTGATGATGTAGGCTTGTCATCCGTCTTCCAAGGCATAGGCTCACCATCATAGAAGGATGATTGAGTCTCCGGGATCCTCAAATCTGCAGCCAAACTCATCCTCTTGAATCTATATTCATACTCATAGTTTTGGTTTTGCAGGTCATAGATCTGGGCTTGGAGGTGCTCGATTTTCTCATGAAGCTTGAAGATGGTCTCCTCAATGTTCTTGGCGTCCACCTTGTGGTTATTGGTGAACTCCGCGATCATCATCTGGTTGGCGTTAAGTCCGTGCTCCACCATCCCTTGGCACTTGAAAACTTGTTGTTCCATCGCTTCGAGCTTTTTCTCCATGCTTCCGGTATTCCTTGGTCCCTCCACATCGCAGATGTGCAGCACCCCCTCACGCATCTCAATGGTTTGAGGGTGTTGCAGCACCTCCGCGAGATAGGGGTTGATGACCCTCTCGAAAAACTTGTCCTTGGGAGCGCTTGAAGACGTCATGGTGCTCTAGATCTGTAATAAAAACAGCTCGAAACAAATACAGAAGATTTTTGCGTGATACGGTGGTCAAAACCTTCGGGAGATTATATAATGAATTTTTACCAACCAAAATAAGTATCGTGCAAGAAACCGGAGTCCGGAGAGCACACGAGGTGCCCAGGAGGCAGGGGCGCGCCCAGTAGGGTAGGGCACGCCCTCCACCCTCGTGGACGCCTCATGTCCTTCCCGGACTACTTATTTTCTTATTTTCTTAAATATTTTCCAAAACGGAGAAAAATTGCTATTAGAACTGTTTTGGATTCGGTTTACTTACCATACCACATACCTATTCCTTTTCGGAGTCTGAAACATTCTGGAAAGTGTCCCTTATGTATTCCTCTGGGGTTATAGTGTCAATAATATTAGTTTCAACATTTATTGGGTTACCTGAGATATACTGTTTGATTCTTTGACCATTCACCACCTTCGGATTTGTGCCTTCGAAGTTGTTGATTTTTATGGCACCGGAACGATAGACCTCCTCGATAACGTAAGGACCTTCCCATTTAGAGAGAAGTTTTCCTGCAAAAAATCTTAAACGAGAGTTGAAAAGCAAAACATAATCACCTACATTAAACTCTCGCTTTTGTATCCTTTTGTCATGCCATCTTTTAAATTTTTCTTTAAACAGCTTGGCATTATCATATGCTTGGGTTCTCTATTCATCAAGTGAGCTAATATCAAATAACCTCTTCTCACCGACAAGTTTGAAATCATAATTGAGCTCTTTAATAGCCCAATATGCCTTATGTTCAAGTTCGAGAGGTAAGTGACATGCTTTTCCATAAACCATTTTATATGGAGACATACCCATAGGATTCTTATATGCAGTTCTATAGGCCCATAATGCATCATCAAGTTTCTTGGACCAATTCTTTCTAGATCTATTAACAGTCTTTTGCAAAATTAATTTGAGCTCTCTATTACTCAACTCTACTTGACAACTAGACTATGGGTGATAAGGAGATGCAATTCTATGATTAACATCATAGTTAGCAAGCATTTTACGAAAAGCACCATGAATAAAATGTGAACCACCATCAGTCATTAAATATCTAGGGACTCCAAACCTCGGAAAAATAACTTCTTTAAGCATCTTAATAGAGGTGTTATGATCAGCACTACTAGTTGGAATAGCTTCTACCCACTTGGTAATTTAATCAACAACAACTAAAATATGTGTATATCCATTAGAGGAAGGAAAAGGTCCCATATAATCAAAGCCCCAAACATCAAATGGTTCAATAACAAGGGAATAATTCATAGGCATTTATTCATGTCTACTAATATTACCAATTCTTTGACATTCATCACAAGACAAGACAAACTTACGGGCATCTTTGAAGAGAGTAGGCCAATAAAAACTGGATTGCAATACCTTATGTGCAGTTCTATCTCCAGCATGGTGTCCTCCATATGCCTCGGAGTGACACTTGCATAGGATCTGTTCCTGTTCATGCTCAGGTACACAACGTCTAATAACACCATCTACCCCTTCTTTATAAAGGTGTGGGTCATCCCAGAAGTAATGTCTTAAATCATAAAAGAACTTTTTCTTTTGCTGGTATGTGAAACTAGGTGGTATAAATTTAGCAACAATGTAATTAGTCTAATCAGCATACCATGGAGCAGTACGAGAAGCATTTGTGACAGCTAATTGTTCATCACGAAAACTATCATCAATAGGTAGTGGGTCATCAAGAACATTCTCTAACCTGGACAGGTTGTCTGCAACGGGGTTCTCAGCTCCCTTTCTATCAATAATATGCAAATAAAATTCTTGTAGCAAGAGAACCCATCTAATGAGTCTAGGTTTAGCATCTTTCTTTTCCATAAGATATTTAATAGCAGCATGATCAGTGTGAATAGTTACTTTAGAATCAACAATATAAGGTCTGAACTTATCACAAGCAAATACAACTGCTAAGAATTCTTTTTCAGTAGTAGCATAATTTCTCTGGGCAGTATCTAGAGTTTTACTAGCATATTGAATAACATTTAGTTTCTTATCAACTCTTTGTCATAGAACAACACCTACAGCATAATCGCTAGCGTCACACATAATTTCAAAGGGTAAATTCCAATCAGATGGCTGAACAATAGGTGCAGAAATCAAAGCTTTCTTAAGTATTTCAAATGCTTCTACACAATCATCATCGAAGACAAAAGGAATATCTTTTTGTAGTAGATTGGTCAAAGGCCTAGAGATTTTAGAAAAGTCCTTAATGAACCTCCTATAAAAACTGGCATGACCAAGGAAACTTCGTATACCTTTAATGTCCTTGGGACACGACATCTTTTCAATAGCATCAACTTTAGCTTTATCAACTTCAATACCTTTTTCAGAAATTTTATGCCCCAAGACAATGCCTTCATTAACCATAAAGTGGCACTTCTCTCAATTCAAAACAAGACTAGTATCTTCGCATCTCTGCAAAACTCGATCAAGGTTGCTCAAGCAATCATCAAAGGAGGATCCATAAACGGAGAAATCATCCATGAATACCTCACAAATCTTTTCACAAAAGTCAGAGAATATAGCCATCATGCATCTTTGAAAGGTAGCAGGTGCATTACATAAACCAAAAGGCATATGTCTATAAGCAAAAGGTACCGAAAGGGCAAGTAAAAGTAGTCTTTGCTTGATCATCTGCTGACACGGGTATTTGAGAGAAACCAGAATAACCATCTAGAAAGCAGAAATGTGTATGTTTGGATAGTCTTTCTAGCATTCGATCAATAAAAGGTAAAGGGTAATGATCTTTTTTGTAGCCTTATTTAATTTACGAAAATCAATTACCATCCTATAACCTGTAATAATTCTTTGCGGGATCAATTCATCTTTATCATTAGGAATGACGGTAATACCTCCCTTCTTAGGGACACAATGGACAGGACTTACCCACTGACTATCAGCAAGTGGATAAATTATACCTGCCTCAAGGAGCTTTAGTATTTCTTTTCTTACCACTTCTTTCATCTTAGGATTTAACCATCGTTGATGATCTCTAACTGGTTTGGCGTCTTCTTCCAATTTTATTTTATGTTAGCACAAGGTGGGACTAATGCCCTTAAGATCATCAAGAGTATATCCAATAGCAGCATGGTGCTTCTTCAGAGTTTTCAATAATCTTTCCTCTTCCTTCTCTGAAAGGTTAGCACTAATAATAACAGGATATATATTCTTTTCATCAAGATAAGCATATTTAAGAGTATCGGGTAATGGTTTAAGCTCAAACACGGGATCACCCTTGGGTGGAGGGAGATCCCCTAGGATTTTAATAGGTAAGTTGTGTTTCAAAATAGGACCCCGTTTAAAGAATACTTCATCTATCTCCCTTCTTTCATTCATGAACATACCATTTTCATGGTCTAGCAAATATTATTCTAGCGGATCAGTAGGAGGCACGGCAATAGAAGCAAGACCAATAATTTCATCCTTACTAGGCAATGCTTTATCATGGGGTTGTCTACGAAATTTAGCAAAATTAAACTCATGAGACATATCCCCTAAGCCAATTGTAACAACATCCTTTAAACAATCAATCTTAGCATTAACAGTATTCAAGAAGTGTCTACCAAATATAATGGGACAAAAGTCATCTTGTGGGGAACCAAGAACAAGAAAATTAGCAGGGTATTTAACTTTCCCACACAAGACTTCAACATCTCTAACAATCCCAATTGGTGAAATAGTATCTCTATTGGCAAACTTAATTGTAACATCAATGTCTTCTATCTCAGCAGGTGCAATGTCATGCATAATTTCTTCATATAAAGAATGAGGTATTGCACTAGCACCAGCACACATATCACATAAGCCATGATAACAATGATCTACTATTTTAACAGAAATAACAGGCATTCCTACAACAGGTCTATGTTTGTTTTTAGTATCGGGTCTAGCAATTCTAGCAGCTTCATCACAGAAGTAAATAACATGTCCATCAATATTATCAGCCAAGAGATCTTTAACCATAGCAATAACAGGTTCAACTTTAATTTGCTTAGGTGGTGTAGGTGTTCTAGTATTACTCTTACGAACCACAGTTGAAGCTTTAGCATGGTCCTTTATCCTAACAGGGAAAGGTGGTTTCTCAATATAGGTATTAGGAACAATAGGATCATTATAAGTGATAGTCTTTTCTTCAACTTTAATAGGTGCAACTACTTTTACTTCAATGGGAGGATTATATTTAAACCACTTCTCCTTAGGGAGGTCAACATGAGTAGCAAATGATTCACAGAAAGAAGCTACTATCTCAGAGTCAAGTCCATATTTAGTGCTAAATTCAAGAAAAGCATCGATATCCATAAAAGATTTAACACAATCAAACTCAGGTGTTATACCTGACTGCTTACCTTCATCGAGATCCCAATCTTCCGAATTGCGTTTAATTCTTTCCAATAAATCCCATTTGAATTCAATAGTCTTCATCATGAAAGAGCCAGTACAAGAAGCATCGAGCATGGAGCGATTGTTGAGAGAAAGCCGAGCATAAAAATTTTGAATAATAATTTCTCTTGAGAGCTCATGATTGGGGCATGAATATAACATTGACTTAAGCCTCCCCCAAGCTTGAGAGATGCTTTCTCCTTTGCAAGGCCAAAAATTATATATATAATTACGATCACGATGAACAAGATGCATAGGATAAAACTTCTGATCAAATTCCAATTTCAATCGGTTGTAGTTCCATGATCCCATATCATCACATAGCCTAAACCATGTAAATTCCTTTCCCTTCAAAGATAAAGGGAAGACCTTCTTGTTGATAACATCCTCGGGCATACCTGCAAGCTTAAATAATCCACAAACTTCATCCACATAGATTAGGTTCGGGATGCAATGTTCCATCTCCTGTAAAAGGATTAGCTAGCAGTTTCCCTACCATACCCGAAGGAATTTCAAAGTAAACATTTTCAGTATGTTCAGTAGGTTGAGGAGCAACTCTTTGCTCTACTGGTCGGGGTGAACATACCCCGAACAAACCCCTCAAAGGGTTACTTTCCATAGTAACAAGTGACAGTAAATTTCAGCACACTATATAAATGTTTCCTTACCAAGTTCCACTCACCAAAGGCGCTTCACTCCCCGGCAACGGCGCCAGAAAAGAGTCTTGATGGCCCACAAATGTAGGGGATCTATCGTAGTTCTTTTGATAAGTAAGAGTGTCGAACCCAACGAGGAGCATAAGGAAATGACAAGCGGTTTTCAGTAAGGTATTCTCTGCAAGCACTGACATTGTAGGTAACAGATAGTTTTGTAATAAGAAAAATTGTAACGAGTAACAAGCAACAGAAGTAAATAAGGTGCAGCAAGGTGGCCCAATCCTTTTTGTAGTAAAGGACAAGCCTGGACAAATTCTTATAATGAGAAAAGCGCTCCCGAGGACACATGGGAATTATCGTCAAGCTAGTTTTCATCATGCTCATATGATTTGCGTTCGTTACTTTAATAATTTGATATGAGGGTGGACTGGTGCTTGGGTACTGCCTTTCTTGGACAATCATCCCACTTATGATTAACCCCTATTGCAAGCATCCGCAACTACAAAAGAAGTGTCAAGGTAAACCTAACCATAGCATGAAACAAGTGGATCCAAATCAGCCCCTTACAAACAACTTATAAACTAGGGTTTAAGCTTCTGTCACTCTAGAAACTCATCATCTACTTATTACTTCCCAATTCTTTCCTCTAGGCCCAAGTAATGGTGAAGTGTCATGTTTTTTTTGACTGGATGGTGAAGTGTCATGTAGTCGACGTTCACATAACACCACTAGAGGAGAGACAACATACATCTTATCAAAATATTGAACGAATACCAAATTCACATGTCTACTAATAGCAAGACTTCACCCATGTCCTCAGGAACAAACGCAACTACTCATAAAGCATATTCATGTTCATAATCAGATGGGTATTAATATGCATTAAGGATCTGAACATATGATCTTCCACCATATAAACCAACTAGCATCAACTACAAGGAGTAATCAACACTACTAGCAACCCACAGGTACCAATCTGAGGTTTTGGTACAAAGATTGGATACAAGAGATGAACTAGGGTTTGAGAGGGGATGGTGCTGGTGAAGATGTTGATTGAGATTGACCCCCTCCCGATGAGAGGATCGTTTGTGATGACGATGGTGATGATTTCCCCCTCCTGGAGGAAAGTTTCCCCGACAGAACAGCTCCGCCGGAGCCCTAGATTGGATCTGCCAAGGTTCCGCCTCGTGGCGGTGGAGTTTCGTCCCGTAAGCTCGCTTATGATTTTTTTCAGGGTAAACGACTTCATATAGCAGAAGATGGGCACCGGAGGGCTGCCTGGTGGCCCACGAGGCAGGGGGCGCGCCCAGGGGGTAGGGCACGCCCCCCACCCTCGTGGCCAGGGTGTGGGCCCCCTCTGGTACTTCTTCCACTCAATAATTATCATTAATTCTAAAAATGACTTTCGTGGAGTTTCAGGACTTTTGGAGCTGTGCAGAATAGGTCTCCAATATTTGCTCCTTTTCCAGCCCAGAATCCCAGCTGCCGCCATTCTCCCTATTTATGTAAACCTTGTAAAATAAGAGAGAATAGCCATAAGTATTGTGAGATAACGTGAAATAACAACCCATAATGCAATAAATATCGATATAAAAGCATGATGCAAAATGGACGTATCATTTTGCTATAAAAAGGGGTCTAGGAAGAGCAGCGGAGGCATCTTCTCACATCTTCTCCTTTCCTTGTCCTCAATCCATCACCATGCCGAGAGGGCAGGGCCGTGCTCGTCACTCCGCGGAGGCGACCAGATCTTCTTCCCGCCAGAAAGCCGTGGCGGTCAAGGAAGAGCCAGATGTTCAAGGCGAAGGCGTCGGACGGGGTCGCGATCGGCGAGGTGGTCGAGGCAGAGGTGGGCGTGGAAGAGGGGAGTCCGTGGTGCCACCTTCTCCGCATCCATCTCCTCCTGCTTCGTTGAGCGGCCATGTTGGAGACACGGTGCTAGAGTTCATCCTGCAGTTGCGTGAGTCGTCGCGTAGCCGCCTCCGACTCCTTGAGGCATTCGCAAGGGTGCTGGAGATCGACCGGCCAGCGAAGCTGAGGATTCACATGGAGGGGTGTTGCAATGGCGACATGTGGGCGAACACAAAGTTCCCCGTCCCCCACGTAATGCTCCTTTTCCGGGGTTGGAAAATCTTCACACGCGCCCACTGCTTGATGAAGGAGCACATTCTATACTTCAAACTAGTAGAGAGTGACCTACTCTCCATCAAGGTCTTTGGGCACTCGTGACACGGGTTAGGGTGCTGTGCGGAGAGCTCGACCGATGATGAGAGCTCTTCCTCGGGAAACGGCGGTGAGGAGGACGGCGACATCGACGACAGGAGTAGCGGGCGGGAGGATGACGGGTCCGACTAGGTGTCGGACACACCATCCCTGGGCGACGCCGGCAACACCATCATCCGCACCTGGCCTCCTTCCCGGCAGGGCGATTTGCCGGGGGGTTGTTCTTGGCGGTGGCTTCCCAAGCCAGCTCCTTGAACTTCTCGGGGTTTCCACTCTAGTGGCTGGCGCTGGAGGACTGGAGAAGATGAAGAAGGCAGGTGGTGGGTCGTCAAGTCAGAGTACAATGGCACCGACGCCTTCGTATCATATTGGCGAACCGCTACCTCATCTTCCAGCTTCTTCCCCGGCAACGTCATCACCAGCCCTCCCCTGGATGGCCGCCGGGAGGCTCTCTTGGTGTCTTCTGCTGCTCGTACCTCACCTAGGCGCTCTTTTTACCCTCCTGCTGTTCTAGTCCGCTTCCTGAGGAGAGGAGCAAGAAATGGATTACGGGCATCTTATCTTTTTTTCCTTAAGCCCGCGGGCACTTGTCGAATTTAGACTTTGTGATTCCTTGCTCATGTTCACATCCCGTATGAATTGTACTTGTAGAAAACGTATTAATGAAGAAAAGGGCGCTTGCCAGGTTTTTTTGTGCGCGAGCGAGGCTCACACCAAGGGGCGAGTCCTTGTTATCTTAAAATAAACATCGTCACCCGGCAATAGACCTTGCCGTCCTCCCGCCCCGTAGCTCGTCTACACTCATGCCCTTGGCGGGAGTAGGAGCGGAGTAGGATCAGGCCCTTTGTTTATTCCATTCCCATCGCACCACAACCAAGTTCCGGCCTAAAGAAGGGTTTCTGGGCACGGAAAGAGGGGGCATGGTGGTATAGGAATGAACGAGGTTTCGTACGTCCAAGTTTCATATAGAAGTACATAGCATGGGATAAAAATACTTATCTAAGTATGTAGCCCCTAGCAACTTTGGCTTGTCGTGGTTGGATACTTGAGGTTGCAGCCCCGGGCAACCTTGGCTTGCCGGGGTCAGGACGCCGATCCATCCCCTCTCCTCCAAGGGGTTTGGCAGAAATGCCCGTGCATCCTACGAACAAAAAAGGACCAGAAGGAACAGAAAGTCGCGCATTCGACCTCTATGCTAGGGGTTAGTCGCTGTTAAGCACTATCGACCCTAACACAGAGAGAGAAAAACTTGACCTAGCATGCATGCTAAAACTTAGGGTGTCAGCGCTTCATTTATTTATCTGTTGCTCAGGGTCTGCGCCTGGCTTGTACAAAGGGTGACATGCCTTGTCGGCAAGGCTTGTAGAAAGATGGTTTGCCGGGGGGCCTGGCAACCGCGCCTTATGGGTAAAACTTACGAAGATGTTTTGCTGTTCCAGGAGTTGCTCACCGGAACACCATCTTTGGTCCCCAGGCGAACAGCGTCGGGCCTGGTGACTCGTATTACCCAACAAGGGCCTTCCCACTTCGGCGTCGACTTGCCAGAATTCTTGGCCAACTGAACGCGCTGAAGAACAAGGTCGCCTTCCTCAAAGCTTCGGGCATGAACCTTGCGGCTATGGTAGCGGCGCAAAGTTTGCTAGTAGCACGCAGCTCGCACAGCCGCCCGAAGACGATCTTCGTCAAGGAGTGTCGCGTCATCTTGACGCAACCGCTCTTGCTCAAGCTCGTCACAAGAGAGAACTCGAGGTGACCCGTATGTGAGTTTTGTGGGGAGAACTACCTCTGCCCCGGATGAGAGGGAGAGGGGTGTCTGGCCGGTGGCTCGATTTGGCGTCGTTCCGACCGACCAAAGAACTGCCGGCAACTCATCAATCTAGCGCCTTCCGCACTTGCATAGCTTGTCCAAAGTTTTTATCCTTGCTGTCGGGTCTCAGACGTACTGCACGATGGGGCGACTTGAGAATTGCGTGTCATCGTCAGTGGTGACCCTGTTTGACATACCAACATGGCAGACTAGCCCCTTTAAGAACTCGACGGCTAATAACCTCATAAAAAGGAAGTATTACTCAAGGTTGAGATAACTTAGCTTTTTATTGTTGTGCAGATCATCATTGCGGCCATGGGCGCCGCCTCTCGCCTTTCTTCTTCAGATCCATAGCGATGAAGGCGCCGCTGCCCTAACCAACGGACCAGATTCTCACAACTAGCGCCCCCTACCTGGCGCGCCAAAGATGTCGGGGAAACCGATCACCTATGGGGTCACAAGGATCCCTTCTCTATTCGGCGGGGGGTTAGTTGCACGAAGAGTAGGTCGAGCCATTAGGACAGAGAGAATTTTTATCCTGGTTCAGGCCGCGATGATGTGTAATACCCTAGTCCTGCTTTATCTGGTTATCTGAGTGTTCTTGAGCTTTTAAACTAGCTACGATGTGTGCTTTGTCCAAAAGTCTGAATCCTATCTCTGTGTGCCTCAGCCTCCTTTTATACACAAAGGGGTTGCCACAGTGGCACACAGGAGGTGGCAACCTAGAGCGATACAAGCTTATTGCCCGATCACGTAGGACAGGCGCATTTAACGCCATGCCTACGTGTCCTCTCACTTTATTGGGGATGGCAACAGAGGCCATCCCGTCCTTCGCAGCTTCCCCTCGCCTTGCCATGCGTCTGGGCCGACGAGGCATGCAGTGCCATGCTGGTCAACCAGCTGCTGTGTTGGTAAAGTGGCAGGCTTCCACGAAGATCTGCATGCCGCCACATAGGTGTCTGCTTCGCTGGCATGCTTATTGTCGCGTTGGAGTGGTGGTGAGGTGGCGGCCCTGCCGAGCGCGGGCCTGGCCACGGCCCAGCGATTGTCCCCGGCAAGGATTGTAGGGGGCCTTCGAGTCGTCCCCGGCAAGGGTCTTGTCGGGGGTCTTCATCATTTGGCCCCACGTGGACTCGTGGGTTGTCGATCTTCGTGAGGAGCCACTTGCTACCAGGCATGTGCTCTTCAAGTATTGATCTTGAACATTGTCAATGGTGTCAGAGTTCTCAAGCCCAAGGGTTGTGGCCTTGCTGGCCTCGGCAAGGCTTATTGCCGGGCATGGTCCTGCTTGTCCCTTGTTGTTTGCTTCTTTGGGCAGCTATCTTGATGTCCTCTATGTCTGTCTTGCCTTCTACCGTCTTCCTCTGCCTCGCCATGTCCTGCTGTGGGGGTGGTTGCGACCGTCCGTGCATAGGTAAGGGGTACAGAAGTACCCACACTTTTGTACACCGACAATATTCTTGGACATAACCCCGCCGTTTGGGCTTGCTATTATGTGTATTGGTTTGCAAGGTGAATTCTTTGATGGGAGAGAACCAAACCGTGAAGCTATCACGGAAGAATTGAAGATGTTGCAATACAATGCTCAAGCTTGCGATATCCTCTTCAATGGATTGTGCCCTGAATAATTCAACAAAATAAGCCGTCATGAGAGTGCAAAGAAAATTTGGGATACTTTGATTCATATGCACGAAGGTACCGACTCCGTCAAGGAATCCAAGTTGGATGTGCTTCAAAGTTAACTTGACAAGTTCAAAATGAACGATGGTGAAGGTGTCGCTGAAATGTACTCTAGGCTTGCTTTCATCACGAATGAGATTGCCGGCTTAGGAAGTGAAGAAATGACCGACAAATTCATCATCAAGAAGATCTTGAGAGCCTTGGATGGAAAATATGATACCGTGTGCACATTGATCCAAATGATGCCAAATTACAAAGATCTCAAGCCAACCGAAGTCATTGGAAGAATTGTTGCTCAAGAGATGTCACTCAAGGACAAAGAAGAGCTTCACAACATATCTAGTGGTGCTTACAAATCCTCATGTGATTCTCCTACATCATCAAATGAGAAACAAGCCTTCAATGAATAATTGAGCTTAATGGTGAAGAACTTCAACAAATTCTACAAGAGTAGAAGCAAGTAAAGAAGTTCCAAGTCAAGGTACTACAATGACAAGAGATCTTCTAGTCGTGAGCGAAATTGCTACAATTGTGGAAGACCCGGACACTACTCCAATGAGTATACGGCTCCCTACAAAAGAAGAGAAGACTCGCCTAAAGGGAGATGCAATAGGGAAGAATCACCTCCAAGAGAGAGAAGGAGTAGAGATGATCACTATGAACGAAGAACCTCTCGAAGAAGCAAGGATTCGGAAAGGAAGGACAAATCATCAAGGAGCTACACAAAATGAAGACATCAAAGCTCATGTTGGTGAATGGGTATCCAGTTCCGACTCCGACCACCACTCCGAGAGAAGTTATCACTCCGACTCCGAATATACTCAAGATGAAGGTGTTTCCAGTCTAGCACTTGTGTCAACCAACTCCTATGACATATTTGACTCACCAAATGAAGGAATTGGATGATGCTTCATGGCTAAAGGCCCCAAGGTATCACACCCCGAGTATGTTGATTTCAATAGTGATGAAGATGATTTGCTAGGTGATGATGATTTACTTGTTGACAACTCTAGTGATGAATACTATGATGAAACGTCAATTAATCATGCTAATCAAGATAAAACGAATGACAATGATAAGAAGGAGATTGAGAGTCTAACTAAAGAACTAAGCACTCTTAAGTTAGCTCATGAAACTACTTTAGAAGATCATCGAGAACTTTTAAAAACTCATGAGAAGTTACGCTTCGAAAAGCTCAATCTTGATCAAGAGCATGGGTTCTTAAAGGCCATCAATGATGATCTTCGGAAGAAAAGTTCTTCTTACATTGCCAAGCGTTTACTCTTGTCTACTTACATGCCACAAGTAAAATCTCGCAACAAGAACAAGAAAGATTCTTCTTCTAGTAGTAACAATAATCATGCTGAATCCAATATTGTTGCTTCTAGTAGTTCTCTTGATTCCACTAATGACTCTCTTAGCCAAGTTACACTTGAGCAAGAAATTAACTTATTGAAGGTAATTATAGAGAAAGGTGTTTACAAAAGTCTTATCGGAAGTGAGCAATTTGAGGAAATTGTACGCAAGCAAGGAAGGCACCGGAAGAATCAAGGTGTTAGTTTTGAACGAAAGTTCAATGCCAATGGAGTTGAGTGGGAAGAAGATTAATACCCCAAGACGAAGTTTGTTCCTCAACAAGAGAAGTATGACCCTACTTCCTTCAAGGAGACACAAGCTCAAGATGATCTTCCACCACAAGACCACAAGCTAAAAGGCAAGGACAAGCTTCAAGAGGAGATTGATGTATTTGAAGATGCTCCGAAAGCCTTGGTCAAGTGGGTTCCCAAGACTACATCAAGTTCTACTTAATCAAGTACATCTACAACCCCAAGGATTCCCATCAAGATGATGTGGATCCCGAAGAAGAAGAAATGAGAGTTCTTGAGGGTGACTTCGCCAACATACTTCACTCATATTCATTTTGGCAAGGACAAGTGCAAACAACTTCCACATCTTGCACTAGTTCAAGGAGTCACAAACCCTCTTGTTGGTAAGACAAGGGACAAGGTAACCTAATGCTATCATGGACATCATCATGTGTGTGCTTCACTCTATGTCTATGGATATCCTTGTTTGTTCCTTGTGGGACTAACCCATGTAGGTATTGAAAGTGCAACTCACTCCAATGGATTGCTTCAAATGATCTACATCAACAATGAGCATCCACATCTTTGTTATCTGAAGTCATCATCGAACAAAACCCAAGGTTAGTTCATCCCTCTTAGGGGGGATATCACATCTAGGGGAGCTTTACTCTAAGAATTGAGCTAAAGCAACTCTAGTGGTGTGAATACAACAATGGTTTTTGTAAAAGTGGTAACCCCACTTGTGCTTAAACGATGAGTATGACCTATGATCAAATGTTCTTATTTGACTCCTACGTCAATATACTCATATATAGATGACCTATTCATCGCCAATTGCTTGATATATGCTAGAGTGATTGTGCATGCTTTGGCACATATTTCATTTGCTATTTTATTGTGTGAGCATGTTGGTTGCATACTTTTCTCATTCGAGGACATCCATTTATTGCTTTGATTGTTTGGATTTTCTCCTTTTTGCCAAATGGATGGACAAGAATGCCTAAGAACTACCTCTAGCTATCTATGCTTTTCTCTTCTCAAACTCTATCCATGCTACATCAAAAAGTTTGATCTAAGTCAAATTCAAACCCTCTGTGTGAGGAGCACTCAGAGTCCCGTTTTGTCATAGACTTAAAACTTCCAAAACCTCTCTGTGTATTTTGGTCTGACCGAATCCTCCATTTTGGCCACACCGAGTTCATTGGGTTGATCAATTTTTCAATCTCGGTGCAACCGATTAGAACTTTTCGGTCTCACCGAGTTGCAGTAACTGCTTGCAATTCTACATCTCGGTGCCACCGAGTTGTTCCACTCGGTCACATCGACAGTGCCAGGATATACATACTGACGGGTCAGAATTTGGAAATTTCTCCAAAACCTCTTCGCCCGCGTGTGTCCTGCTCTGCCGCTTGGATCTCCGAATCATCTTCTCGTTGCCAACGACCTCCTGTCGTTGGTCTCCACCTCCTTCAATGGAAAACCTCCCCTCCATTGCCACCGTAGGGAGCTCATTCCAAGCTAGGGTATGAGCTCAACTCTTTGTGCTTTCTTTTAACTCTGATTCCTAGCACAAAGGCAATGCCATGTCTCTTTCCAAGTATGAGATTGATCCATCCACAGAAAACATCCTCTAGATTATATTTGAGTTGAAGAATTAGAGTTAGGTTTCCGCTGGACTCATCTTTGACCGACCGAATTGTAGGAATTTGTCCCACCGATTTTTAGGCCATTGAACAAGTGATTTTCGGTCTGACCGAAAATTGCAAATCGGTGTAACCGATACCAGGACTTTGTGAAACCCTAGCAAACTCAGAGTCACCAAACTGTGTCTCGGTCTAACCGATTCCACATGCTTAGACTCCAAAGTTGTTTTGGTGTCATCGAGTTTTACAAATCGGTAGCTCCGAAATGCTTCCTGTAGAAAACTAAAACTAAGTTATGACTCATTCTTTTGCAAAAACTCTGCACTTTGTGATGCTCATCTACTCTATCTCATCTACAACTATTCACAGGGACAGTTCTCAGTTTGCTGTGCAGAATGTCTGATCAAAGTGATAGTCAGAACAAGTCATAGGAGCAGATGGACTTGAGTGAGGTCACTAGTCCCTCTGGAAGCTATGATGAAGGAAGCAGGAGCACTCCAAGCAACCTGCCTAAGGCAGCAACTAGGCAGAGAAAGAAGAAAACATCAGACTCTGAAGATGAAGACTTTGAGATTGAGGAAGTCAGCTCAAAGAAGAAAGTGCTAAAGAAAGAATATGGTGATGCTGCTTCCACCAAGCTAGGAAAGAATATGAAGGCCCCTGCCAGGAGAGTTCCTATGTCTAAAGCCAGGGGAGCAACTCAAAAGACCATGACATTCTCACTTGAGCAAAGATCAGGTGAAGAAGGGAAGAAGAGAGTCAGGAAAACCACTACTAGAGTGCTTCGAAATCCATCCATGAGGAGAGACTCTGCTAGTGAGGAGGAAGAGGAAGAAGAGGTTGTTGCACAAGCACCTCCTGCTAAGTCACAAAAGCTGATGGGGGATGCCATCAAGTCTGGGGCAGCTCCTTCAAAGCCCAAGACAGCCCCCAAACCTCCAGCTCAAGCCACCAAGACAGCTCCAAAGAGAAGCGCCAGGAACATACCTGCTTGAGAGAATAACAAGGCCCCAGTGCCTGAAGCTACAGAAGATGTTGAAGCCCCAGTGCTCAGGAAGCTCATACCTAAGATTCCAGACCATAATGACAGTCAGCTAGTAGCTGAGAACATGAAGGAGAGAAAGGATGCAAGTCTCAGAAGATGGAGACAAGCAGATCCATATGCTGTGAGGAGGAGGACTGCAGTGGACTACAGGTTCCACACCGGAGAGCAACAGGATTTTTATGAGATAGTTTTGCTCGACAAGAAGCCCATTGTAAGTGACATGAGATGGGTTAATTGGAAATACATTGATGCAAATGCAGATCATTTCCCAGGAGTGCATGACAGCTTTAAGTCCAATGGTGTTGATGACTTTGTTGGTCAAGAGTTGACAAAGTGGAATTATGAGCTCATTATGCAATTCTACTCAACAACTCATTTTTATCCTGATGGAAGGATTGTGTGGATGACTGAAGGTCAGAGGCACCAATATACAATTGATGAGTGGGCCAAGCTCATAAATGCACCTGAAGAAGAAGAGAATGACATTGATGTCTATGTTGAGAAGAAGAAGGATTATAACTCCATGGCCAATATGTATAAGGAAATTCCAGATAAGGCCCCGGAGACACATAAGTTTGGGTCAGTCTACTACTTGTTGTCTGGTTTGGCCACCATAAACACCATATTGAGGCACACTTTGTTGCCCAAATCTGGAGATCACAGGATGATCAGAGGCCATTCCATCAACTTGTTACGGTTGTTTGATGTTGTCCCACAAAAGTTCAAGGTTATGAGCTTGATTGTTGAGACAATCAAGAGAACAGCTGCTGACCAGAAGAGATCATGTGGGTATGCCCCACACATACAGATGTTGATAAATTCCAAGATGAAAAAGGGAGTGTATCTGTTAGACAAAGAACATCTTCCTTTGTTGCCTGAATTTGAGGACAACATAGCTATCATGGATGCCAAAGATCCCACTTCAGTTGAAGCTCATGAGAAGAAGGAGAAAGCACAAGTTGAGAAGGCAGTCAAGATGCCAAGTGCTAAAGAAGCTTCACAAGTGTTTCTCAAGTCAAAGCAAGACCAGCTTCGATATATGATTCAAGCAACCTTGAGGATTGAGAAAGAACTGACCACCCTGACTCAGAACCAAGAGAGCTTGGAGAGGATAATTGAAACTAAATTCTATGATCTGGATTTGAAAGTGATTGAGATACAGACAACAGTTGAAGAGCTCCAGGAAGAAGCATAGGAGAGGAAGGGCAAAGCAACTACACAGGTGTTCCACAGAGTACCTAGAGGACAGAGGTCTGCAGCAGTGTCGGTGCCAGACACAAGAACAATAGCTTCAGCACTTGCAGCCACATCTCCCATAGCTCCAGTTGCCCCTCCAGTGGCAACCCCTCCAGCTCCAACATCTTCAACTGATGCTTTTGTCCTTGGAGTCATCTCAACACCTCCTTCCGAAGATCAAGCCTAGAGAGACGCATATCACTATGCATTTTCGAGCTTTTTGGTAACTTGTTGCCAAAGGGGGAGAAAGTGTATAGATCATAGGCTTCGGAGAGAGAGAGATTTGCTTCCTTTTTGCTACCTATTTGTTTTGCTTGCTTGGTTGAGATACTTTATGCCTGTGTGTGAGATACCTTGTATGATCTTGTGCTTGATCATATCATACTTTATGCTTGTTCTCGAATAATGACATTATCTATCTCTTATATGATCATTCACTTTGCCTTGGTGATGAGTTCTTGTTCTTATCTCTTATCATTTTGAGCGCTCCACCAAGATGTATGTGACATGGAAGAGTAACCCATGATCCTAACAGATTGTGCATTTGCAGTCCAAAGCAAATTTTAAACAATGCACAAATTTAGGGGGAGCTCTTACTTATCACATACTTCTCAAAATGACAATGTATTTCATTCTTATTATCATTTGTCAAAGCTATGATCTATATGTTGTCATCAATTACCAAAAAGGGGGAGATTGAAAGTGCAACTAATCCCTGGGTAGTTTTGGTAATTCTTAACAACATATAGTTCATTGAACTAATGCTCTTTCAAGATGATCATTTCAGAAAGTTCAATGATTGGCATGGCACGGACTAGAGATGTGGACCCCTCAAAATGCTAAGGACACATATTGGCAACAATCTCAAGACTCTACTTTTTCATTTTAGTGATCCAAGATCACATTGAGTCCATAGGAAAGCCAATACTATTAAAAGGGGATGAGGTGTTGCTTAATGGCTTACTTGCTAAAAATGCTTAGTGATATGCTCCAAAACCCTCAACCACTTTCTCACATCCACATATGTCCTAAACCTAAAAGTCAAATTCGGCCCCAATGATTTGGTATATCCGGCGCCACCAAGTTTCATTTGACATAGCCACTGCCACAAACGCTAGTTACTCCAGCCTCACCGAGATGGGATTGCAAACTCCCTGTTTCCTTTTTGTAACATTTCGTTTTCATCGGAATGAGCAAATCGGTCCCACTGAGTCTGCATTGCAAACTCACTGTTTCATTTTCGTAACACTTCGGTTCCACCGAAGTGATCGAATCGGTCCCATCGAGTTTACCTGACCAACCCTCTATGTGCCTATTGGTGAAATCGGTCCCACCGAGTTTATGCGATCGATCACACTGAGATTACGTTATGGCCTAACCCTAGCATATCGGTCTCACCGAGATGACTAAGTCGGTCCCACCAAAAAATCTAACGTTCATATTTTTACCTGGATCGGTCTGACCGAGTTTTATGATTCGGTCTCACCAAGTTTGGGAATCTGTTTGTAACAGTTAGATTTTGTGTGGAGGCTATATATACCCCTCCACCCATTCTTCATTTGTGAGGAGAGCCATCAGAACATAACTACACTTCCACTACTCATTTTCTGAGAGAGAACCACCTACTCATGTGTTGAGACCAAGATATTCCAATCCTACCACAAGAATCTTGATCTCTAGCCTTCCCCAAGTTGCTTTCCACTCAAATCATCTTTCCACCATAGCCAAATCTACGAGAGAGAGTTGAGCGTTGGGGAGACTATCATTTGAAGCACAAGAGCAAGGAGTTCATCAGCAACACACCATCTATTACCTTTTGGAGAGTGGTGTCTCCTAGATTGGTTAGGTGTCGCTTGGGAGCCTCCGTCAAGATTGTGGAGTTGAACCAAGAAGTTTGTAAGGGCAAGGAGATCGCCTACTTCGTGAAGATCTACCCAAGTGAGGAAAGTCCTCGTGGGCGATGGCCCTGGTGGGATAGACAAGGTTGCTTCTTCATGGACCCTTCATGGGTGGAGCCCTCCGTGGACTCGCGCAACCTTTACCCTTCGTGGGTTGAAGTCTCCATCAACGTGGATTTACGATAGCACCACCTATCAGAACCACGCCAAAAATCTCCGTGTCAACATTGCGTTTGCTCCCTCCAAACTCCTCCCATTTACTTTCTTGCAAGTTGCATGCTTTACTTTCCGCTGCCCATATACACTACTAGGGAAAAGCCTAGCAGCAGCGCGGGTTTTAGGCCTATTAGTAGCACGGGGACCGGCGCTACTAATAAGGCGCTACAGCTAACGTATAGCAGTGGCGCCTGTCGTCCCACGCTACTGCTATACATGGCTAGCTGTAGCGCGCTTTAGAGAAGAGCGATGCTGATATTATCTGCAGCGCTGTCTACAAGGAAGCGCTACTGGTAAGGCGGCGCTACTGCTAAATCCACCCCCCCTTGCTACTACTAGTTTTATTAGTTTTTTCCCTCCATATTTGTTTTGTATTTGAATAGGCTTTATACAATAATCTTTAGCATATCATACACATAC
Organism: Triticum dicoccoides; assembly: GCF_002162155.2. Taxonomy (NCBI): domain Eukaryota; kingdom Viridiplantae; phylum Streptophyta; class Magnoliopsida; order Poales; family Poaceae; genus Triticum; species Triticum dicoccoides. The sequence continues at coordinate 547,981,936 of NC_041387.1, read as the reverse complement.
AAATGTAATCATAGCATATACATACAATTAGTCTCATCAAATCATGTCATCGTCATAATCATCATCCAACACAAAGTGGTCTCTCGTCATCATCTCGAAAATAGCAATACAAGTCTCGATTACTTGCAAATACATCGTCATCCATCTAAACAATGATATACGCGAGAAGAGCTATCACTTTGAGTACATGAGTTCGTATCCCTCTCTCGCATTAGCGTGAACCTAAACTAACTACTGCCTGTCGCTCGGAAACCGGAAACCGGTACACCTAGGCCTGACACTCCGGCCACTCGTCGTATATATACTCCTAGCGTAGCACTTCTTCGCCATTTATGATCTATGCACCTGCATCGTCACATGAGTCGATGATATGCAACATATATAGTTGAGCAACAGAAAGAGACAGACTTGGCAAAAATAGAAATAACATATCATAATCATAAATAACAAAGTTCATCGTACCCAAAATGCCCTAACTAGAGTGATCTTCGCTAGTCGAGGAGGAGGACGGTTTAATTACATCACAAATAATGTTTCATCGTGCATAACTCAAAGTTTTGTCATACAGAAAGTATGGACTAAACGGACACATTGTCATATATCGACAATCACTCCACCATGTCGTGACATTCATCCATGTGAGGGAGATAGTCCTCAAGCTTAGTGAAAGGGTTCATGTCGAGACGCTGAGAGGCTATCCATGTTTGGACGTCTTCCCGCGACATTTGTCCTTCTCCGTAGAACATCCCTGTTTTTCCGACGACCTCCTTCATGATGATTTAGGCAAGTTCGCGATGGATGTTATAGAACTCAGCTCGAAGTCGATGATCCTCGATATCTCTTTGTCCTTTGCCCATTGCAGAATATGGGCATCGCCGGATCTAGGTGACATGCGAAGGTTCTGGTGATCCCATCTGTACTCCAGCATGTGGTGTAGGACATAGAATCCATCATTAAGAGAATCGTTCGGTTGCTGGATGCAGCAGAAGTCGGTCTTATGGCTGAAGGCGATCCTGCCGCCCCTTCTCTTCTTGTCCTCGACCTCCCCACCCCTTGCTTGGTAGTAAAACATAGCACTGTCGAGAACATCCTTGATGTGGGTGTAATCCTTTTTGTGAATGTTCTTCGACGAGTCCAAGTAAAGAGCATGGGAGAATCGGGGGTAGAGGATGATGAGGACGGCGCGCCCGACGCTGCGCAAAATAAGTACACCTCAAATTAATTAGCCTCCACCGTGCAAATGAATGATTGAAATCGAAGGAAGGATAGCAGCGCGGATGACTTAAATGGGATGATAAGGCACGAGAATCGCCTCCTTGTCCTTATTGGAGAGCATGAAACTGACGATGTAATCTCTCGCGTATTCACCGTGCTTTGTGCAGACTCCCAAGAAGCCCTCGTGCATGTAGTACGGGTCAACGACACAGATATGAGGTATCTGCTCAACCCCGATGATGTAGTTCATGTGCAAGGCATAAAGGCGGACAAACATAAAATCCAGCTTCTTCACGTGAAACAAGTCGAATATGTAATCGAATCGAAGGAAGAACTTATCCGCGGGGAAGCAGTCGACGTACGACATTTGCCGCGAAACGTTAACCACGTAGAGTGGGTATCCTGGATCTTTCGAGGCAATGAGGCCTTTCTCTATCCGCAGCACATCGTCATGAAGTCTCCTTAGATCACTGAATCTGGTCCGTGGCGCTGTTGCGGGTAGGATTGGTTGACCGGGGATATGCCATTTATCCGCATCGAGGATATCTATACGGTCCTGAAGCCGAGGATGCTGAGGCAGCTGGATCATAGAATTAGCTTTTTTGCCTTTCCTCGCTCTCTTCCTAGACTTCTTTACTACCGGAAGGTCGTCCGGAGACAGCAATTCAGGCACCAACTCATGACACTCAAACCCTGAGTAGGCGCCAGTATAATTGTTGAGTGCCATCGTCATCCTCATCCTCATCCATGGCGATGTCATCAGCGACTAATGGAGCCTCCTCCTTACCCCGTCCGCTATCACCCAACCCGACACCCGATGCTAATTGGGTAGGTGGGGTGTTGATGTTCATACCTTGCTGAGGCTACGTGCTCGTGGGTGTGCTCCCGGCCGCCTCCAAACAAAGCGGACTCTTTGGCCACAACAGGACCCACCCATTGCAACAATCACCAAGCCGCCGCGGGGTCTCGTTGTCATCCCCCACTACTATCAGAGGAGGCAAATTCTCGTGGCACGGTTTGACACTGGCCACGGAAACCTTGAAGACATTTGGGGGGATCGGCCTGCTGTGGAACAATGGTTCCTTCGGCTCCATTATTGTCGCCTTCCCCACGTCCACCTTCTGGTCGCCGATGGTGTACAATATGATGCACGGGGTTTCGTCGGCCTGCAAAGAGAAGTCTGCGACGTGAGACATCCGAAAGGCAACGAAAACGGGAGATTATACATTTATTGAAGGGGGCCGGTGTGACAGATACCATGAGGGCATCGAGCTCAGCCAAAGACGAAGCACCAGCGAGCACGTCCGGTGCCAGAGCCGGTGCGGGAGCCGGTGCGGGAGCAGGTGCTGGTGCAATGCTAGTCGAGATGCTCCCCAAGAAGTCAGCAAGGGGAATGTCCGCTGCATTTTTTTCAGGATTTTGCTTGGTCCAAGTGAAAACGGTCGGAACCAAGGAAGTAGATATATCTACAACCACCTGTTTTGCGGCAGCTACCATTGTTGCGACTGTCTGAGATGATTTCTTCTCAACCGCAATCTCAACCTTCTTGTCGATGTTTTCTTCAGTTAACCTCCGTCTTTCCTTTCTCTCCTCAGTGGTCTCACGGTAGTACTTCTTCCACGTGGCGCCGTCTCTGACACCGTGCACGCGTCCATACGACAGTCGAGTATCCACCGGTTGTCGTTTCAATATGTTCAACACCCGGTTGAATGGAGTGTCCCACTTGGGCCTCTCCAATGCCTCAGATGGCGAGTCGCTTTCGACCGCAATCTTCTACTGCTCTCTCTGCAAAAGGCACAATGATCATTTACAAATATGACTAACGTGTGCAGTCGAATTGATCAGAAACTAAAATTACCAGCAGTCTCATGAACTCCGTCGTGACCGGGTTTGTCTCATAAACCTTCTTCACTGGGTCCCAACGGTGTCGGGCCTTGAGGATGTCACGCTCCTGCGGGACGGTGAACTCCTCCAAGGGGTCTGAGATGCCCAGACTCACGGCTTCCGCGTCCTCCTTGGCCCATTTGGACCTCTTTCTGCCGTAACCATGGCTTCCGAGGTGGTGGCTCCCAATGTTCCTCTCTTGAAGCCCCTTCATGTACTTAGACTTTTTTTGGGCAGCTTTGACCTTGCAAGCCTCCTTGAATATTTGAAACTGCTCTACCGTGATTGTCGGATTATCCTTTACAATCTTGGAGTAGGGTTCCTTGTTGATGATCCTTGCTTTCACCCTTGTTTTCTAGGCGGCCAACGCGTTGCTAAACTTGGTCATGGCGTGTTTGTTTATCTTCTTCATTGTCAGGTCCTTATCTGGATCTTCATAATCATTTTCATTCTGGCCCGGGAACAAGAATATCTGGTGAAACTTCTTTAGGAGGGAGGGCGTCATATTATCTATCTTCTATAGTTTCTCATCATTGATGGTGGCGGTTGTCCGTATGATGCAGCCAATTTGATTGTCGTAGCACTTGCGCGCTTCCTCAGGCGCCTTTGGCTCAAAATTACCGTCGGCCACCTCCGTGACCACCAGTCTAGTAGTCCTGAGTTTGTTAGGAAGTCGTTATCTCTTTGCTTTCGGTTCTACACCGGCTCCGTTCCCCGAGGCAGCGCCAGTCTCAGTCTCAGCGCCGGTCTCGATGTCGGTCTGAGTCTTAGCGTCGGTCTCAGTGTCAGCACCGGTCTGCATGTCGGTCTCAGTCCCTGATGCCACTGGTGGGCCTAGCAATAACATCGGTTGATCGTCGGCAAGGCTCAAAAATTCATCTGCCGCCCGGTAGACGTCGTCGCAATCACCAGAACCATGTCCTTCATCGTTGCTAGCCATGTTTCCTATGAGTAAATCTAGTCAATTAATTCTAGACCTAATAAAATGAATAATGACATAAAAAGGGCCTATTGTTTTGCAGGAACGTTGACTCCTTCCTGGTGCAGCAAATCCCGGGCACTCGATATGTCCTAGTTTGTAGCACAAGTCATGCCGAAATTCATGGAAAATTTCGGAATGACCTTTGCTAAAAAGTGGACAAATCGAGAACCTGAAATTGGCCGGAACAGAAATGAATCAACATTCCGGCAAAACATAGGCCACTCAGCTTCATTCCCTAGAAACAACAAAGCCACTTGGGCACAATCGAACCACTTCAGTGAAAAGATATAACATGAGCAAACACTATTGAGGAATTTGCATATAACATGGCCACTTCAATGAAAAGTATAATAAACAATAATGGAATATGCAAATGAACATCAATAACATATAACATATAACAACAATCTTGTTTTTTATTTACATAGCAACAATTAGTTTGACCAAGTTTCTGAAAAGAAAAACAATTCTGTTTTTTGTTTATAGCTAAATGCCATAGCTACTGTTTTTTATTTATAGCTAAATACTTTTGTTTTTGTCTAAAGCTAAAAGTCTAGGAACTCCATTTTCTCTAACCCTTCTGACCTCACCAAAATTTCCACAGCAAGACCTTAGTACCTACACCCAATTTCATCAAAAATATTCACGTCCATAGTCCAAATAATTGAAATTTCATTTGAATGAAATTTGGAACAAATTCAGGTCCGTAGTCCAAATATTTTTTATAGCTAAGTGTTTTTTGTTTATAGCCTTTGTTAATTTAAATCTAAATGCTACTATTATTTATATACCCTCTATTAGTTTAAAGCTAAATGGAATTACTATTTAGTCATTTTCATAAAAATTTCCCTAGCTAATTTACTAAAAAAATTGCTAATCATTTTTCCTAAATGCTATAAAATGCCTACTACCCTAAAAAATCTAGGGTTCATATGAACATCAACACAGTATCAACATATATATGAGTTGCCCTAGCAGAGAGAGAGAGGAGGGTAGGGGACAGGAGAGGCAGAGCCTTACGGTCGGCGGCAAGGGCAGGCTCTAGCTCGGGCGGCGGAGGTCCTGAGCGGGCTCGGGCGGCGGCGGTGAGGTCGAGGGCAGAGGCGGTGATCTCGAGGGAGGCGACGGTGAGGTCGACGACGGCCTCAGGCGGCGGCTATGAGGTCGAGGGCGGCCTTGGGCGGCGGCAGTGTGGTCGAAGGCGGCCTTGGGCGGCGGCGATGTGGTCGAAGGCGGCCTCGAGCGGTGGCGGTGTGGTCGAAGGCGGCAGGGCGATGGCAGCAATGGAGCAGTTGGGGACATGGGGGAGTAGAGAGGGGGGAAAGGACTTAGCGAAATTTTGAGCCCGTGCTGCCGGGATTTAAGTTAAACTAGCAGTAGCGCGTTTTGCCGAAACGCGCTATAGCTAAGCTAGCAATAGCATTTTCCAGCGAAACGGGCTACAGCTATTCCTTTCTGTTTTATTTTTGTTTTTCTTTTGTTTTCCTTACATTTTCTTTTTTTCATTTCTCCTTTTTCTATTTCTTTCATTTTCATTTACTTTCCTACTTATTTTTCTATTTATTTTCTTTTTCATAGCAGTAGCGCTCTACAGCATAAATGCGCTGCTACAAAGTTTTTAGCAGTAGCGTGCTTCTAGAAGAACCGCTACTACTATTCCTAGCCTACCGGCACTAGTGAGGGAATTATAGTAGTGGCGCTTTTCTGTCCAGACGCGCTAGTGCTAAAACAATAGTTGTGGCGTGCTTTTGTAACAAGTGCTAATACTAAGTAGCGCTAGCGTTGAGTTTTGACCAACGCTACTACTATACCTCTGTGTATAAGGTTTTCCCTAGTAGTGATACTCTTTGCATGCTTGCTTGACTTGTATTAAGATTGCTTGACTTGTGCTAAGTTGCTAAAATTTGCCAAGAACTAAAATTGGGAAAAGGTTATGTTTTATTTGGTCAAGTAGTCTAATCAACCCCCCCCCTCTAGACTTACTTTCGATCCTACACGGTACTACCGCGCAGGGCGCGGATGTAAAGTTACATCCGCCCCTACTTCCGCTCGTGTTGCTGTGCTAGGCCGGATGTCACGGTACTACCGCACTCGGGGAGCGATACTACCGCAAGGGCCTGCGTACTACCGCGTCACCGGCCGGTACTACCGTGGGCCTCTGAGGTACTACTGCTCCCTTGAGCAGCACTACCGCATGCCACATCTCAATAACACTAGGAGTCCTTCATTTTGCAAAGACACGGATAAACGATCGATGCTCCAAAGAGGCAAAGGAAAGGTGGTGCAAAGGAACAGACATGTACATGTTGATTCCACCCTAACCTATCCAAAGTGGACCCCCTCTTAATAGTACGGCTTTCCTACGACTCAAGTCCACCGAAAAGAAACGTAGAGAACTTCGTCTTCACTAGGCTCCGAGGGGCAACGAATCGTCTTGTGCCTAAACATGAGATATCTGAAATGCTCAATGCACATGATTAGAAATATGCCCTTACACTCCTTATTCCTTCATCCATCGTGATCTCACCCAAAACTTGAAAACTTCAATCACACAAAACTCAACAAAACTGTCACACCCTAGTTAGCCATGCATTAGAGTGTTGCATCATGTCTACTCTTTCATCAGAAACCTGAAATGGGGATGACAGAACCCCCAGTCCCCTCTGAATCCAATTAGGGTTTACTAAAAACTTTTTCAATGAACCTGAAATGCCCTTCTAAAATGCCCATCATTTTTGTCTTGGTTCAGAACCTCTGCCAAAACTGGTGCACATTTTCCTAGGCCATCCTTGGGTTTTTGAATTAAATCATAAATATTTGAATTTGGGCATTTAAAATTATATAAAATATTTAAATGCTCAAATATCTCCAAACTAAAATGTTTCATGTTGGAAATAATCCAATTATGGACCAGGAGTAGTTTGGTGATTTTAGGAGTAGCCTAAGTATTTTATTTAATTCAACAAAGTTGCAGAAGTATTTAAAAAAACAGAAAACAGAAAAAAATGGAAAAAGCTTACCTGGCGCCCAGCACCCGGCCCACCTGCCGGCCCAGCCCAGCACCGCGCCAGCGAGCTGCTTGCCGGCCAGGCAGGCAGGCAGGTGCTCGACGGCGAGCACCGCATGGGTGCCACGCACCTGCTCGCGGCCTCGCCGCCTCCCTCGCCCGGCTAACGCCGTGAATCGGCCTCTCTCTCTCTCCCGAACCTCCCAGACACCCCCTCTCCTCTCCAGCTCCTCTCCCTCGCTCTCCCACGCCATGGCCGACGCCATCGCCGCTACCCCCTCGCCGTAGCCACGCCCTCCGTCAACCCCACGCCGTGCCACCGTGTCCAGGAGCTCCGCCGCCGTCCACTTCATCGAGCTAGCCGAGCCCCGTGTGCTCGTGCGGCCCGAGACCACCGCACCGACCTCACCCGAGCTCGCCGTCGCCGGAGATCCCCTTCAACGCCGTCGCCGCCTCAGCTCGTCCCCGACCCCGCTGGTGGCCTCTACGGGAGCGCTGTGAGCCTAGCTACCCCTCCGACCCTCCCTCTCTCATTCCCGAGCCGTGTAGCCACCGCACGAAGATCACACGCACGCACCGCCGCGGATCTCGTCGCCGACGTGCTCCCGGCCATCCTCCGGCCAACCCGCGGTGTCCAACGCACTCACCACGCTGCGTTGGGCCCAACCGTGCACTTCCCGCACCTCCCCGCACACCCTAGGCCGAGTTCGCTTTCACCCGAACTCCGGTGGCCGCCAAAGTCATCGCCGGCGCCAACTCCGGCCACCCCGACCCCAACGGACTCCACCAAGAGCTGCGGCTCGTCCTCAGCTCCTCTCCGGTGGCCTCCGTGGCTCGTTTGGTTGCCGAAACGGCAAAAACCACTCCCGCCGCCGCGTCGGGCTCGCCGGTGCCTAAACACCGGCGCCGCTGGCGTTGACTTTGACCATGGGTGGGCCCTGGTTGACTCCCCTGAGTCAATGACAGGTGGGGCCCAGCCCTGTTAATTAAACAGGTTTAGTTTTAATTAAACTTTAATTAATTTAATCACCCTGACATGCGGGACCCACTGTCAGGTTTGACCAGGACGTGTTCCGTTGACCTGCTGACGTCACACTGACGTCAGGCTGACGCAATAATTGATTTTCTGGAATTATTCTAATATAGGAAATTCCAGAATATAATTTAAACTTCAAAAATTCATAACTTTTATTCTGTAACTCCAAATCAGACAAATTATATATGAAAAATGATCAGAAAAATCCAATCTATCCATCTGTACTATTTTCATGCATGACTAAACAAGTTAACTTGATGTTTAATGCAGAACAAGGAAAAACACTTTAAAGGGCCATGTTTGAGTTTGAAATTTGAATCTTTGATTCAAATTGGTTCAAACCCTTCTGGTCTTAGTTGCATTAGCCCAACACACTCATATTGTTATGTTTCATGCATGCATCATATTGTTGCACATTGTTTGGTGATGGTTGTATATCGGTGTTCTTTGCGACAGGATCTTCCCCCGAGGAGTACCGTGATTACCCTAACGAAGAACCGTATCAGTGCACCGAACCATCAGGCAAGCAACCAACCATTTGATCATATCGATACAATCCCATGTTCTCGCTCCTGCTCTCTTTTACTGCATTAAGACAACGCGTTTCAAACTGCTGTGTGCTACGGTAGTTGAACCCATTTCCTCTGCATGACCTGTCATTGCCACAGTAACTAGATGAAACCCACTAGCATGTGTAGGAGTTGATTGAGACATATGTATGTGTTGTTCCTACCTTGCTATGCCTGCTATGCTTAGAGTCGTGTCAGGTCTGGTTCATCTGGGTGATGGGCTGGAGTGAAATGGTTATGTCGGTAATGAGAGTGGTGTGGTGAACACGATTTGGTAAAGGTATCGATGAGAGGCCATGTAGGAGTACATGGTGGGTTGTTTCATTGAAGCCGACCTTAAGCACTGAGATCTGTATGTGTGATTTAAGATACAGCTACTACCATGCATTGGGCCCTGAAATATGACCCCGCTCGACTTCTTATTCACCCTAGCTCTCTGTCCAGGAGTTGCAAGTAGTTTCTGGTGTTTGTAGCCTACTGGAGGCCGTGGACAGCGCTGACCGTAGGGGTGGGCTGTGATGCGGTAGGTACGTGGCCGGGTGTACCGAATACCCGTTAGGTATCTCGGGAACCCTGTTCACATCGTTCGAGGCCGTATGGGAAACCTCGGCCGGACTCCCTGCGGATGGAACCTGGATATGCGATAAACCTAGACTAGAGGCTTAGGTGTTTAGGTAGGTCGTGGTCTACACCCAAGTCGGCTTTCGCTTGAAGTCTGCCGAGCACATGTCGTGTGCAGACGCTAAGTGGTGGAAACATGTATGAAGAAGTACACCCCTGCAGGGTTATCATGATCTATTCGAATAGCCGCGTCCGTGGTAAAGGACTACTTGGTTGCCTATACAGTTCATAGACAAGTAAATGGAAACTACTAAAAGCCTCAAGATAAGTGTGAGTGCCGAGGATGGCTCTTCCGTAGGAAGACGGAGGCGGATCCTCGGTAGTGTATTGAAGTGGTGAGTAGTGGACTCGTGTGCGCAAAACCATTTCAAGTTGGAGTCTCGTAGGTTAGCCTAGCCAAGAGTCAAAGCTGGCTTGCTGCAATAACTCCACCAACCCTTCTTGATAATATGCATGTATGTAGGATCTGATGTAAGTCTTGCTGAGTACCTTTGTACTCATGTTGCTATAATTCACATTTTTACAGAAGACGCTGCAACCCCTTCTGATGGGTTCTACGTAGACGTTGACATCAATGAGTAGGCTAAGGCACAGGTGGTGATCCTAAGCTTGTGAAGGACCACGTAGTATAGCTAGGCTTTCCAAGCCTCTTTTATTTTACTAGTTGTCTGTACTCAGACAAGTTACTTCCGCTGCTGGTTTGTATGACTGTATGACTTGAATGCTGGGTCGTGTGACCCGTACCTTTGTGTATGTTATGTATGGCTCTCTGAGCCTTAAATAAAGTACTTGTGTCATAGAGTCATGTTGTGATGCCTTGTTGTATTTGCACATATCGAGCATATTGTGTGTATGATTGAAATGCTTGGTATGTGTGGGATCTGACTATCTAGTTGTTTATCTTTAGTAGCCTCTCTTACCGGGAAATGTCTCCTAGTGTTACCGCTGAGCCATGGTAGCTTGCTACTGCTCTGGAACACTTAGGCTGGCCGGCATGTGTCCTTCCTCGTTCCGGTGTCTGTCCCTTCGGGGAAATGTCACGCATTGAGTACCGGAGTCCTGTTAGCCCGCTACAGCCCGGTTTACCGGAGTCCTGCTAGCCCAGTGCGACAGCCCGGACCCACTTGCTGTTGACCGACACGTTCGAAGCTGGGTCATGAATGCCTGTCCCTGTAAGTCTGTGCCACTTTGGGTTTACGACTAGTCATGTCAGCCCGGGCTCCTTATCATATGGATGCTAGCGACACTATCATATACGTGAGCCAAAAGGCGCAAACGGTCCCGGGCAAAGGTAAGGCGACACCCGTGGGGATACCGTGCGTGAGGCTGCAAAGTGATATGAGGTGTTACAGGCTAGATTGATGTGACATCGAGTCGGGGTCCTGACAGCGTTGGCATCAGAGCCGGACTGCCTGTAGGTTCTCCAAGCCAAACTGGTCGATGTTGAGTCTAGAAATTCTTTAGTTATATGTAGGGGAATTGTTTGTGGGTTGGAACGTAAGGCTCTTTTTACTCCTTTATCTTATGACATTCTGGTCTGAGTCAGTCTATTCTTCCACCGGGGGTTAAGGAATTAGGATCTATTCTCTCTATCAGGATCACGCGTTTCTAATCAGTAGTACCTTATAGGTTCGATGGTTACAAGCCTAGTTCAGTTCTACTACCACATTATGTTGCTAGGATGGACTCAGAACTTTGATATGATGATGTTGAGTGTGTATGAAATCCTTTGTCAAATGTCTCAAAATCCTTCTTGAGCATTTACAGCTATTATGCTGCCGAAATTTCGTTAGAAATTATAATGCCTTTGCATTATGATTGTGTTTTCAGATGGCCACTCGCGATCTCAATCAAGTGGTTCGCCTGACTCGATAATTAGATGTACCCGGTCATACCGCCATGTTGGTCAGGGTAATGACTGAGGCTGGATACCGTTGGTATCTTGAGTACACGGTCGAAGAGCAATTCCGAGACTTTAATCAAAGCCAGTATCTCTGCACTGTCAGGATATTTCCATCCTATCCTGGGTCCACCGAGCCCCTTCACTGCTCCTATGGACTCGGGGTTACTATTGAGATGGCTGTGCAGGACGCCGCCTACTCTATGATGACCATCATGCGAGTCAGATCTGGTCTATTTCGGGACTCTGATTTCCGGTATATGCCAGGATCACTGCCGGGAGCACAAGGGTATCTCCAGGCTATCTATGCTGACCCCACTCAGGAGGATTCACGGACTCGCACCACTGCTGAGATGCTCGAGGATAAGGACCGTGAAAATCGGGCCTTGAGGTTAGAGCTCTTCAATACCCGTGCTGACCATTGGGCCACATTGACTCGGTTTGCACCGGCGGTGCAAGCTGGATATTCGGATATGCGCGATCTCTATCCTGTGAGATCTGCTTTGCCAGACGTGATGGGTTGGCGTGATGTAGGAGGCATCACCCCACCTCGCGGTCCCAGCAGGCCACCGTCTGTTGGTCCAAGACCTCATCCTAGCCCCTATGGTCCACAAGTTCCGCGAGATCGTCTGTTTCCGGATGATCATGTTGAGCTTCCAGGCTATGGAGGTGACTTCTACGAGGACTACTACGGATCGGTCTGAGTTAGTGGTAGTATCACTAGTTCGTGTTAGCTGTGTCGTCTATCGTCCTGCGTGACTCGTGGGATATGACCTAGTTTGTATTGCCTTCCGGAGGTGTAGAAAAATAATGTATAGGAGCTTGGAATGCCTCCGATGAGATGTAATCCTCTTTTCACCGTAATAGTACCTTGTTTGGTCTTGTACTAAACCCTGTATGGTGTGTATGACGATGGAATAAAGAAGCAGTTTCTATATCTACCATGTCATACGGATGATCATCTTGCATTCCGAGTTATTCCTTACATTCTGTATCCTATGTCGGAATTTTATCATCCTGACTAAACCATTGTCTTCTTTACCTAGGATGGTCAACACGCGCACAAACCCTGCTCCCCAAGAGCAGGCCGAAGGCAGCGAAGTCAGGAATGCAAATCTGCCTCATCCTCCTTCCCTAGCCGAGGTTATGATGGAAGCCGAAAGAAACAAGCGGGAGACCAACCGTTTGTTGGAGCGTATTGAACAGAACACGGCACACCATCAGAGGACTAACGTGGTGTCACTCAGTGATTTTATCAAGTTACATCCACCCATGTTCCACCACTCCGTCGAGCCTCTCGACGCTGATGATTGGCTTCGCAGTATCTCTCACAAACTGCGTTCCGCGCTGGTAGCGGAGGCTGACAAGGTCACCTTTGCTGCATATCATCTTGAAGGCCCCGCCAGTCTATGGTGGGAGAATTATGGAGCTATGCGCCCAGCGGGCCATGTCACTACTTGGGCGGAATTCAGCGAGGCTTTCCGTGAACATCACATTCCGGAGGGTCTCATGGACCGTAAACGTGAGGAATTTTGCAGTTTCACTCAGGGCCGACTCTATGTGGATGCCTACAGCAGGGAGTTCGGTAACCTCGCATGATATGCAACTGAGGAAGTTTCTACTGATGCCAAGAAGCAAGCAAGGTTCCGTAAGGGGCTTAGTCCTGAGCTTCGCCGCGACCTCCGTCTGCATGAGTGCACATCTTTTCAGAAGCTTGTTAACAAGGCCATCAGTGCTGAGACTGGTCAGACTGATTATGACGCAACACGCAAGCATGGCCGTGACGGGGGTTCCTCGTCCGGTGCTGGTCCTCAGAAGCGCCGTGTGTGGGTGCCCAACACTGCCCTGCCACCCAGGTTCACACCGAGGCCATCCTTCCAGACGCCTCGCCCCGTTCAACAGTCTGCACCAGCCAAGCCCTATGGTGGTCCAACCAACAATGCTCCTCCACGTACCAGTTCTGTGACTTGCTTTAAGTGTGGGGAATCTGGCCACTATATGCGCGAGTGTCCCCAGACCAACCCCAACCAATCTGCTAAAGCTGTTGGCCGTGGCAAGCCGACAGGAAAAGTGTTCCACGCCAAGCCGGCCACCGCTACACGTGGCCATGTCAACTGTATCTCTGCCGAAGAAGCTCAAGAGGATCCCAACGTCGTTCTCGGTACGCTCCTTGTTAATTGCCACCCGGCATCTGTTATTTTCGATACAGGAGCCTCTCATTCATTTATATCCGAGAACTATGCCCGTCTGCATAACACCGCATTCTGTGACATGCCATCCACTATGGAAATTTCTACTCCTAGTTCTAGATGGCAGACCTCCAGGATAAGTTATGGAAATGAAATCCAAGTCGACAGACTTGTTTTCCTTGCATCCTTGATAGCTCTCAAATTTTCAATATTAATATCATTTTGGGTATGGACTGGATGTCATCATGCCAAAATTGATTGCTTCTCTAGGACTGTTCAACTCACTCATCCTTCGGGGAAGATAGTCAATGTCTTGACCCGATTAGCCAAGCGACAATTATATTCTCTTAACGCCAGCCCTTTGCCAGACCTTGAGGACGTTCCGGTAGTCCGTGACTTCCCGGATGTCTTCCCAGAGGAATTGCCAGGTGTTCCACCTGACAGGGATGTTGAGTTCGTAATAGACCTCATTCCAGGAACCGTTCCGATTGCTAGAAGACCCTATAAGATGGCACCACTAGAACTAGCCGAGCTTAAGAAACAACTCGATGAGTCCTTGAAAAAGGGTTTCATCTGACCTAGTTCATCTCCGTGGGCTTGCCCCATCCTATTCGTCAAGAAGAAGGATGGTACGGACCGGATGGTTGTAGATTATCGACCTGTCAATTTGGTCACAATCAAGAACAAATATCCGCTCCCCAGGATCAACGACCTGTATGATCAGCTCGCTAGATCCTCAGTCTTCTCCAAGATGGATTTGAGGTTGGGCTACCATCAAATCAAAATCAGAAACGGGGACATTCCTAAAACGGCCTTTGTTACTCGTTATGGCCAATACGAGTACACCGTCATGTCCTTCGGTTTAACCAACGCTCCAGCCACCTTTTTCTCGGTTAATGAACTCAATCTTCATGGAGTATTTGGATAAATTCGTCGTAGTTTATCTCGATGATAAACTCATCTACTCCAAGAACGAGGAAGAACATGCCGAACATCTAAGGCTAGTGTTGAAGAAACTTCGAGAGCATCGCCTTTATGCCAAGTTTTCCAAATGTGAATTTTGGTTGTCAGAAGTGACCTATCTGGGTCATGTAATATCTGGTAAAGGTATTGCTGTTAACCCTGAGCGAGTTCAAGCCGTCCTTAATTGGACTCCACCTGAATCGGTCAAACAAGTTCGGAGCTTTCTAGGCTTAGCGAGTTATTGCCGTCGCTTTGTCGAAAACTTCTCCAAAGTTGCTAAACCTCTAACGAACTCCTTAAGAAGGATAAAAAGTTTGAATGGACTCCACAATGTGAGCACAGCTTTCAGGAATTGAAAAGACGCCTGACTTCTGCTTCCGTTCTGGTACCACCAGACTTCTCCAAGGATTTTGTTATCTAATGCGACGCCTCGCGACAAGGACTAGGCTGTATTCTCATGCAAGATCGACATGTAATTGCTTACGCCTCACGGCAATTGCACCCACATGAGGAGAATTATCCTACTCATGATCTAGAGCTTGCAGCCGTAGTCTATGCACTTAAAACCTGGCGACATTACCTCCTCGGTAATCGTTGCGAAATATTCACTGATCACCAAAGTCTGAAGTACATCTTCACCCAACCGGATTTGAATCTCGGGCAAAGACGTTGGGTTGAGTTGATCACAGATTTCGACCTAGGAATAACTTACACCCCACGGAAAGCCAACGTCATGGCTGATGCACTAAGTCGTAAATCTTATTGTAACAACCTGATGTTACAACAAAGTCAACCGCTTCTCCATGAGGAATTTCGGAAGCTTAACCTTCACATTGTTCCTCAAGGATTTCTTTCCACCTTGGTGGCGAAACCTACTCTTACGGATCAAATCATCACTGCCCAGAAGCGAGATAAGGGAATAGCTAAGATCAAGGAGAACATTGCTAGCGGAGGTGCTAGTTGTTTCTCCATAAATGATCATGGTGCTGTGTACTTTGAGAACCGTTTAGTGGTTCCCAAGAACCAGCATCTACGGCAGTTGATCCTTAAGGAGGCTCATGAATCTCCTCTCACCATTCATCCCGGTAGTACTAAGATGTATCAGGACCTACGCCAGAGGTTCTGGTGGACTAGGATGAAGAGAAAAATTGCTCAGTATATTGCTAATTGCGATGTCTGTCGTCGTGTAAAAGCAGAGCATCAACGGCCTGCTGGCACCCTTCAACCCTTAGCTATTCCTGAATGGAAATGGGATAAAATTGGTATGGATTTCATTACCGGTTTTCCCAGGACCAAGAGAGGGAATAATGCTATCTTCGTCGTTGTCGATCGTCTTTCCAAAGTAGCCCATTTCCTACCTGTTCGTGAGAGTATAACCGCTAGTCAGCTGGCAGACTTATACATCTCCCGGATAGTGTCTCTCCATGGTGTTCCTTTGGAAATTAACTCGGATCGAGGAAGTCTTTTCACCTCTCGATTTTGGGAAAGTTTCCAAAATGCTATGGGAACCCGTCTCTCCTTTAGCACCGCTTTCCACCCTCAGTCGAGTGGTCAAGTGGAACGCGTCAACCAGATTCTAGAAGACATGCTTCGAGCCTCTGTTATCTCATTCGGAATGGGTTGGGAGAAGTGCCTTCCATTTGCCGAATTCGCTTACAACAACAGCTATCAATCTAGCTTGGGTAAAGCCCCTTTTGAAGTTCTCTATGGACGACGGTGTCGAACACCCCTTAACTGGTCAGAAACCGGGGAAAGACAATTCTTTGGCCCGGATATGATTCAGGAAGCAGAAGAGCAAGTTCGCATCGTTCGTGAAAAGTTGAAAACAGCCCAATCTCGTCAAAAGAGTCAATATGACCGAAAACATAAGGCTATGACTTTCGAGGTTGACGAGAAAGCTTACCTTCGGGTTACCCCTCTGAAGGGAACCCATCGTTTCGGTATCAAAGGCAAATTGGCTCCTCGTTACATTGGACCTTTTCGCATTCTCGCCAAACGAGGAGACGTTGCCTACCAGTTGGAACTACCTCCGCACCTCTCTAGAGTCCACGATGTCTTCCATGTTTCTCAACTCAGGCGTTGCTTCTCGGATCCTATCCGTGGAGTGGACTACGAAACGCTTGATCTCCAAGATAATCTTACATATCGAGAGTACCCCATTCGTATCCTCGATCAGGCCGAGCGTACCACTCGACGTCATAATATCAAGTTTCTCAAAGTTCAATGGTCGCACCATTCTGAGGATGAAGCAACTTGGGAAAGGGAGGATCGTCTTCGACTCGAGTATCCCGCCTTCTTCCCGAAGGAACCCAAATCTCGGGACGAGATTCTTTTGAGTGGGGGTGAGTTGTCACACCCTAGTTAGCCATGCATTAGAGTGTTGCATCATGTCTACTCTTTCATCAGAAACCTGAAATGGGGATGACAGAACCCCCAGTCCCCTCTGAATCCAATTAGGGTTTACTAAAAACTTTTTCAATGAACCTGAAATGCCCTTCTAAAATGCCCATCATTTTTGTCTTGGTTCAGAACCTCTGCCAAAAGTGGTGCACATTTTCCTAGGCCATCCTAGGGTTTTTGAATTAAATCATAAATATTTGAATTTGGGCATTTAAAATTATATAAAATATTTAAATGCTCAAATATCTCCAAACTAAAATGTTTCATGTTGGAAATAATCCAACTATGGACCAGGAGTAGTTTGGTGATTTTAGGAGTAGCCTAAGTATTTTATTTAATTCAACAAAGTTGCAGAAGTATTAAAAAAACAGAAAACAGAAAAAAATGGAAAAAGCTTACCTGGCGCCCAGCACCCGGCCCACCTGTCGGCCCAGCCCAGCACCGCGCCAGCGAGCTGCTTGCCGGCCAGACAGGCAGGCAGGTGCTCGACGGCGAGCACCGCATGGGTGCCACGCACCTGCTCGCCGCCTCGCCGCCTCCCTCGCCCGGCTAACGCCGTGAATCGGCCTCTCTCTCTCTCTCCCGAACCACCCAGACACCCCCTCTCCTCTCCAGCTCCTCTCCCTCACTCTCCCACGCCATGGCCGACGCCATCGCCGCCACCCCCTCGCCGTAGCCACGCCCTCCGTCAACCCCACGCCGTGCCACCGTGTCCAGGAGCTCCGCCGCCGTCCACTTCATCGAGCTAGCCGAGCCCCGTGTGCTCGTGCGGCCCGAGACCACCGCACCGACCTCGCCCGAGCTCGCCGTCGCCGGAGATCCCCTTCAACGTCGTCGCCGCCTCAGCTCGTCCCCGACCCCGCCGGTGGCCTCTACGGGAGCGCTGTGAGCCTAGCTACCCCTCCGACCCTCCCTCTCTCATTCCCGAGCCGTGTAGCCACCGCACGAAGATCACACGCACGCACCACCGCGGATCTCGTCGCCGACGTGCTCCCGGCCATCCTCCGGCCAACCCGCGGTGTCCAACGCACTCACCACGCTGCGCTGGGCCCAACCGTGCACTTCCCGCACCTCCCCACACACCCTAGGCCGAGTTCGCTTTCACCCGAACTCCGGTGGCCGCCAAAGTTGTCGCCGGTGCCAACTCCGGCCACCCCGACCCCAACGGACTCCACCAAGAGCTGCGGCTCGTCCTCAGCTCCTCTCCGGTGGCCTCCGCGGCTCGTTTGGTTGCCGAAACGGCAAAAACCACTCCCGCCGCCGCGTCGGGCTCGCCGGCGGCTAAACGCCGGCGCCGCTGGCGTTGACTTTGACCACGGGTTGGCCCTGGTTGACTCCCCTGAGTCAATGACAGGTGGGGCCCAGCCCTGTTAATTAAACAGGTTTAGTTTTAATTAAACTTTAATTAATTTAATCACCCTGACATGCGGGACCCACTGTCAGGTTTGACCCGGACGTGTTCCGTTGACCTGCTGACGTCACACTGACGTCAGGCTGACGCAATAATTGATTTTCTGGAATTATTCTAATATAGGAAATTCCAGAATATAATTTAAACTTCAAAAATTCATAACTTTTATTCTGTAACTCCAAATCAGACAAATTATATATGAAAAATGATCAGAAAAATCCAATCTATCCATCTGTACTATTTTCATGCATGACTAAACAAGTTAACTTGATGTTTAATGCAGAACAAGGAAAAACACTTTAAAGGGCCATGTTTGAGTTTGAAATTTGAATCTTTGATTCAAATTGGTTCAAACCCTTCTGGTCTTAGTTGCATTAGCCCAACACACTCATATTGCTATGTTTCATGCATGCATCATATTGCTGCACATTGTTTGGTGATGGTTGTATATCGGTGTTCTTTGCGGCAGGATCTGCCCCCGAGGAGTACCGTGATTACCCTAACGAAGAACCGTATCAGTGCACCGAACCATCAGGCAAGCAACCAACCATTTGATCATATCGATACAATCCCATGTTCTCGCTCCTGCTCTCTTTTACTGCATTAAGACAACGCGTTTCAAACTGCTGTGTGCTACGGTAGTTGAACCCATTTCCTCTGCATGACCTGTCATTGCCACAGTAACTAGATGAAACCCACTAGCATGTGTAGGAGTTGATTGAGCCATATGTATGTGTTGTTGCTACCTTGCTATGCCTGCTATGCTTAGAGTCGTGTCAGGTCTGGTTCATCTGGGTGATGGGCTGGAGTGAAATGGTTATGTCGGTAATGAGAGTGGTGTGGTGAACACGATTTGGTAAAGGTATCGATGAGAGGCCATGTAGGAGTACATGGTGGGTTGTTTCATTGAAGCCGACCTTAAGCACTGAGATCTGTATGTGTGATTTAAGATACAGCTACTACCATGCATTGGGCCCTGAAATATGACCCTGCTCGACTTCTTATTCACCCTAGCTCTCTGTCCAGGAGTTGCAAGTAGTTTCTGGTGTTTGTAGCCTACTGGAGGCCGTGGACAGCGCTGACCGTAGGGGTGGGCTGTGATGTGGTAGGTACGTGGCCGGGTGTACCGAATACCCGTTAGGTATCTCGGGAACCCTGTTCACATCGTTCGGGGCCGTATGGGAAACCTCGGCCGGACTCCCTGCGGATGGAACCTGGATAGGCGATAAACCTGGACTAGAGGCTTAGGTGTTTAGGTAGGTCGTGGTCTACACCCACGTCGGCTTTCGCTTGAAGTCTGCCGAGCACATGTCGTGTGCAGACGCTAAGTGGTGGAAACATGTATGAAGAAGTACACCCCTGCAGGGTTATCATGATCTATTCGAATAGCCGCGTCCGTGGTAAAGGACTACTTGGTTGCCTATACAGTTCATAGACAAGTAAATGGAAACTACTAAAAGCCTCAAGATAAGTGTGAGTGCCGAGGATGGCTCTTCCGTAGGAAGACGGAGGCGGATCCTCAGTAGTGTATTGAAGTGGTGAGTAGTGGACTCGTGTGCGCAAAACCATTTCAAGTTGGAGTCTCGTAGGTTAGCCTAGCCAAGAGTCAAAGCTGGCTTGCTGCAATAACTCCACCAACCCTTCTTGATAATATGCATGTATGTAGGATCTGATGTAAGTCTTGCTGAGTACCTTTGTACTCATGTTGCTATAATTCACATTTTTACAGAAGACGCTGCAACCCCTTCTGATGGGTTCTACGTAGACGTTGACATCAATGAGTAGGCTAAGGCCCAGGTGGTGATCCTAAGCTTGTGAAGGACCACGTAGTATAGCTAGGCTTTCCAAGCCTCTTTTATTTTACTAGCTGTCTGTACTCAGACAAGTTACTTCCGCTGCTGGTTTGTATGACTGTATGACTTGAATGCTGGGTCGTGTGACCCGTACCTTTGTGTATGTTATGTATGGCTCTCTGAGCCTTAAATAAAGTACTTGTGTCATAGAGTCATGTTGTGATGCCTTGTTGTATTTGCACATATCGAGCATATTGTGTGTATGATTGAAATGCTTGGTATGTGTGGGATCTGACTATCTAGTTGTTTATCTTTAGTAGCCTCTCTTACCGGGAAATGTCTCCTAGTGTTACCGCTGAGCCATGGTAGCTTGCTACTGCTCTGGAACACTTAGGCTGGCCGGCATGTGTCCTTCCTCGTTCCGGTGTCTGTCCCTTCGGGGAAATGTCACGCATTGAGTACCGGAGTCCTGTTAGCCCGCTACAGCCCGGTTTACCGGAGTCCTGCTAGCCCAGTGCTACAGCCCGGACCCACTTGCTGTTGACCGACACGTTCGAAGCTGGGTCATGAATGCCTGTCCCTGTAAGTCTGTGCCACTTTGGGTTTACGACTAGTCATGTCAGCCCGGGCTCCTTATCATATGGATGCTAGCGACACTATCATATACGTGAGCCAAAAGGCGCAAACGGTCCCGGGCAAAGGTAAGGCGACACCCGTGGGGATACCGTGCGTGAGGCCGCAAAGTGATATGAGGTGTTACAGGCTAGATCGATGTGACATCGAGTCGGGGTCCTGACAAAAACCTTTGTGAGATCTGTTAGTATAAGAAAGCAAATCACTACTCTAAGTACTGTTGCAAACCCATTCATATTTTATTTTTTCATTATATCTACTGTATTCTAACTTTACCATGGCTCATACCCCCCTATACAAACCACAAAATCATCAAAATAAGCACACAACGCAAAGAAAACAGAATCTGTTAAAAACAGAATAGTCTGTAGTAATCTGAAAACTTTGTATACTTCTGTAACTCCAAATATTCTGAAAAAATAGGACAACGTATGCAATTTGTATATCAACCTTGTGTAAAAAATCAGAAATTTCTCACGCTTCTGTGATAAACAATTCTGTTACTGGCGCACAAAGTTTCTATTTTTCAACAAGATCAAATCAACTATCACGCAACATAATCCCAAAGGATTTACTTGGCGCAAACACTAATTAAAACATGAAAAACACAATCACAACAGTAGCATAATTTTGCAAACACTCAAGAACAGAAAGAAAAAGGAAAAAAATAAAATCTATTCATTGGGTTGTCTCCCAACAAGCGCTATCGTTTTATATCCCTAGCTAGGCATAATGCATAGATTCAAGTATTATCATCTTTAGTTTCCAATTCCGCAATCACACAACCATAATTTTTCAAATTTTTAGCACGCATATTTTTTATAATAATGCTCCTAGGAATAGGATTGAAGAATTCATTCTTGCAAGTGGGGTTCACAATTTCAACAAAGTCGGGGTGAATACTAATCATCTTAAGATCTTCTTTGTTATTACTAGAGGTTGTACCCTTGTTCTTAGTAACTTCAGAAATCTTGCTATTTTTTACGGGAGTTTTTTCAATAGTTTTAGCAGAAGCAAAAGTCGAGCTTAAGTTACTAAAAGTTTCCTCCAACTTATCAATCCGAGAAGGACTTTCTTCTATTCTTTCATTGACTACGGTTTCCTTCTACCTTAACAATTTAAAGACATCGCCCTCTTTTGACCCAAATTTATTAGCAAGATTCTGCATATTTTTATCCAAATTTTCAATTTGTTCTAAGGTGACCATCTTCTTTTCAATGGCATCTAATCTTTGCATAACATGCTCAAGAGTTAATATTGTTTCATTAATATTGATAGGTGGTGCACCCACTAGATCTCCCATGGCATTAAAAGCATCCCAAGATGGACACATCAAGAAATTCCCACCGGTAATCGTATCAAGGAAAAATCTATACCAAGTGGTTATGCCCACATAAAAAATGCGAAGAAGAACAACAATAGATTGCTTACAAACAAATCTATTATGAGCATTGCAAATCCTATACCAAGCATCTTTTAAATTCTCCCCTCCCCTTTGTTTAAAATTAAGAACCTCATTCTCGGGGGTACACGCAACGGAGGAAGAACTAGCCATAACGACAAAACAAGCAAGATTGCAAACAAAATCAGATTTGACGAGAAAACGGTGAATGAAAAAGAGGGCGAAGGAAACGGCAAAATTTTGTGAAGTGGGGGAGATGAAAACGAGAAGCAAATGGCAAATAATGTAAATTACAAGGAGATAAGATTTTTGATTAGGAACTTGATAGATGTTGATGATGTCTTCCCGGCAACGGTGCTAGAAATTCCTTTTGATGTCTCTTGAAACTACATCGGTATTTCCCAAAGAGGAAGGGATGATGCAGCACAGCTACAGTAGGTATTTCCCTCAGTTTTGAAACCAAGATATCAATCCAGTAGCAGAACCAAACAACACTATGTAAACGGTATCTGCACACAAAGAACAAATACTTGCAACCCGACGCATATGAGGGATTGTCAATCCCTTCTTCGGGTAACGGCGCTAGAAATTGTCAAGTTGACGGGATAAAATTTGATAGATTGGATAAATAGATCTCGATGAAACGCAAAATAAAGGATGCAAATAAAAAGTGTAGCGAGGTATTTTTGGGTTTTTGGAATAATAGATCCAAAAATAGAAGTGCCAAATAAAAATATGTCTCAAAGCAAATATGATAAAGAATAGAGCCGGGGGTCGTAGGTTTCACTAGTGGTTTCTCTTGAGAAAATAGCAAACAATGGGTAAGTAGTGGACATAATCTAGTGCTTGATTTGTTTCCTAATAATTAATGTTTTTTTTCTAAATAACATGGTTTAATATGATACATGTCGTCGAAGATCTGGAGCGTTGTTGTTTGTTAATGAGCGAACATGATATGTGAGATTCACATAACTCACTCTTTTATAAGTAGTGGAAATGGAAAATGGAGCTAGTGTTTGCACTGTATAATACGAAACTATTGCACACATGCATGATGAATAGTATGTACATCCATTGAACGATGACCCATCTAGTGATGTGTTGCTGTCTTTTGCATGTATGGATGGTTTGATTCGACCTCTTGCAGAAATCATGCGCATAGCGTCGTCCGCGTAGCAGTGCTCACTAGTGGAGAACCGGGCTTTAGCGCCGGTTCGTAAGGGCCTTTAGTGCCGGTTCTACAACCGGCACTAAAGAATGGAGACTAAAGCCCCCCCCCTACTACCGGTTCGGCATGAACCGGCGCCAAAGTGCCACCACGTGGCACGAGCCAGGCCCGGGTGCTGGTAGACCATTAGTACCGGTTGGTAACACCAACCGGTACTAACTGTTTGGGGGGGGGGGTTGGTTTTAATTTTTATTTTCCATTAATTTTGTGTTTTCCATTTAATTCTTTTTTGTTTGCTGGTATTTTACGATACTATAAATTGTACACGTTATGCATATATATAAATAGATTTTCTCCTACGTAGAACCGCATATATATATAAATATATATCATCGAATGTCTCACAACCAACACCA
>NC_041387.1:547930968-547958107 GCF_002162155.2 Triticum dicoccoides | reverse complement strand
TCTCCTTTGGGATCTATGAAGTGCTAGTATGTGGTCCGCTGATAAAAGCTGCTCCCGCACCTCTCTGGACTGTTAAGAAGGAGATCAATATGCATGTGTATTAGTTGTGTGACTAGATATCGATAATGGTGTGAATAATGTTCTGACAAACATACCCAGTCCTTTCTTTGAGATCTACTCCTTTCGGACACCATCATGCGAATGTTCTCGCAAACGTAGAATGCACACAGATCATTCCCCTGCGCCTGCTTCAGGGCCTTTACGAGAATGGAATTGAATCAGATAATGATTAATCAAGCATGATAATTAATTAGTGGTATTGAAACAAGAATTAAAGAGATGGTAGCTAGCTAGCTAGCTAGTACTACTTAATTACTTACCTTTGGTCGATACCAAAACAGCTTTTTTGCCCATTTTCCTGGAGTCACCTTGATGAACTTTGCCCAAGCCCTGCCTGCTGGCAAAGAAAATTAATAAAGGGGTTATTAAATAGTTCATATCAGGAAATGACGAACTAAATAGGCCGAGATATAGTTAATAATGATTGAAATTACATGTTGAATATCCCCTTCACGATGGTGTAGTCACTATCTTCTTTAGTGAGTCCAGTACTTCAACTGTTCCTTTGTCAACTTTAATGTCTAACAAGATCCAGTGGAAACTGCATGCGCACACATTTGCATGTCTTAATTAAGCGGGCATGTGCATAACACTAATCAACTATCATAAACCCTATACACTTAATTATTAACATCTAGCTAGCTAGTAAGCAAAAACAGAATTTGTAGTACAAGACAATGTGACTCAAAGGAAGTTGTAAGGAAGTAGTATATCTTCATTGGTATTAAGGCACTTGAAGAACTCTAGCATGCTTTCCTCTAAACTTACTCGAGAAGTTGGAAGATTCCATGTGTACTCATTAATGGTATTTGGGTCAATGAACCCAATGCCATAGCGTCCAGATTTTTTCAGTTCATACATCTTCATCCTGCATATAATACCACAAAAAAGAATATATAGTGAGGATAATTACATGTTATGATTGATCAAAATTATCACTACAGCTAGCTTGAGACTTAAATTATAGAAAGAAATCACTTACAGACAATAGCAACTGACGATAGATTTGTCGAGTGCGTCTTGATTGTATAACTGAAATAGTTCTGAATACACAATGGACAAAGCTTTCTCATGGAAGTAATGCTCCTCCTTGACATTCACCATGAGGGACTCTCGATTGGAAATCTTGGTAATGTTCATGTACCATTGATGCAATTCATACATTCTCGTTGGGAGGTTCTTGACCTTGTCTGGCTCGACCAAAGGTTGGCCCCGGACATATTTCCGTTTTATTTCCTCCTCTCTAAGCGGAGACAGGGGCTCAATTTCGAGGAGTTGTCCAACAGTGATCTTGAGCATTTCAGCCTGCATTATATGCTCCTCCGTTATTACCACATCACCCAGCTGGGGAACGTTAACGGTTTGCCCACAATAATATTGGGCGCGCGTACTCCTCTCATGTGTTGTTGGCACAACAAGCGGGGGGATCGATTGCGCCGCCTATTCTCCCAGCTGGGGAACGGTTTTCCCGCATTTTTTGCCAGCTACTTATTGGCTCGAGCTCGAGCTCGCTTCCTTCTGTAGTCGTGCTCGATGTGCCTTCCTGATTTGGTGCTCATAGTCTGAGTCAACAGGCTTGGGAGTTGGTGCTCTAGCCATACAAATGAAGTGGTCAATCTTTTCCTCAGGCACTTTCTCCCTTGGCGGCGGTGCCGGTTTCGGTCCAAAATGGGCGTCCACTTGGGCCCGCACTACGGCTGTGTTTTGCTCCTCGGTCATGTCGTAAGGCCTCTGAGGAAGAGGAGCGAGGCTTGGACCATATTTATATCGCTTGTCTCTGCCTGTACTTCATGTACTACCTCAACTCGTACCGCTACGCACCATAGCTGCGACGTGTATCTTCTGCGATTGCTGAGACGGCGAAGATGGCTAACGTGGCTGAGTTGGAGCAGGAGGAGTGGCCTGACGCTGTGCCGGACTTGAAGCGGGAGGTGTTGCCTGACACGGTGTCGGACTTGAAACTGGAGGAGTGGCCTGACGTTGTGCCTGACTTGAAGCAGGAGTCTGCTCACGCGTTCGGGGACTTGGAGGAGGTGACAGACTTCGAGGAGGAGTCGGCTCATGCGTTCGTGGACTTGGAGGAGCGGGAGTCTGCTGACTCGGTGGCAGACTTCAAGGAGGAGTCGGCAGACGATGCGGTGTCGGTGGACTTCGAAAGATAATGCAATCCTTTCTCCATAGGATGATATGATGTATGGCCTCTCCCAGTGTGCGCTCGTCGTCACCTCCAGGAATGTCAAATTGTAGCCCCGAATATGGGTCCACCACTTCATCAACCAAGACACGAGCATAGCCCTCTGGAATCGGGGTGCAATGGAAGGTTGCTTCAGGGGTAATTGTAAAAGCAACGGCGTCCGCCACCTTCATGGATATGTTCTTCATTTTGGAGTGTACCTCATAGTTAGTGTTCTCTATGATGTCATCCACAGGGTATGTATCGAGCAGTGTGTCGCCCGGGGCAGAACCAACGCTGCTTCTCGGCATGGATGGGATGGTGCTATCCAATGTTGGACGATCATCCGCTTGCTGCTGCCGCTGGTGAGACCCCCTTTTCCGGCTAAGTGAGTCGATCTGCTGCTGCTGCTGCTGGAATTTGAGTGCCAAGTCTGTGTGCCTTGCTTCTAGGCCTTGAAGGCGTTCTGCGTCCTGCTTCCTCTGCTCCTCCTCCAGCCTCCTCTTCTTCTCCTCCTCCATCTTCTTTCTTGCACGGGACCTGTAGTCGTTGTTCCATTCCGAAAAGCCCTCATACCAGGGAATAACGCCCTTGCCTCATGTTCTTCCCGGGTGTTCAGGATTTCCTAGGGCGCGCGTAAGATCGTCATTCTCTCTGTTGGGCATGAACACCCCCGTTCGAGCTTCTTCTATTGCATCAAGTATCTTTTGTTCGGTTCCTTTTAGACTTGCCTTCTTCAAAACCAGGCCTGTCTTCGGGTCCAACGCCCCCCCATGCGAATAGAACCAAGTTCTACACCTGGGGGGACAGCTCCTAGTAACCGGAGTGACCCCTGCATCCTCCATCTCTTGCTCAGACTTATCCCACTTAGGCATTTCCCACCGTGTAGCCACCTGGACCCAGCCTATGGAACTGCGTCTTTTTTGCGGCATTGGCCTTGTTTTTTATCGGCCGTTCCTTAGATAATTCTGACTCCTTGAATTTCACGAAATCGGCCCAGTGTTCTCTTTGCTTCTCCAGTGTCCCCGTGAATTCTGGAGTCTTCCTTTCTGCAGCGAGGTAGTTGGCCCATACAGTTTTCTTGTGGGTGTTGAATGCAATTGTCGTCTTCTTAGGAGCAGCGTCCTTGACTTTCTGCACATCTGCTTCAGTGAAATAATCTGGTAGGGTGAAATGTTCCATCAGAGATTCCCAAAGGGTTTTTTTTGCTCTGTCGTCGACCCAAGTAACACATGGACGTTTAGTTTTTGGCTCTTTCCATTCTTGAATGGAGATCGGGAGTTGGTCCTTCACAAGAACTTCACACTGACGAGTCCACTTGTTCGCAATGTTCTTAGGTGTGAGGGGTTCGCCACTAGGTTTGATGGAGTCGATGTTGTACTTTACACCCTCCTTCAACTTTTTGCCTGAGCCTCGCTTTGTCCTGATGTCTGTAGAAGCAGATTTGCTTGATCCGGAGGGCTGAAAGAAGAAAGATCGATTCATTAATATATCTTCAAATAAAAAAACATGTGATGATCACCAGATGCCTTCTTATATAAATATACCTCGCCGGTAGTCTTTGTTATTTCAAGATCAGCATTGTCTGTGTCATCATAATCATAATCATAGTTCATGACTTCATCATCTCGGTCGTCGAGATCGAATATCTTTTCATCACCCTCTCCGGTATTGTTCAGATATTGGGAGCCGTCATCTGCTTCATTCAGATCGTCTAGCCTGCGAGGGCTGCATATGATGTCGAACAATTCCTCTTCTCTCTCTCTGCCGGTATTGTCCGCCATAGCTTTTACTTAACTAATACAGAAGAAATATAAAACAATTTAGTATTCAAATTACAATGCATGGATGCAATCAATAAGGAAAAACTGAATCATATAGTACATAATATGCATTGTCTTGATTAATATATAATCTCGAATACATCATCGTCTCGAATAATATATATAATCTCGAATACATCATCTCGAATATTATATATCGAATACATCACTGGCTAGGTACCTAATAAAGATCGAGTACTACAGAAGAATCTAGGCCACTCGCGGTTCCTGGGGCGCGGGCAGTGGACACCCAAAGAAAAGGAACCATCACAGGATCATATCTCCGGTCATCTGCCCAAAGAACCTGCCAAGTATTGGAGAACCTGACGTCCATAACAGCCATGTAGCGACGGACGTGCTCGTCCTCCTCCCTGACAGGGCGACGCACCACCTCCGACTGGGCCGGCTCCCTCTGCACCGAATGTGGCCCACGCGAATGCCACCAAAGGAGATCAGGGTTGACGACGGGTGTCAGTGTCAAAACCGGTGGATCTCGGGTAGGGGGTCCCGATCTGTGCGTCTAGGCTGATGGTAACAGGAAGCGAGGGACACAATGTTTACCTAGGTTCGGTCCCTCTCGATGGAGGTAAAACCCTACTTCCTGCTTGATTAATATTGAAGATATGAGTAGTACAAGAGTAGATCTACCACGAGATCGTAGAGGCTAAACCCTAAGAGCTAGCCTATGATGGTATGATTGTAATTGTGATCGGCCTTCTAAGGACCAACCTCTTCGGTTTATATAGACACCGGAGGGGGCTAGGGTTTACATGGAATCAGTTACAAGGAAGGAAACACAATATCTGGATCGCCAAGCTTGTCTTCCACGCAAAGGAGAGTCCCATACGGACATGGGTCGAAGTCTTGAGTCTTGTATCTTCACGCTTCAATAGTCCGGACGATGTATATAGTCTGGCTGTCCGGATACCCCCTAATCCAGGACTCCCTCAGTAGCCCCTGAACCAAGCTTCAATGACAATGAGTCCGGCGCACAGTCTTGTCTTCGGCATTGCAAGGCGGGTTCCATCTCTGAATACTCCAAAGTACCTGTTATGACGAATAGTGTCTGGCTTCCCATCAATGTTGTACTCCTTGGCTTCAGTGCCTCAATAATGACCATCTCCACGTGTCGAGCGAATGCGAGGAGCCGAGGCATTTTTGCATTTGCCACCCTCAATCCTTCGGGCTGACCGTCTATTTGAAGGGACGAGGATTCTCAGATCCAAACCTCACTCTCCCTCCTCGAGCAAGCATCCAACATAGCGCTCCGGAAAAAACCATTCCAACATGGCCGGCCGTCACAGCTCTTCTGCTCGCTCTCCTCGCTCCAAGTCGGGGGACTGGGAAGAGTGTTCAGTTCCTCATAGTCGTTTGATAGAGTTACAAACCCAAGGGTTTCTTCCACCGGCGTTCATGGTCCCCGTCCGAGCCGGAATAGCCACTTATAATGGAGGGGAACAAGCGAAGGGATCTCCAAATCCATCTCCAGAGGAGCGTATATGCCTCATCCCGCATCTGCTAAGGGGCGTTGGGTTTCCCATCCACCCGTTCCTTCACGGGCTCCTGGAGTTCTACGGCCTCCAGTTACATAACCTTACCCCTGCCTCCGTACTACACATAGCAGGGTACGTTGCCCTCTGCGAGCTATTTTTAGGCTGCGAGCCTCACTTCGGGTTATGGAAGAAGTTGCTCTGCCTTGTCCACCGCAACCAGGGAGAATCCCTATGTCAAGTGGGCAGGGCCGAAGTATGGCGCATTGCCGAAACCGGATACCTATCCGGCACTCCCAAGAAGGCACCAGAGAACTGGCCTTCAGAGTGGTTTTAATTGATGACGTTCCCCTTCCGGATCCAGTCCGGACAGGTCTCCCCAAGTTGAGTAACGCCCCGCCGAGGGCACATCTAAGCTGGCGCCCACGGGGCCCTCAAGAAGAGGATACCAGGGAAATACATTTCCTGATGAGCAGGATAAAGTTACTGGCCAAATCCGGACTGACAATAGTCGAGGTCATGGCAATATGCATAATGCGGGGAGTGCAACCGCTTCAATATCGGGGGAAGCCCATGTGGCACTTCAATGGGGAAGACGATGCCACCCGCTGCAGCCGTAAGGGTCCGGACTCCACCACTGCTCTGGCAAGGATATTGTCCGACTTATAGAAAGGGGAAGAGGAAGAATTCCTTCGCATTAAACGGCGGGACGGATTCTCCATGTACAACCCCCCAGAGTGGGTAAGTCGTCATTCCTTTCCCTGTTTTACTTACTTTAGCGTTCTCTGCTAAGATTACCCACATCTATGTTTCCGAGCAGGAACTGAGGAGGGTCGTAGAAGGAATCTTCAGCCCCTCCCTGTAGCCAGAGGACCCCGGAAAGGCCCTAGATCTAGGACTCGAAGAAGATCCAGATATTACTGTGGAGCTTGTCAACGGGGTATTTTATCAAGCAAGTTGTGATGGTGCCTCAGTGGCCATTATTGCCGACTATCCCGGACTGCTCCCTGTGTCGCGTGTAAGACAAACTAAAAACCCTATCCTCCGAAGAGGACTCCTCTCAGGTATTATGCCTTACCCTTGAGGCGTCGTGCTGTTTGCAGAGATGACGGTTGGAGCGCGGGGCCGAGCCCCTAGGGACTCGTCGACCACGGGCGTCCGGATCAGGCAGGCTCAAGAGGAAGGCAGTAAGGGTCGACACACCGCTGCAGAGGTAAAGTAAAAACCTGTCCTGCGATTATAGTATTTGAAATATAACAGTGCCCTTTGTGTCTGGCAGGAAGTGGAGCAGCCGGACTATATCCGGGGATCCCGCCAATCATGCCTCCACCAGCCGGGTTCCAGAACCGGCTTCAAGGGCGGAGGCGGACATGGGGCCAGTACAGCATAGTTCTCCGACAGAGGATGCGGATATGTTTTCGGCCACGAACTCCGAAGTGGAGAGCGCCATGAATCACCAGCGCCGGAGGGTCGTGCTTCGGAACAACATCTTTTCTGAAGAGGCATTTAATGCCTTCAATTTGGGGGATGCATATATCCGAGCAGCTCAAGGCGGGCTTGCCCGAGCGACGGACCAGTATACCAAAGATATACGGGTAAGAAATTTTGATAAGCATGTATAACAGTAGCCCCTGAGACTTGAAACAGTTGGAACAACTGTTTTAAGGATCAATTTATGCACAGGTCCTTATAGATAAGAATGAAAAATTAGCTCGGGAGCTAGAGGAATGCAAGGCCCAGCTGAGGGACACGGTTGCCAAGTTAGAGGAATCACAGAAGGCCTCATCTGGTAACGTTTGTCTCAATTGTACGAAGATGCACCAGTTAGTAAATGGCTGGTATGACTAGTCTAACAGAAAATTCTGCAGATAATCCCGGGGTGAATCCGGAGGGCGTAATGGATGATGACTCGCATCTCAAAAGGCAGCTAAAGGCTGGCGAGCGCATCCTTATGCAGTTAGGCAAGAGAAGAACAATCTTCAAGATGCCAATATTCGGCTGGACGTGGAATTAAAAGACGTCCGCGCTCAACTGGCGGACTCCGTGAAGGAGAACAAAAGGCTTCGACGCGGCATTTATGGTGAGTGCCTAGACGAACTGTATGATAGTTCGGCGAGGAAGTATATTGAAAGAATGTTGCTTGCAGGAATGTTAACGGGTCGCCTTGAGGAGGAGATGCCCTCATCTACAAGTGATTTACTGCAAGACCTCTCGCAACTACATGAGAGAGCTCGGTAAGTGATGCAGGGTGTTGCTCAGGCCTTGTGGTCATCAAGCTTACTGCCGAACGGCATGGGGGAGCTTGTGGATATGCTTCAAGGAGCACGGTGGCGCTTCCGATTGTGGAAGATGTCAGCTTGCCGGCAAGGTGCAAGAGAAGCCTAGGCTATGGTGAAGACGCGCTACACCAAGCTGGACCCGAACCATATGGCCGTAGTAGGACCGGCAGGGCCCGATGGGCAAGAAATTCCCGTGAGTCTGGTGTGTGACCAGGTAGCGTTAGCCGCCAAGTATTCTCAACAGGATTGTAAGCTAGATAGCCTGTTGGATGGTATAGAGGAGGAATATAGTCAGTCCAAGTGACTGTTTAATTTAATGGACATAATTAGTCCCTAGCCGGATTGAAATCATTTGTCATGGCGGACCTTTTCGCTTCAACCCCCGGATCCTACAGTCCGGGGTGTGTCTGAATACCCACTCAGTTATACAAAACCGGGGTATGCGTGGAAACCAGGCGTAGGGGTCATAAGTGCTTGAACAGACAAGTACCCAACTAGTTATGTTATATTACATGGATAGTAAGAAACATCTTCTAGGGAGAATAATTTCGTTAGGGGTTCCTTTCCCTGGGTACGCATGTGACAATGCGCATGTTCGGACTGCGAATGATGGCGCATGATACAAGACTTCTAGGGATTTACGTTGTAATAAATGAATACATCTTTTGTTCACCGACCGAATATTCTCTTAAGGAAGCTAGCTTTCGGCTTCACCCAGTCTAAGGTACACATCCAGTTGAACCGGCAGTAACAATCGCAGAGGTGCTCCCCTTATGCCCTAGCCAAATTAACGGGAACGTAGGGCATAAACACAAGAGCCAAGCAACCCAGCTTGGCCACATCTTAGTCATATCGATGCATATAATGGTGAAGAAAAGGCACATATGAAAAAGGAAATGCATATGTGATGGGCAAAAAGCCATTTGAGTAACTATTTTTAGCTTCCGTATAGGAAGCCCCCAGGTATTGCTTACACACATAGTGCGGCCGGAGTAATCCGGGAGTCCGTACTGTATTAAATACTTTGTGTGAAGGGAAAAGGTCGAGAAAGAAAAAGGGGGGTGGAGCATAAATAAAAGGGAGGGAGTAAGGAGACGAACACTAAGCTCGGCGTTAGGCGTAGAATCTCCGGAGTCTGGCCGCGTTCCATGGGTTTGGCTCGAGTGTGTTATCGGATGCATTACATAAGCGGTACGCTACTCCGATGAGAACTTTTTCAATGACGAAGGAACCTTCCCACTTGGGTTTGAGCTTGTCCTTCTTCTTCTCCGGTAGGCATAGAACGAGCTCGCCAATATTGTAAGTCTTGGCCCGCACTTCTCTGCTTTGATATCGTCGAGCCTGCTGCTGATAGAATGCGGAGCGGGCTTTTGCGACGCCGCGCTCCTCCTCCAGGGCATCCAAGTTGTCCTACCGATCTAACTCGGCTTCCTTCTCTTCGTACATGCGTACGTGTGGCGAATCATGTATTATGTCATAGGGTAGTACTGCTTCCACGCCGTACACCATAAAAAATGGTGTATATCCGGTGGTGCGATTCGGTGTGGTCCGCAGCCCCTAGAGTACGGAGTCGAGCTCCTCGACCCAATGCGTACCCGATTCTGTCAAAGATCGCACTAGTCTGGGTTTGATGCCGCTCATGATGAGACCGTTTGCCCTTCGACCTGGCCATTTGTTTGCGGATGGTAGATGGAAGCGTAGTCGAGCTTAATGCCCATTTTGCCGCACCAAGTTTTCACTTCATCGGCTGTGAAATTTGAGCCATTGTCAGTGATGATGCTGTGGAGGACACCGTATCGGTGTACGACCCCGGATATGAAGTCTATAACTGGTCCGGATTCCGCCGTTTTGACTGGTTTGGCTTCTATCCATTTGGTGAACTTGTCCACCATGACCAATAAGTATTTTTTCTTATGGCTTCCCCCTTTAAGAGGTCCAGCCATATCCAGCCCCCAGACCGCGAAGGGCCAAGTTATGGGGATTGTTTGGAGAGCGGTAGGGGGCATATGACTCTGATTGGCGAAGAGCTAGCAACCGACGCAATGTTGGACAAGGTCTTGTGCGTCTGCTCGAGCCGTCGGCCAATAGAAGCCTGTACGGAAGGCCTTGCTGACTAGTGCTCGAGCCGCGGAGTGGTGCCCGCCCAATCCGACATGGATTTCAGCCAAGAGTTGCCGCCCTTCCTCTTCGGATATGCGCCTTTGGAGCACTCTGGTCGCGCTTTTCTTATAGAGCTCCCCTTCATGGACTTTGTAAGCTTTAGAACGCTGGACGATGCAACGTGCTTCATTTTGGTCTTCGGGGAGCTCCTGCCTATTTAGATAGGCCAAGAAAGGTTCAGTCCACGGGGCGATTACGGCCATGATTTCGTGGGCCGAAGATGTTATTTCGGTGGCAGAGCCTCCGATTATGTCTGATGGTTTGGAATCTGGGGGTGTGTTCGGATCCGTGCTAGTATTGCCGGACTCCCCTTCCCATACTATGGATGGCTTGAACAACCTTTCCAGGAATATGTTAGGTGGGACAGGGTCGCGTTTAGCGCCGATGCGAGCGAGGACGTCCACCACTTGATTGTTTTCTCGAGCCACATGGTGGAATTCAAGCCCCTCGAACCGAGCTGACATTTTGAGGACGGCATTATGGTAGGCCGCCATTTTCGTATCCTTGGCATCAAAGTCTCCATTTATTTGTGATAATGTGAGGTTTGAATCCCCGCGCACTTCCAGGCGTTGGATGCCCATAGAGACTGCTATCCGAAGACCATGCAACAGAGCCTCATATTCGGCTGCATTGTTAGAGTCTGTGTATAATATTTGGAGGACGTACTGGACCGTGTCTCCGGTGGGAGATGTCAGGACTACACCTACTCCCAATCCGGCCAGCATTTTAGAGTCGTCGAAGTGCATGATCCAGTTGGAGTACGCGCGATACTCTTTAGGGAGTTCGGCTTTTGTCCATTCGGCGACAAAGTCAGCCAGTACTTGCGACTTGATGGCCCACCGTGGTTTGTATATTATGTTGAACGAAAGGAGCTCGATAGCCCATTTAGCAATCTGGCCCATAGTGTCGCGGTTATTTATTATGTCATTGAGTGGTACTTCGGAGGCCACCGTAATCGAACACTCTTGAAAGTAGTGTCCCAGCTTCCGGGATGCCATGAAGACCACGTATGCTATTTTTTGATAGTGTGGGTATCGGGATTTGCATGGGGTGAGGACCGTGGATACGTAATAAACCGGATTTTGGAGCGGGAATTTGTATCCGTCAACCTCTCGTCCGACGATGAGCACTGCGCTTACAACTTGATGTGTTGCAGCTATGTACAATACCATAGGCTCGCCGATATTCGGCGTTGTTAGGACTGGATTACTGGCCAATAAGGTCTTTATTTCGTCGAGTCCGGCCACAGCTGCATCCGTCCACACTAAGTGTTCGGTGCGCCGAAGGAGGCAGTAAAGAGGTAATGCCTTTTCTGCTAACCTGGAGATTAAGCGGCTCAAAGCGGCCACGCATCCGGCTAGTTTCTGGATGTGCTTGAGGTCTGTTGGTATAGCCAACTGCGACAGAGCTTGGATTTTTGCCGGATTCGCTTCAATTCCTCTATTGGAAACAATGAAGCCCAGTAGTTTCCCCGAGGGGACGCCGAAAACGCATTTTTTCGGATTCAACTTGATGTCGTATGTCTGAAGGTTATCGAATGTAAGCATCAAGTCATCTATTAGGGTTTCGACGTGTCTTGTTTTTATGACCACGTCGTCCACATATGCCTCCACTGTTTTGCCGATTTGTTTTTCCAGGCATGTTTGAATCATGCGTTGATAGGTTGCGCCTGCATTCTTAAGCCCGAAAGGCATAGTGTTGAAGCAAAAAGGGCCATATGGCGTTATGAAAGCTATTGCAGCTTGGTCGCACTCTGCCATCTTTATTTGATGGTATCCAGAGTATGCGTCGAGAAAACACAGCGAGTCGTGTCAAGCTGTGGCATCGATGATTTGATCGATGTGAGGGAGGGGAAAGGGATCCTTGGGGCAAGCCTTGTTGAGGTCTTTGAAGTCGACGCATAGGCGCCAGGATTTGTCCTTCTTTGGTACCATTACCAAATTTGCCAGCCAATCCGGATGTTTAATATCTCTGATGAATCTGGCCTCAAGTAGCTTGGCTAGCTCTTCCCCCATTGCTTGTCGTTTGGGCTCTGAAAATCGCCTTAGGGTCTGTTTGACAGGTTTATATCCCTCTAGTATGTTAAGGCTATGTTTGGCCAATCCACGCGGGATGCCCGGCATGTCCGATGCGTGCCAGGAGAAAATGTCCCAATTCTCGCGTAAAAAGTCTCATAGTGTGGGGTCCATTGCGGGGCTCAACTATGTCCCGATGGAAGCTGTCTTCGTGGGGTCCGTTGGATGGACTTGGAATTTGACTATCTCATCTGCGGGTTTAAATGAGGTGGACTTGGGTCGCTTGTCGAGTATCATGTCGTCCCTGTCCATGGTGGCCCGTACCGTTGTTAATTCTTCGACTCCTAGGGCTTCGGATAATGCTTCCAGGGCTAGTGCTACAGTTTTGTTTTCGGCGCGAAGTGCAACGTCCGGATCACTGGCTAGAGTGATGATTCCATTGGGCCCGATCATTTTAAGCTTCATGTACCTGTAATGGGGTATGGCTTGAAAGCTGGCAAACGCGTCCCACCCTAAAAGGGTGTGGTATCCGCTGCTAAAAGGAGCCACTTGGAATGTGATTTCTTCGGACCTGTAATTTTCCGGGGTGCCGAATACCACATCGAGTGTGATTTTTCCCGCACACCGCGCTTCCCGACTAGGAATGATTCCCCTGAAGGTGGTGCCACTTTTCTCAATGCGTCCTTTATCAATTTCCATCTTGTTGAATGTTTCTTCATAGATCAAGTTCAATCCACTTCCACCGTCCTTGAGTACTTTAGTGAGCCGGAAGCTGTCCACGATTGGGCTAAGGACCAGAGCGGCCAGTGCCCGGACAGTTTGGAATCGAGGTTCATCACTGGCATTGAAAGTTATAGCAATGTCGTTCCAGGGGTTTGTCTTTGCCACATGGCAAATTTTAGCGGAGCTTCGATGAGCTCGCTTGCGCCTATTGTTTGAGGCGAAAGTCTCGAAGACTGTTAATACCGTATTGTGTTCGTTGGCGGGATGTTGTTCTGCTTTATGGCTTGCAAGAAGATCCTCGCCACTTCTTGCAACCTGCCGAAGTATCCAACATGCTCTAAGGCAATGAGTTGGTGTTATGTACGAAGTGTTGTGGAGCTTACATGGCCCGTCGAGCCATTCTTCCAATACGGTTCCCCGCCTCATGGCGGGCTTTGGTTTCTTGGGAATTGGATCGGCCGACTTACGAGAGTTGGCCCGCTTAGTTCGGACAAAGGTTTTGGTGAGAGCCGTACTATCCCAAAATTCTGTTCGGGTTTTCCATGCACTTTCCCTCGCACAGTACTTCTATACTATGGTTGCCAAGTCCGCCAAGTGTACTATGTCGCGGCGACTTATAGCATTAAGGATTCCTTTGTTCGTGCAGTTTTTGTAGAAGAGTGAGACTATGTCCTCCTTGCGGCAATCCTTGACCTTGTTTAACACAAGGAGGAATCTGGCCCAGTAGTGATGTACTGTCTCCTGGGGCTCTTGCCTGATATGGGAGAGACGGTTTAAGTCCGTGTGGGTGGAAATAGTTGAATCCGGATTCTGATCCGATCTTGTACCGAGGGGCATGGGAGCTTCCAAGCCTGACAGCTCGGGATTCGGGGTGCTTCCCAATTTCTCCAGCCCAATGCACGATTCTAAGTCCGGGATCCGGGTCATGTATTCCCTCCGGCGAGTGTCCAGCTCAGGGAAATCGGTGATCCAGACATAATTCGTCCTCAAAATTGAGGGGTAATCCGTGTGCGGTTCCTCCACTACCGCTATCTCATGGGTGGCCGGCGGGGATTTAATGTCCCTTTGGTCGGGTTTAAGCCCGATCCGGTCATAGTCCGTAGCGACTCCCAAAGCGGCGATGCGATCCAAGAGCTCATTAAGGGAGGAGAGCTCCTCGAATCCATCTGTTCGGCAAGTTCCGAATTGATGCGAAGGTTATGCGTGATGACCCGAGAGGCCATCGTCGGGGCGACAGCCGATGGGGCGGCCATGATGAAACCGCCAAGTCGGAGAGTTTAGCCTACAGCCAGCGCTCCCCCAGAGGTAATGTTGTCCTTGACAACGAGACGAGCCATCAAGCCTTGCAGTGACAACACAGAGGAACTCTCAATGAAAGCACCAATGTCGGTGTCAAAACTGGCGAATCTCGGGTAGGGGGTCCCGATCTGTGCGTCTAGGCTGATGGTAACAGGAAGCGAGGGACACAATGTTTCCCCAGGTTCAGGCCCTCTCAATGGAGGTAAAACCCTACTTCTTGCTTGATTAATATTGAAGATATGAGTAGTACAAGAGAAGATCTACCACGAGATCGTAGAGGCTAAACCCTAAGAGCTAGCCTACGATGGTATGAGTGTAATTGTGATCGACCTTCTAAGGACCAACCTCTTCGGTTTATATAGACACCGGAGGGGGCTAGGGTTTACATGGAGTCGGTTACAAGGAAGGAAACACAATATCCGGATCGCCAAGCTTGTCTTCCACGCAAAGGAGAGTCCCATCCGGACACGGGCCGAAGTCTTGAGTCTTGTATCTTCACGCTTCAATAGTCTGGACGATGTAGATAGTCCGGTTGTCCGGATACCCCCTAATCCAGGACTCCCTCAACGGGACCCGAGGTCGGGTTCCTCACCAAGCGGCGCACCCCTCCAGGTAGCACCTCCCAGTGCTAGCCCGGCGGAGCCCAGTCCCGGACATGGGTCAGTCGGACGTCGTCGCGAACGGGTCGATGGCGAGGATGCGGGCCAGGCATATCGTCCAGAACAAATACTATATGCCCGCAAAAAGTAACATTTTTTAAATGATTGGATTGTGATAATGAAAATTCTATATGCAAATTCAAACAATTTGACATTAATCTAATTCATCTAACTAAAACTAATTCAAAAATTTCTAGCATTTCTATATATATAACTAACATTTCTAATATTTCTATAACTAAAAAACAGAAAAATTGCTAACATTTCTATAAATATTTCTATAACTAAAAAACAGAAAAAATTGATAACATTTCTAATATTTCTATAACTAAAAAACAGAAAAATTCCTAACATTTCTATAGATATTTTTATAACTAAAAAACAGAAAAAAAAATCGATAACTAAAAAACTAATGTGTGTGTGTGTGTGGACATGGTGGCCGGGGCATGAGCTCACCGGCGAGGCGCGGCGACGGGGGGCGGTGACGGGATGGAGACGGGCGATGACGACGGGGATGGGGTGGGGGCGGCGACGACGGGGACGGGGACGGGCCGGGCGGGGACGACGGGACGACGAGACAGGGCGGCGACGACGAGGTGGGACGCGGCAACGGGGACGACGGGGACGGGGACGGCCGGGGCAGCGACAGCGACGGGGACGACAACGGGGGCGGCGGCGACAGGGCAAAGGAGAAAGAAGCAGAGGGAGAGTGATACGTCTCCTTCGTATCTATAATTTTTGCTTGTTCCATGCCAATATTATTCAACTTTCATATACTTTTGACAACTTTTTATACTATTTTTGGGACTAACATATTGATCCAGTGCCCAGTGCCAGTTCCTGTCTGTTGCATGTTTTTTGTTTCGCAGAAACCCAATATCAAACGGAGTCCAAACGGGATAAAAATGGACGGAGATTTTTTTTGGAATATTTATGATTTTTGGGAAGTAAAATCAACGTGAAACAGTGTCTGGGTGGCCACGAGACAGGGGGCGCACCCTCCCCCCCTGGGCGCGCCCTGGACTCTCGTGGGCCATCCGTAAGGCGGTTGACGCTCTTCTTTTGCCGCAAGAAAGCTAATTTTATGAGAAAGATCTGGGCGAAAGATTCACCCCAATCGGAGTTACGGATCTCTGGATATTTAAGAAACGGTGAAGGGGTAGAATCTGAGAACACAGAAACAGAGAGATAGATCCAATCTCGGAGGGGCTCTCGCCCTGTGACACTCCAAAAAATTTCATTTTGGTTTTCAACAAAATTCCTTATTTGATTTGAAGGAGGCTATTTAAAATCTTTTAAAAAGAATCTCCCTCTCAAATATTTTCTCTTATGAGAAAATCTTTTTGTGGTTATCCTCAACCTTGATGGTTGGCTTTGAAGGTTATTCTTTGGTGTTAACTCACCTCAATTTATTTTTGAAAGTTTTCCTTTAAAAAGAAATCCTATGAGTTTTGGTCTATTCCTTTGTATTCCAATCATCCCCTTTCACCATGTCTCATATTAAAATTCTTCCCCAAAGCACCTCCTTCCACTTTGGGTTGAGTCTAGTGTTCATTCCCAACAAGTCCAACCCATTTTTAATTTATATTTCATTAATTTTACCCCCAAAACTATTTCTGTTTTTATTTTTGAACCTAGGTGGTTTACAAAGGAAGTATCTTTTTCCCTTTGAGTTTTGATCTCAAACCAACTCCTCTGGCTAGTCCTTAGCACCCACAACCTAGATCCATCAAGATCCACTCTTCCACAGTTCAAATTTTTCAAGTTTCATTCACTGCAAATTTGGACGAGATTCATCATTTTTGATGAAATTCATATTTTATCTTCTCCAAAAATTCTGAGAAAATCCAGGCAGCCCCCAGATGCATTGAGAGGCCACCCCACCAAAGATCAACTCCAGATAAATTGCACACATGCCAAAATCATTTCATCAAACACCTTGCTTGCACTGTTTTATGCATGTTCAGAAAGTTCAGTAATTCAGGCGACGTCAGTGTCGTTTTCTTTAGAGTATTGGCGTCGATCTCACCAGTGCACGCTCTGGCGCCTTGCGCACTACACCCCTTCCTTATCCATGCTCCGCACACTCACTTGACCGGGCGTGGGCATCGGTGGCGACGTGTCTCGCCGATGTCGGCAGCTTCTGCGGTGGCAGAGCCACCCGTGGCGGCCAGCAGGGGTCAGCGCCAGCTTTCGGCGCCGTCCAGCACCGCCCAAGCCACCCGAGGCCTCCGCGTGGCCACCCCCTCCTCTGTGCACGCTGCGGCACCGTCGTCGTGGCCTGGCGAGCGCAGGGCGCGCTCCCTGCCGCCGACGAGTCCCGTGGGCCGTTCCGTCGAAGGATTGGAGTAACGCCCAAGTCTTGCCAAGTTCAGCTCCTGGATGGCACCAGTAGACCCGCACATTGATGCCCGACCGCCTGACAACCCCGTTCGGCCATTGCCCCGTTGTACCCACCACCGGCGTTATCCCATTCACAGCCACCGCCTCGGATCAGCTATAAAAGGAGCCCCCAGGCTCTCCCTCGACCCAGCGCCACACCTCCACACCACCAGAGCCCTGCCTAGCCACTAAGAGGACCTCGAGGAGGTCTCCTTCCTCGACTCCGGCCGCCCCGATCCGCCTCGGGCTCCGGCTCGATTCGCTCAGGTGAGGCCATCCCCGCCCCCCATACCTGGTTGGCAACCTCCTAGTGCACCCACACTCCTAACCCATGCCCCAATTTGAAGCTTGCAGCTCTGTTGGGAGAGAATCAACCTCGCCCTAAACACCGTCCGCCGGAGTTGGGGCCGCCGTCAACGTGGTGCTCGCCGACGCTCAACTCCACCACCCACAG
Source organism: Triticum dicoccoides (assembly GCF_002162155.2). Classification (NCBI taxonomy): domain Eukaryota; kingdom Viridiplantae; phylum Streptophyta; class Magnoliopsida; order Poales; family Poaceae; genus Triticum; species Triticum dicoccoides. The sequence continues at coordinate 547,940,530 of NC_041387.1, read as the reverse complement.
GTGCGGAAGAAAACCTTGACCCCGTAGGTACCTCCCGATCCCCCTGCCTTGCCGTGGATCGCCGCCGGCGACCACCGCAGCCCTCGGGCGTCGGCGCGCCCTATCTTCCCTCTTTCAAACATTCAAAACTGACGGGTGGGACCCCCCGTCAGCCTCTCTTTTCTTTTAAACGAAACGTTTTCTGAAAACGCCTTCTGGCAAAGTACGTCTCCTCTCTGGACTGGCGTATTCTTAAATGGAACGTTTTCTGTTTTTATAAAATGAACCCTGGAAACTTTCTGTTTCATTACAGAAAGGTCCCTGGACTAAAACCCTTATAACTTTTAAATAGAAAATGATTTTTGATTGATTCTTTTTCTGTCATCTTTATTTTTCTGTCTAGTTTGTTGTCATATTTATTTGAAAAATATTTGGAACTCGTTTTGTGCACACACGGTATTTACGTTAGTACGTATTTTTCTTCAACCCATAGATACAGGAGGAGGTGACAGAACCGCGAACTTCACGAGCTAGACTCCGACTACTCGGAACCAGGCAAGCATGTTTGAACCTTTGATATGATGAGTGTGTTGCATGTTTGCTTTGAGTAGCTAGTTTATGGCATGTTCATATATATTGCAATAAGTGGTATATTGCATGCAAAGTTGATGCAAGTGAGCTTTGAAACTCCATATACCTTGTGATGTGAGTTTATATGATCATGTGGTGACATGAGACGTGGTAAGATGGCAGTGTTGAAGCATGCCAGTCTTATGCCAAACTGTTTAACTCTGGGGTCAACGTGAATCAAGTCGCCTTACCATCCGTTCCCTTTCGTGCTACCACATGTTTTCTGTGAAGAATATGGTTTAGTAAGTTGCAAACCACTTTCCTCGTACACACCAAATAGAGAGGCCATGATGAGGGTTCCATGGCCCTGGATTAAAGCCAGTCATCCGGTCAGGGGGCATGGGTGTTTCCATTTGGGACCGAGAGGGGGCACCCCTTAGAGCGCGCGTATATAAATTTGATCCCATGCTATTCGAGGTTGTAGCCTCCCCGTCTCAAAGTTTTTCTTAAACGTTGCCTAGGGTGATTCCTGGCATCATGAGGTGGAAATGGGTGTGTACTGGTTAGATGTGTTTCTACTGAAATACCGTAAAGTAACTAGTCCTTCGTGACTACTGAAATCCGTTGGTTGTGGTTAAATAGTACAAACTCTGCAGAGTCAAAATCATTCAAGTAATCATATCTTGATCAACAACTGTGTTCAACCTATCTTTGTCAGTATCAGTCTCAGTGATAAAACTCCGTGAACAAACATGAGTGTTTCGTTCGGTTAATGGTTTATTCCTGTGGTTGGACTAACCCATTTATTATCATGTGCTGAGTATTTCCTGTGAGTGAGATATCTTCATGAATTTATTGAATGTAAATGATGAAATATAAGCCCTTTCTGTGATGTCGCTCAGACGTCCGACTCTCGCACTCTTGTTGTTTAGTTTCAATATAAGCCCTTTACGTGATGTCGCTCAGACGTCCGACTGTGGCATCTTTGTCATTTATTTTCAATATAACCCCTTTATGTGATGTCGCTCAGATATCCGACTGTGGCATCTCTGTCATTTACTTTCATTATAAGCTCTTTCCGAGATGTCGCATAGACGTCCGACCGTGGAACGCATTGTCATTTACTTTTCAATATAAGCCCTTTACATGGCGTCGCCCGGACGCCCGACTGCGGCATGTTAATTTATTTATTTCACCTTTCGAGGCGTCTCTTCAGACACCCGAGCGGTTTTCAGTTATTTTGTTGGGATTTCGGGAGGACTACCACCTGACTTTCTTTTTATCTTACATGCCGTACAAATTTATTATTTGAATGTGCATTACTAACTGCTCATGGTGCATCATGTTGCATTTGTTATATCTTATGTCCGAACTGTCTTGCGAGTACATTCAAAGTACTCACCTGGCTTGTTGATTTGGCCAGATGTTGACGAAGGCGATATTATGGATGAAGAGTACGATAGCGAGTTCGACGCCTAGAGGAGTCCCAGTCAGTCCCGTGCGATCCTGGATTTGGTCACTTGTAATATATCCGCTTCCGCTACCCAAATAAATTCATCGAGCCTCACTCCGACGCTCGATGAGCTGCAAGATTAAGAGTCTTGTTACCCACTCCACTATGACATTTCCACCACCACTTTTATATCGAGCCAGTAGTATGCCACCATACCCTTGTGTCATATCCGCCCTTATGTAAAATATTGGCGTACTTGTAATAAATTGTTGAGCAACCTCAGCTCAACCCTGTACAATATTTAATACTACTAGATCTCTGTATCAAAGTTTTGTCTACCAGTAAGGAGGATTTTCCTATACTGGTCTGCCTAAAGGTAGGTTGTTCAATAAGCTTTTTATTGAAAAACTGGTCGTGACAAACTTGGTATCAGAGCCAGGATGACTGTAGGAAGCCACTAGGTTCGATCGCTAATCGGCTATGAGCATTATTAGTGCTATTTTTAGTACTCTGCAAATGTAGTCATTTTTTGACAGTCAGCATAAATTTATGACCTGACCATTCAGAATTTTTGCCTACTTTTGTAGATGGCTGGCAACGACTGTGAATCGCAGGTGTTCGCCAACATGCCTGAGGGGTTTTTCAAGCTCCTCACCTCCATCGTCAAAATCGCGATCGGGCCATCAACTCATCTGGAGTTCACACTCTACCAGCACAAGATCAACGACAGTCTGTCCATGCACCAGGCCACGATGAAATTCAAGGAAGGGGGTGTTGAATTTTTCCGCTTCCGGTTTGTGGGTAGAGCCATGCCTACGGAGAAGCATGCTATGCAAATGGCTGCCCTTGAGGCGATAGCTCATCTTCGGGATGTTCTTCCTTCAATGAAGACTCGTCGCTACCGCTACCTCCCCTGCCACGTGCCATACACCTGTCACTACACATTTGCTTGCCCTAGAGGAGAAAGGGATGAGGCCATTGAGATGCTGGTTGACTATCTCAAGGCGCTTGAGGCCGCTTTTGATAACCTTGTGGACAACCTCGTGGCTGCTCGCATGTCCGTCGTGCATAGCTGTTCCGCCAACAGGAGGGAGCTTCTCCATACAGCTCCACCACTGACTTACATCTCGTCCTCGGCATCTCACACACCTGCCACACTCGCCACTGCTCGCCGCCTACCTACTCCTGAAGAATTTGACCAAGTCATCGCTCCTACCCCAGTCAGAGCTGCACCACCGACCACACCCGTTCCAGCTCCTCAGCTCAGTGCTTCACGTCTGGAGCCCATTATTGAGGAGGAGGTTGAGTCTCCAACTCCGCTGGGCCTTACCCTTGGCAGGCCAAGGGAAGTCCTCACCATCTCAGACTAAGTGCGCCCGGCATGCTGTGGAGAGTGTCAGCATGTATGATATGTTTATATGTACATAGGTTGTGAGAAGTAGTCTGTATGCGCATCATGTAGGAACTGGAGAAGTGCACTAGCCTAAATAACATGTCAGGATTGTGTACGCACATCCTGAGTGGCGTATTGTATAATTATGCTTGCGTGTAAGATATGTTCTAAGCGGTCCTTCTCCGTGCGCAATCGAATATTTCCTTGAAAAATATTGGAGTTCTTAATTTTTCGTCTTGCAAAAGGATTATTTTTGTCTCGCAGCTTTTCTCACAGATTTTTACAAAAAAATAACCCCCAGAGTGGAAAATGCATCGCCCTTGGACTCGCTCCGTGCCAAGTCCGCCAGAAGAGAATTATGGTACGCAGACAAGCAACAACTTCACATAGGGACAATCGAGCCAGCATGGCAGTGATGCCGCATTTTCTCAAATATGCCGCCTTTATGAACAGAGTCAGCAACAACACTAAGAAATGATGAACCAAGTCAATATGGGAAATCACTGTGGTTCGTATCAACAGCAATCCAAATTATCAGAACTACAAAAGACGCGTCCCCCAACATTTTCTCATACTGACAAACCTCTTGAGGCCGACGACTGGCTTCGAGACATGGAGAGAAAGTTAATTATTGCACAGTGTTCAGATCATGAGAAAGTGCTATATGCACCACACTATCTCACTGGAGCAGCTGCATCATGGTGGGAGAATTTCCTACACATGCACCCCAATGAAAATGATATAACATGGGAGGAATTCAAGGAAGGTTTTCATGGGGCGCACATCCCCAGAAGTATTATGAGGATCAAGAAGAGGGAGTTTGATGACCTCAAGCAGAGGGCCATGATGGTGACCGAATACAACAGTCAGTTTACACTATTGTCTCGCTACGCCAACGAGGAACGTATGACTGAAAACAAGAAGATGGAAAAATTCTTGGACGGTCTGGCACCAGCGCTTAAATGCCAGCTAGTCGTACACACATTCCCAGATTTCAAAACACTGGTGGATAAGGCTATTACCTTGGAAAATGAGCGACGCAGCTTGGAAGATTTTCGCAAGCGCAAGAGGGACCAGAGTACACTTGCTCGCAACCAGCGAAGCAAGGCTAATGTTCAGAAAGGTGGAGCACACAAACCCATGACCAATGTTTCACGTCCAATCAAGAATTTCCACGCAAGAGACAAGGAGTTCACATATCACCCAGGCGTTACCGGTTACGCTTGCGGAGAAGAAGGACACTATGCCAAGCAGTGTCCCAAGCCAAGGAACTTGGCCCCAAAGCCGAACAACGGTGGTAATAATTCAGCGCCCAAGCGAAACAATTTCAACCCCAATAACAACCACAAGAAGGGTCACCTGAACCATGTGACCAGAGAGGAAGCACAGAATGCCCTGGATATCGTACTCGGTACATTCCCTGTCAACACAATACCTGCCACGGTTTTGTTTGATTCTGGAGCTTCTCACTCGTTCATTTCAAAGAGATTTGCTTTGCAAAATAATTTTTCGATGCTTCCCTTGGAAAAATCAATGATCATCAAGTCCCCTGTGAGTAAGCAAGTTACTCAGAATTACTGCCAAGGTGTGTTTATTGATCTTGAAGGACTAAAGTTTCATGCAAACCTCATCGTATTGGAAAATAAAGGACTGGATGTTATCCTAGGAATGGACTGGTTAACCACCAACAAGGGATTTATTGACTGCTTCAATCGGACTGTGATCCTCACCCATCATCACGGGAAGACAATAAAGATTCCAGCTTAGGAAAGACAGATATCACGGCAACCAAGGTTGAACAAGGTGGATATCTCAGAGTTAAACAAAGTTCCAGTGGTATGTGAGTTTCCCGACGTATTTCCTGAGGAACTACCAGGCATGCCGCCAGACCGGGAAATAGAATTCATCATTGAGCTAGCACCTGGAACCACCCCCATATACAAGAAGCCATATAGAATGGCACCCTCCGAGTTAGTAGAATTAAAGAAGCAAATAAAGGAATTACTGGACAAAGGATTTATTCGAGCCAGCTCCTCATCTTGGGGTTCACCAGTATTATTTGCCAAGAAAAAGGATGGGACACTAAGATTGTGCATAGACTATCGAGCGCTCAACATGGTCACCATCAAAAACAAGTATCCTATGCCAAGGATAAATGACTTATTTGACCAGCTCGCATAAGCCAAAGTATTCTCGAAAATTGATTTGAGGTCGGGATATCATCAATTAAAAGTACGGACAGAAGATATTCCAAAGATAGCATTTACCTCAAGCTACAGATTATACGAGTTTACAGTAATGCCGTTTGGACTGACGAACGCCCCTGCATATTTTGTCCACCTCATGAACAAAGTATTTATGAAATTCATGGACAAATTTGTTGTGGTATTCATTGACGATATTCTGGTATACTCCAAAACACCAGAAGAACACGCTGAACATCTCAGGATTGTACTGGGAGAACTAAGGAAACATCAATTCTACGCCAAATTCAGCAAATGTGAATTTTGGTTAAGACAGGTCGGTTTTCTAGGCCACATGCTAACCCAAGAAGGTGTTGCCGTAGACCCGGAAAAGTTCAAGGTCGTACTTAGCTGGAAACCACCAGCCAGCGTAACGGATGTACGAAGTTTCTTGGGAATGGCAGGATATTATCGAAGATTTATTGAAGGATTCTCCACCATAGCAAATCCAATGACCAGTTGCTCAAGAAGGATAAAAAGTTTGTATGGACCGAAGCATGCGAGAAAAGTTTCCAAGAACTCAAAAGGAAACTGACAACAGCACCAATATTGGTTGTGCCCGACATACACAAGAGCTTTGAAGTATATTGTGACGCATCCCGAAAGGGCCTCGGATGCGTATTGATGCAAGAAGGCAAGGTAGTCGCCTACGCTTCCAGGCAACTACGAAAACATGAAGAAAATTATCCCACCCATGACCTGGAATTGGCAGCGGTCATCCATGCACTCAAGGAATGGAGACACTTTTTGCTTGGAAACCGCTGTGAAATATATACAGACCATAAAAGCCTCAAGTATATTTTCACACAACCAGAACTCAATTTACGGCAACGACGCTGGTTGGAATTAGTGAAGGATTATGATGTTGGAATACACTACCATCCAGGAAAAGCAAATGTAGTGGCAGACGCCCTTAGTCGAAACCCCAGTCCGAGCAACGACAGCCTACCAAATTTGAGACCAGAATTTCAGCAGGAATTTGCCAAACTCAATTTAATAATGGTCACCGAAGGTAGTGTGTCGAATTTGGAAATACAGCCTACCCTGATAGAAAAGATTAAGGAGGCTCAGCATGAACACCCCAGCATTGAAGGCATAAAAAGAAAAGTGAGTTTGGGCAAGGCCTCAGAATTCGTCATAGACGGGCAGGGAATATTGTGGTACGGAGACAGGCTTTGCATACCAAATATCAAGGACCTTAAACAGCAGATTCTAGCTGAAGGACACACCGCTCCGTATTCAATCCACCCTGGAGGAACAAAAATGTACAAGGACCTTCAGGAAAAAATTTGGTGGCACGGTATGAAAAGGGACATAGCCACGTTCATTGCTTGTTGTGATTCATGTCAACGCATCAAGGCCGAGCACCAGAAACCAGCCGGACTATTACAGCCAAACAAGATACCCGAGTGGAAATGGGACGAGATTGGAATGGATTTTATTGTTGGACTACCTCGGTCACGACACGGAAATGATGCCATATGGGTCATCACAGATAGACTGACTAAGGTGGCACATTTCATCCCGGTGAAGACAACCCACACCACTCAAAAGCTTGCCAGGCTTTATCTCTCCCGTATCGTCTATTTGCATGGAGTCCCAAAGACTATAATATCCGACACAGGCACACAGTTCGTCTCTAGATTTTGGGATCACCTACAACAGGCTCTGGGGACCCAACTGGCATTCAGTACAGCATACCACCCCCAGACAGATGGACAAACTGAACGAGTAAATCAAATTCTAGAAGACATGCTGAGGGCTTGTGTCCTCACCTATGGAACCAGTTGGGAAGAAAGCTTGTCGTGTGCAGAGTTTGCATACAACAACAGTTACCAAGCCAGCCTACAAATGGCACCCTTTGAAGCCTTGTACGGGCGGAGATGTCGTACCCCGCTAAATTGGTCAGAGACCGGAGACAGCCGTATCTTCGGCCCCAATATGCTCAAAGAAGCCGAGGAAAAAGTCAAGCTAATCAGAGAGCAACTCAAGACTGCTCAAAGCAGACAAAAGAGTTATTACGATCAAAAACATCGGGAAGTCCGTTTTGAACCCGGTGAGTATGTGTACCTACGCGTATCCCCTATGAGGGGCCTGCAACGATTCAAGGTTAAGGGAAAGCTAGCACCAAGGTTCATCGGACCATTCTGTGTAGTTGCACGAAGAGGCACCGTAGCCTATCAGCTAGACTTACCCGAAGAGTTGTCAGACGTCCACGACGTGTTCCACGTATCACAATTGAGGAAGTGTGTAAGCAACCCTGAGAAGCAGGTATGTCATGAGGACATTGACGTGCAACCAGACCTCACCTACAGGGAACGACCAATAAAGATCTTAGAGGAGTCTGAAAGGAGGACCCGTCAGAAAACAATTAAGTTTTTCAAAGTTTAGTGGAGCAATCACACCGAAGATGAGGCAACGTGGGAAAGAGAAGATTTTCTTCGGACAGAACACCCACACCTATTTGAGGATCAGCTGAAATCTCGGGGACGAGATTTTTCCTAAGGGGGTAGGTGTTGTGACACTCCAAAAATTTCATTTTGGTTTTCAACAAAATTCCTTATTTGATTTGAAGGAGGCTATTTAAAATCTTTAAAAAAAATCTCCCTCTCAAATATTTTCTCTTATGATAAAATCTTTTTGGGGTTATCCTCAACCTTGATGGTTGGCTTTGAAGGTTCTTCTTTGGTGTTAACTCACCTCAATTTATTTTTGAAAGTTTTCCTTTAAAAAGAAATCCTATGAGTTTTGGTCTATTCCTTTTTATTCCAATCATCCCCATTCACCATGTCTCATATTAAAATTCTTCCCCAAAGCACCTCCTTCCACTTTGGGTCGAGTCTAGTGTTCATTCCCAACAAGTCCAACCCATTTTTAATTTATATTCCATTTATTTTACCCCCAAAACTATTTCTGATTTTATTTTTGGACCTAGGTGGTTTACAAAGGAAGTATCTTTTTCCCTTTGAGTTTTGATCTCAAACCATCTCCTCTGGCTAGTCCTTAGCACCCACAACCTAGATCCATCAAGATCCACTCTTCCAAAGTTCAAATTTTTCAAGTTTCATTCACTGCAAGTTTGGACCAGATTCATCATATTTGATGAAATTCATATTTTCTCTTCTCCAAAAATTCTGAGAAAATTCAGGCAGCCCCCAGATGCATTGGGAGGCCACCCCACCAAAGATCAACTCCAAATAAATTGCCCACATGCCAAAATCATTTCATCAAACACCTTGCTCGCACTGTTTCTGTGCATGTTCAGAAAGTTCAGTGACTCAGGCGACGTCAGTGTCGTTTTCTTCAGAGTATTGGCGTCGATCTCACCAGTGCACGCTCTGGCGCCTTGCGCACTGCACCCCTTCCTTATCCATGCGCCGCACACTCGCTTGGCCGGGTGTGGGCGTCGGTGGCGACGTGTCTCGCCGATGCCGGCAGCTTCTGCGATGGCAGAGCCACCCATGGCGGCCAGCAGGGGTCAGTGCCAGCTTTCGGCGCCGTCCAGCACCGCCCAAGCCACCCGAGGCCTCCGCGTGGCCACCCCCTCCTCTGTGCATGCTGCGGCACCGTCGCCGTGGCCTGGCGAGCGCAGTGCGTGCTCCCTGCAGCCGATGAGTCCCGTGGGCCGTTCTGTCGAAGGATTGGAGTAACGCCCAAGTCTTGCCAAGTTCAGCTCCTGGATGGCACCAGTAGACCCGCACGTTGATGCCCGACCGCCTGACAACCCCGTTCGGCCATCGCCCCGCTGTACCCACCACCGGCGCTATCCCGTTCACGGCCACCGCCTCGGATCAGCTATAAAAGGAGCCCCCAGGCTCTCCCTCGACCCAGCGCCACACCTCCACACCACTAGAGCCCTGCCTAGCCACTGAGAGGACCTCGAGGAGGTCTCCTTCCTCGACTCCGGCCGCCCCGATCCGCCTC
>NC_041387.1:547920792-547930770 GCF_002162155.2 Triticum dicoccoides | reverse complement strand
CTGGTCGGCAACCTCCTAGTGCACCCACACTCCTACCCACGCCCCAATTTGAAGCTTGCAGCTCTGTTGGGAGAGAATCAACCTCGCCCGAAACACCGTCCGCCGGAGTTGGGGCCGCCGTCGACGTGGTGCTCGCCGACGCTCAACTCCACCACCCATAGGTGCGGAAGAACACCTTGAACCCGTAGGTACCTCCCGATCCCCCTGCCTCACCGTGGATCACCGCCGGCGACCACCGCAGCCCTCGGGCGTCGCTGTGCCCTGTCTTCCCTCTTTCAAACATTCAAACCTGACGGGTGGGACCCTCCCCCCATCAGCCTCTCTTTTCTTCTAAACGAAACGTTTTTGAAAACACCTTCTGGAAAAGTACGTCTCCTCTCTGGACTGGCGTATTCTTAAATGGAACGTTTTCTGTTTTTATAAAATGAACCCTGGAAACTTTTTGTTTCATTATAGAAAGGTCCCTGGACTAAAACCCTTATAACTTTTAAACAGAAAATGATTATTGATTGATTCTTTTTCTGTCATCTTTATTTTTTTGTCTAGTTTTTGTCATATTTATTTGAAAAATATTTGGAACTCTTTTTGTGCACACACGGTATTTACGTTAGTACGTATTTTTCTTTAACCCGTAGATACCGGAGGAGGTGACGGAACCGCGAACTTCACCGAGCTAGACTCCGACTACTCCGAACCAGGCAAGCATGTTTGAACCTTTCATATGATGAGTTTGTTGCATGTTTGCTTTGAGTAGCTAGTTTATGGCATGTTCATATATATTGCAGTAAGTGGTATATTGCATGCAAAGTTGATGCAAGTGAGCTTCGAAACTCCATATACCTTGTGATGTGAGTTTATATGATCATGTGGTGACATGAGAGGTGGTAAGATGGCAGTGTTGAAGCATGCAAGTCTTATGCCAAACTGTTTAACTCCAGGGTCAACGTGAATCAAGTCGCGTTACCATCCGTTTCCTTTCGTGCTACCACATGTTTTCTGTGAAGAATATGGTTTAGTAAGTTGCAAACCACTTTCCTCGTACACACCAAATAGAGAGGCCGTGATGAGGGTTCCATGGCCCTGGATTAAAGCCAGTCATCCGGTCAGGGGGCATGGGTGTTTCCGGTTGGGACCGAGAGGGGGGCACCCCTTAGAGCGCGCGTATATAAATTTGATCCCATGCTATTCGAGGTTGTAGCCTCCCCATCTCAAAGTTTTTCTTGAACGTTGCCTAGGGTGATTCCTGGCATCGTGAGGTGGAAATGGGTGTGTACTGGTTAAATGTTTTTCTACTAAAATACCGTAAACGAAACTAGTCCTTCGTGACTACTGAAATCCGTTGGCTGTGGTTAAATAGTACAAAATCTGCAGAGTCAAAATCATTCAAGTAATCATATCTTGATCAACAACTGTGTTCAACCTATCTTTGTCAGTATCAGTCTCAGTGACAAAACTCCAGTGAACAAACATGAGTGTTTCGTTCGGTTAATGGTTTATTCCTGTGGTTGGACTAACCCATTTATTATCATGTGCTGAGTATTTCCTGTGAGTGAGATATCTTCATGAATTTATTGAATGTAAATGATGAAATATAAGCCCGTTCTGTGATGTCGCTCAGACGTCCGACTGTGGCACTCTTGTTGTTCAGTTTCAATATAAGCCCTTTACGTGATGTCGCTCAGATGTCCGACTGTGGCATCTCTGTCATTTATTTTCAATATAAGCCCTTTACATGATGTCGCTCAGACATCCGACTGTGGCATCTCTGTCATTTACTTTCATTATAAGCCCTTTTCGAGATGTCGCATAGACGTCCGACCGTGGCACGCACTGTCATTTACTTTTCAATATAAGCCCTTTACGTGGCGTCGCCCAGATGCCCGACTGCGGCATGTTAATTTATTTATTTCACCTTTTGAGGCGTCGCTTCAGACACCCGATCGGTTTTTAGTTATTTTGTTGGGATTTCGGGAGGACTACCGCCTGACTTCCTTTTTATCTTACATGTCGTACAAATTTATTATTTGAATGTGCATTACTAACTGCTCATGGTGCATCGTGTTGCATTTGTTATATCTTATGTCCGAACTGTCTTGCGAGTAAATTCAAAGTACTCACCTGGCTTGTTGATTTGGCCAGATGTTGACGAAGGCGATCTCATGGATGAAGAGTACGATAGCGAGTTTGACGCCTACAGGAGTCCCAGTCAGTCCTGTGCGATCCTGGATTTGGTCACTTGTAATATATTCGCTTCCGCTACCCGAATAAATTCATCGAGCCTCACTCCGACGCTCGATGAGCTGCAAGATTAAGAGTCTTATTACCCACTCCATTGTGACATTTCCACCACCACTTTTATATCGAGCCAGTAGTATGCCACCATACCCTTGTGTCCTATCCGCCCTTATGTAAAATATTGGCTGTTGGGGAACGTTGCAGAAAACAAAAAATTTCTTACTCGTTTCACCAAGATCATCTAGGAGTTCATCTAGCAACGAGTGATTAGATGCATCTACATACCTTTGTAGATCGTGCACGGAAGCGTTCAAAAGAACGATGATGATGTAGTCGTACTCGACGTGATCCAAATCACCGATGACCAGCGCCGAACGGACGGCACCTCCGCGTTCAACACACGTACGGAACAGCCACGTCTCCTCCTTCTTGATCCAGCAAGGGAGAGAGGAGAGGTTGAGGGAGATGGCACCAGCAGCAACACGATGGCGTGTTGATGATGGAGCTGCAGTACTCCGGCAGAGCTTCGCTAAGCACTATGGAGGTGGAGGAGGTGTTGGAGAGGGAGAAGGAGGCAACCAAAGGCCAAGGCGTTCAGGTATGAAGTCCCTCCTCTCCCCCACTATATATAGGGGTGCCAAGGGGGGGTGCGCAGCCTAGGAGATCCAATCTCCTATGGCCGGCGGCCAAGGGGAGGTTTCCCTCCCCCCCAAGGCAACTAGGAGGTGCCTTCCCCTCCTAGGACTCTTCCCCCTTCAAACCCTAGGCGCATGGGCCTATGTGGGGCTGGTGCCCTTGGCCCATTAGGCCAAGGCGCACCCCCCACAGCCCATGTGGCCCCCCCGGGACAGGTGGACCCACCCGATGGACCCCCGGGACCCTTCTGGTGGTCGCGGTACAATACCGATAACCCCGAAACTTGTCCCGATGCCCGAAACAGGACTTCCCATATATATAAATCTTTACCTCCGGACCATTCCGGAACTCCTCGTGACGTCCGGGATCTCATCCGGAACTCCGAACAACATTCGGGTTACTGCATATACATATCCCTACAACCCTAGCGTAACTGAACCTTAAGTGTGTAGACCCTACGGGTTCGGGAGACAAGCAGACATGACCGAGACGACTCTCCGGTCAATAACCAACAGCGGGATCTGGATACCCATGTTGGCTCCCACATGCTCCACGATGATCTCATCGGATGAACCACGATGTCGAGGATTTAATCAATCCCATACGCTATTCCCTTTGTCTATCGATATGTTACTTGCCCGAGATTCGATCGTCGGTATCCCAATACCTCGTTCAATCTCGTTACCGGCAAGTCACTTTACTCGTACCGTAATGCATGATCCCATGACCAGACACTTGGTCACTCTGAGCTCATTATGATGATGCATTACCGAGTGGGCCCGGTGATACCTCTCCGTCATACGGAGTGACAAATCCCAGTCTTGATCCATGTCACCCAAAAGACCCTTTCAGAGATACCCGTAGTCTACCTTTATAGTCACCCAGTTACGTTGTGATGTTTGGCATACCCAAAGCACTCCTACGGTGTCCGGGAGTTACACGATCTCATGGTCTAAGGAAAAGATACTTGACATTGGAAAACTCTAGCAAATGAACTATACGATCTTGTGCTATGTTTAGGATTGGGTCTTGTCCATCACATCATTCTCCTAATGATGTGATCTCGTTATCAATGACATCCAGTGTCCATAGTCAGGAAACCATGACTATCTGTTGATCAACGAGCTAGTCAACTAGAGGCTCACTAGGGACATGTTGATGTCTGTTATTCACACATGTATTACGATTTCCGGATAACACAATTATAGCATGAATAAAGACAATTATCATGAACAAGGAAATATAATAATAATGCTTTTATTATTGCCTCTAGGGCATATTTCCAACAGTCTCCCACTTGCACTAGAGTCAATAATCTAGTTACATTGTGGTGAATCGAACACCCATGGAATTCTGGTGTTGATCATGTTTTGCTCTAGGGAGAGGTTTAGTCAACGGATCTGCTACATTCAGGTCCGTATGTACTTTACAAATCTCTATGTCTCCATCTTGAACATTTTCACGAATGGAGTTGAAGCGACGCTTGATGTGCCTTGTCTTCTTGTGAAACCTGGGCTCCTTGGCAAGTGCAATAGCTCCAGTGTTGTCACAGAAGAGCTTGATCGGCCCCGACGCATTGGGTATGACTCCTAGGTCGGTGATGAACTCCTTCACCCATATTGCTTCATGTGCTGCCTCCGAGGCTGCCATGTACTCCGCTTCACATGTAGATCCCGCCACGACGCTTTGCTTGCAACTGCACCAGCTTACTGCCCCACCATTCAAAATATACACGTATTCGGTTTGTGACTTAGAGTCATCCAGATCTGTGTCGAAGCTAGCGTCGACGTAACCCTTTACGACGAGCTCTTCGTCACCTCCATAAACGAGAAACATTTCCTTAGTCCTTTTCAGGTACTTCAGGATATTCTTGACCGCTGTCCAGTGTTCCTTGCCGGGATTACTTTGGTACCTTCCTACCAAACTGACGGCAAGGTTAACATCAGGTCTGGTACACAGCATGGCATACATAATAGAACCTATGGCTGAGGCATAGGGGATGACGCTCATCTCTTCTATATCTTCTGCCGTGGTCGGACATTGAGCTGAGCTCAATTTCATACCTTGTAACACAGGCAAGAACCCCTTCTTGGATTGATCCATATTGAACTTCTTCAATATCTTATCAAGGTATGTGCTTTGTGAAAGACCTATGAGGCGTCTTGATCTATCTCTATAGATTTTGATGCCTAATATATAAGCAGCTTCTCCAAGGTCCTTCATAGAAAAACTTTTATTCAAGTAGGCCTTGATGTTGTCCAAGAGTTCTATATCATTTCCCATCAAAAGTATGTCATCTACATATAATATGAGAAATGCTACAGAGCTCCCACTCACTTTCTTGTAAATGCAGGCTTCTCCATAAGTCTGTGTAAACCCAAACGCTTTGATCATCTCATCAAAGCGAATGTTCCAACTCCGAGATGCTTGCACCAGCCCATAAATCGAGCGTTGGAGCTTGCACACTTTGTCAGCATTCTTAGGATCGACAAAACCTTCCGGCTGCATCATACACAATTCTTCCTTAAGGAAACCATTAAGGAATGCCGTTTTGACGTCCATTTGCCATATTTCGTAATCATAGAATGCGGCAATTGCTAACATGATTCGGACGGACTTCAGCTTCGCTGCCGGTGAGAAAGTCTCATTGTAGTCAACCCCTTGAACTTGTCGATAACCCTTAGCGACAAGCCGAGCTTTATAGATGGTCACATTACCATCCGCGTCTGTCTTCCTCTTAAAGATCCATTTATTTTCTATGGCTCGCCGCTCAACGGGCAAGTCAGTCAAAGTCCATACTTTGTTTTCATACATGGATCCTATCTCGGATTTCATGGCTTCTAGCCATTTCTCGGAATCCGGGCCCGCCATCGCTTCTTCATAGTTCGAAGGTTCACCGTTGTCTAACAGCATGATTTCCAAGACAGGGTTGTCGTACCACTCTGGTGCGGAACGTGTCCTTGTGGACCTTCGAATTTCAGTAGGGGCTTGATCAGAAGTATCTTGATCATTAACTTCCTCTCTAGTCGGTGCAGGCACCTCAGGAACATTTTCTTGAGTTGCGCCATTTTCCGGTTCAAGAGGTAATACTTCATCAAGCTCTACTTTCCTCCCACTTACTTCTTTCGAGAGAAACTCTTTCTCCAGAAAGGACCCATTCTTGGCAACAAAGATCTTGCCTTCGGATCTGAGGTAGAAGGTGTACCCAATAGTTTCTTTTGGGTATCCTATGAAGACGCATTTTTCCGACTTGGCTTCGAGCTTTTCAGGTTGAAGTTTCTTGACATAAGCATCGCATCCCCAAACTTTTAGAAACGACAGCTTAGGTTTCTTCCCAAACCATAATTCATATGGTGTCATCTCAACGGATTTCGACGGTGCCCTATTTAAAGTGAATGCGGCAGTCTCTAAAGCATAGCCCCAAAAAGAAAGCAGTAAATCGGTAAGAGACATCATAGATCGCACCATATCTAACAGAGTGCAATTACGACGTCCGGACACACCATTACGCTGAGGTGTTCCAGGCGGCGTGAGTTGTGAAACTATTCCACATTTTCTTAAGTGTGCCCCAAACTCGTGACTCAAGTATTCTCCTCCACGATCTGATCGTAGAAACTTGATTTTCCTGTCATGTTGATTTTCAACCTCACTCTGAAATTCCTTGAACTTTTCAAAGGTTTCAGACTTGTGTTTCATTAAGTAGATATACCCATACCTACTTAAATCATCAGTGAGAGTGAGAACATAACGATAGCCACCGCGAGCCTCAACACTCATCGGACCGCACACATCAGTATGTATGATTTCCAATAAGTCGGTTGCTCGCTCCATTGTTCCTGAGAACAGAGTCTTGGTCATTTTACCCATAAGGCATGGTTCGCACGTGTCAAATGATTCATAATCAAGAGACTCTAAAAGTCCATCAGCATGGAGCTTCTTCATGCGTTTGACACCTATGTGACCAAGGCGGCAGTGCCACAAGTATGTGGGACTATCATTATCAACCTTACTTCTTTTGGTACTCACATTATGAACATGTGTAGCATCACGTTCAAGATTCATAAAGAATAAACCATTCACCATAGGAGCATGACCATAAAACATATCTCTCATAAAAATGGAACAACCATTATTCTCATATTTAAAAGAGTAGCCATCTCGAATTAAACGAGATCCCGATACAATGTTCATGCTCAAAGCTGGCACTAAATAACAATTATTAAGGTTTAAAACTAATCCCGAAGGGAGATGCAGAGGTAGCGTGCCGACGGCGATCACATTGACCTTGGAACCATTCCCGACGCGCATCGTCACCTCGTCCTTTGCCAGTTTCCGCTTATTCCGCAGCCCCTGCTTTGAGTTACAAATGTGAGCAACTGCACCGGTATCAAATACCCAGGAGCTACTACGGGCACTAGTAAGGTACACATCAATTACATGTATATCACATATACCTTTTGTTTTGCCGGCCTTCTTATCCGCTAAGTACTTAGGGCAGTTCCGCTTCCAGTGACCGCTTCCCTTGCAATAAAAGCACTCAGTCTCGGGCTTGGGTCCATTCTTTGGCTTCTTCCCGGCAGCTTGTTTGCCGGGCGCGGCAACCTCCTTGCCATCCTTCTTGAAGTTCTTTTTACCCTTGCCTTTCTTGAACTTAGTGGTTTTATTGACCATCAACACTTGATGTTCCTTCCTGACTTCTACCTCTGCTGATTTCAGCATAGCAAATACTTCAGGAATGGTCTTTTCCATCCCCTGCATATTGAAGTTCATCACAAAGCTCTTGTAGCTTGGTGGAAGCGACTGGAGGATTCTGTCAATGACCGCATCATTCGGGAGATTAACTCCCAGCTGAGTCAAGCGGTTATGCAACCCAGACATAGTGAGTATGTGCTCACTGACAGAACTGTTTTCCTCCATCTTACAGCTGAAGAATTTGTCGGAGACTTCATATCTCTCGACCCGGGCATGAGCTTGGAAAACCATTTTCAGCTCTTCGAACATCTCATATGCTCCATGTCTCTCAAAACGCTTTTGGAGCCCCGGCTCTAGGCTGTAAAGCATGCCGCACTGAACGAGGGAGTAGTCATCGAAACGTGCCTGCCAAGCGTTCATAACGTCTTGTTCCGCAGGGAGAACGGGTGCGTCACCAAGTGGTGCTTGTAGGACATAATCTTTCTTGGCAGCTATGAGGATGATCCTCAGGTTCCGGACCCAGTCCGTATAGTTGCTGCCATCGTCTTTCAGCTTAGTTTTCTCTAGGAACGCGTTGAAGTTGAGGACTACGTTGGCCATTTGATCTACAAGACATATTGCAAAGTTTTTAGACTAAGTTCATGATAATTAAGTTCAACTAATCAAATTATTAGTGAACTCCCACTTAGATTAGACATCCCTCTAGTCATCTAAGTATTACATGATCCGAGTTAAACTAGACCGTGTCCGATCATCACGTGAGACGGACTAGTCAACATCGGTGAACATCTTCATGTTGATCGTATCTTCTATACGACTCATGCTCGACCTTTCGGTCTTCTGTGTTCCGAGGCCATGTCTGTACATGCTAGGCTCGTCAAGTCAACCTAAGTGTTTGCATGTGTAAATCTGTCTTACACCCATTGTATGTGAACGTCTGAATAAAACACCCGATCATCACGTGGTGTTTTGAAACAGCGAACTGTCGCAACGGTGCACAGTTAGGGGGAACACTTCTTGAATTTTATTGTGAGGGATCATCTTATTTACTACCGTCGTTCTAAGTAAACAAGATGCAAAACATGATAAACATCACATGCAATCAAATAATAAACGTGACATGATATGGCCATTTTCACATAGCTCCTTTGATCTCCATCTTGGGGCTCCGTGATCATCTTGTCACCGGCTTGACACCATGATCTCCATCATCATGATCTCCATCATCGTGTCTCCATGAAGTTGCTCGCCAACTATTACTTCTACTACTATGGCTAACGCGTTTAGCAATAAAGTAAAGTAATTTACATGGCGTTTCTCGATGACACGCAGGTCATTAAAAGAATAAAGACAACTCCTATGGCTCCTGCCGGTTGTCATACTCATCGACATGCAAGTTGTGAATCCTATTACAATAGCATGAACATCTCATACATCACATATAGATCATTCATCATTCATCACAACTTTGGCCATATCATATCACAAACCACTAGCTGCAAAAACAAGTTAGACGTCCTCTAATTGTTGTTGCAAGTTTTACGTGGCTGAATTAGGGTTCTAGCAAGAACGTCTTCTTACCTACGTTAAAGCCACAACGTGATTTGTCAACTTCTATTTACCCTTCATAAGG
This sequence comes from Triticum dicoccoides, assembly GCF_002162155.2. Lineage (NCBI taxonomy): Eukaryota > Viridiplantae > Streptophyta > Magnoliopsida > Poales > Poaceae > Triticum > Triticum dicoccoides. Next base: position 547,921,574 of record NC_041387.1, on the reverse strand, counting down.
ACCCTGTTCATCGATCCCGCTCCAACTAAAGTAGGAGAGACAGACACCCGCCAGCCACCTTATGCAACTAGTGCATGTTAGTCGGTGGAACCGGTCTCACGTAAGCGTACGTGTAAGGTTGGTCCGGGCCGCTTCATCCCACAATACTGCTGAAGCAAGAAAGGACTAGTAACGGCAAGAAGGTTGACAAATCGACGCCCACAACAAATTGTGTTCTACTCGCGCAAGAAGAACTACGCATAGACCTAGCTCATGATGCCACTGTTGGGGAACGTTGCAGAAAACAAAAATTTTCTTACTCGTTTCACCAAGATCATCTAGGAGTTCATCTAGCAACGAGTGATTAGATGCATCTACATACCTTTGTAGATCGCGCACGGAAGCGTTCAAAAGAACGGTGATGATGTAGTCGTACTCGACGTGATCCAAATCACCGATGACCAGCGCCGAACGGACGGCACCTCCGCGTTCAACACACGTACGGAACAGCCACGTCTCCTCCTTCTTGATCCAGCAAGGGAGGGAGGAGAGGTTGAGGGAGATGGCACCAGCAGCAGCACGACGGCGTGGTGATGATGGAGCTGCAGTACTCCGGCAGAGCTTCGCTAAGCACTATGGAGGTGGAGGAGGTGTTGGAGAGGGAGAAGGAGGCAACCAAAGGCCAAGGCGTTCAGGTATGAAGTCCCTCCTCTCCCCCACTATATATAGGGGTGCCAAGGGGGGGTGGTGCGCAGCCTAGGAGATCCAATCTCCTATGGCCGGCGGCCAAGGGGAGGTTTCCC
>NC_041387.1:547912839-547920635 GCF_002162155.2 Triticum dicoccoides | reverse complement strand
TAGGAGGTGCCTTCCCCTCCTAGGACTCTTCCCCCTTCAAACCCTAGGCGCATGGGCCTATGTGGGGCTGGTGCCCTTGGCCCATTAGGCCAAGGCGCACCCCCCACAGCCCATGTGGCCCCCCCCGGGACAGGTGGACCCACCCGGTGGACCCCCGGGACCCTTCCGGTGGTCCTGGTACAATACCGATAACCCCGAAACTTGTCCCGATGCCCGAAACAGGACTTCCCATATATAAATCTTTACCTCCGGACCATTCCAGAACTCCTCGTGACGTCCGGGATCTCATCCGGGACTCCGAACAACATTCGGGTTACTGCATATACATATCCCTACAACCCTAGCGTAACTGAACCTTAAGTGTGTAGACCCTACGGGTTCGGGAGACAAGCAGACATGACCGAGATGACTCTCCGGTCAATAACCAACAGCGGGATCTGGATACCCATGTTGGCTCCCACATGCTCCACGATGATCTCATCGGATGAACCACGATGTCGAGGATTTAATCAATCCCGTACGCTATTTCCTTTGTCTATCGATATGTTACTTGCCCGAGATTCGATCGTCGGTATCCCAATACCTCGTTCAACATCGTTACCGGCAAGTCACTTTACTCGTACCGTAATGCATGATCCCGTGACCAGACACTTGGTCACTCTGAGCTCATTATGATGATGCATTACCGAGTGGGCCCAGTGATACCTCTCCGTCATACGGAGTGACAAATCCCAGTCTTGATCCATGTCACCCAACAGACACTTTCAGAGATACCCGTAGTCTACCTTTATAGTCACCCAGTTACGTTGTGACGTTTGGCATACCCAAAGCACTCCTACGGTATCCGGGAGTTACACGATCTCATGGTCTAAGGAAAAGATACTTGACATTGGAAAACTCTAGCAAATGAACTATACGATCTTGTGCTATGTTTAGGATTGGGTCTTGTCCATCACATCATTCTCCTAATGATGTGATCTCGTTATCAATGACATCCAGTGTCCATAGTCAGGAAACCATGACTATCTGTTGATCAACGAGCTAGTCAACTAGAGGCTCACTAGGGACATGTTGATGTCTGTTATTCACACATGTATTACGATTTCCGGATAACACAATTATAGCATGAATAAAGACAATTATCATGAACAAGGAAATATAATAATAATGCTTTTATTATTGCCTCTAGGGCATATTTCCAACATTGGCATACTTGTAATAAATTGTTGAGCAACCTCAGCTCAACCCTGTACGATATTTAATACTACTGGATCTCTGTATCAAAGTTTTATCTACCAGTAAGGAGGATTTTCCTATACTGGTCTGCCTAAAGGTCGGTTGTTCAATAAGCTTTTTATTGAAAAACCGGTCGTGACACACCCCTCCCAAGCCATGGGAGCCAAGGACCAGAGGGGAAACCCTTCTCCCATCTAGGGAGGAGGTCAAGGAAGAAGAAGAAGAAGGGGGGCTCTCTCCCCCTTGCTTCCGGTGGCGCCGGAACGCCGCCGGGGGCCATCATCATCACCGCGATCTTCACCAACAACTTCACCGCCTTCATCACCAACTCTTCCTCCCTCTATGTAGTTGTGTAACCATCCTCTTACCCGCTGTAATCTCTACTTAAACATGGTGCTCAACGCTATATATTATTCCCCAATGATGTATGGCTATCTTATGATGTTTGAGTAGATCCGTTTTGTCCTATGGGTTAATTGATGATCGTGATTGGTTTGAGTTGCATGTTTTATTATTGGTGCTATCCTATTGTGCCCTCCGTGTCGCGCAAGCGTGAGGGATTCCTGCTGTAGGGTTTGCAATATGTTTATGATTTTCTTATGGTGGGTTGCGTGAGTGACTGAAACACAAACCCGAGTAAGTAGGATGTTTGTGTATGGGATAAAAGGGGACTTGATACTTTAATGCTATGGTTGGATTTTACCTTAATGAATCTTTAGTAGTTGCGGACGCTTGCTAGAGTTCCAATCATAAGTGCATATGATCCAAGTAGAGAAAGTATGTTAGCTTATGCCTCTCCCTCAAATAGAATTGCAACAATGATTACCGATCTAGTTATCGATTGCCTTGGACAAATAACTTTCTCGTAACAAAAAGATCTATACTAATACTTACTTTATTGCATCTTTATCTAAACAGCCCCTACTTTTTATTTACGTGTTCTTTATTATCTTGCAAACCTATCATATCACACCTACAAAGTACTTCTAGTTTCATACTTGTTCTAGGTAAAGCAAACGTCAAGCGTGCGTAGAGTTGTATCGGTGGTCGATAGAACTTGAGGGAATATTTATTCTACCTTTAGCTCCTCATTGGGTTCGACACTCTTACTTATTGAAAACTGTTGCGATCCCCTACACTTGTGGGTTATCAGAGAGATGAGAAATTTGAAGCAGTTTCTTACATACAACACCCCTTTAGTACCGGTTGGAGCCACCAACCGGTACTAAAGGTCTATTTTGGCCAGGCCAAGCGGCGGGAAGCGCGCCCCCTTTAGTACCGGGTGGTGGCACCAACCGGTACTAAAGACCCCCTCTTTAGTACCGGTTTCAGCCACCACCCAGTACTAAAGGGGGTGCGCTGGCGCAGGTGCGTTGCGGCAAGTTTAGTCCCACCTCGCTAGCCGAGGGGCGTCCGCACTGGTTTATAAGCCCCAGTGCGGTAGCTCTCTCGAGCTCCTCTCCAAAGCAGGCCTACTGGGCCTACCTATTCTCTGTTGCCTTGTGGGCCTAGTGGGCCTTTGCGAGCCTGCATCCTGGCCCAACAAAACGTTGTGTTTCTAGTCGTATGCATGCCGCTCTAGCCCAGTAGGCGGCTTTTTTATTTATTTTTATTTTATTTTTTTTGCTTTATTTTTTTTTGTTTATTTTTGAGTTGTTTTTTGTTGTATTTAGATTTTCTTTGTGATTATTTTTGCTTTAGGTACAAAAAATTACAAACTTTCTGTTAGTGCCGGTAGTTTTGAAATTTGAATAGTTTAAATTTTGAATTATTTGAAATTTGTGTGAATCACTAGTTTGTGAATAACTTAACTTTGAAAATAGATTTTTCAGTGATTCTTTTTTCTTATGTTTAATATTAGTGTGTTTTATCATTATATTCAATTTGGTAATGCTTAGGTTATTTAAAAAATGAAATGCCTTTGTAACAGATGAGTTTTCGTCCGAAACTCTGATACTTTGAAAGAGATTGTCCATTTTGTACACGAAGTGCATCCAGTTTTTGCCGTAACCCTCTCTACTTTTTTGCACATGCTATGTGGGTGAAATTATGATACCATGCCAACTTTCAACCTTTTCTGAGTTCATTTGAAATGCTTTTCAATTTCATGGTCATTTAGCTAAAAAATCAGTAAATGCATCAAAGAATTTGTTTGCACATAAAATTTCTTCGCGTTTCAAATGCCAAAACACATAACTACCCTAACTATTACAGATATTCCCTCCTGGGTGTGAAACACAGAAGAAAGTGATGATAGTGAAGCCGATCACATCCCAGATCTTTGGGTGTGAAACTTTTTCTTCGCGTGTGTCCCTTTGCACCGTAGCCGTGGAAAATCTTCATCATTTAACTGGATGCACGGGTCAATATTCGCTGTGAATGGAGCAATTTCATCAAACTTTTCATAATCTTCTGACATGTCTATCTTGTCATCCACTCCCATGATGTTTCTTTTCCTTGAAAGAACTATGTGGCGCTTTTGGCTCGTCGTATGATCCATTCGCTTCCTTATCTTTTCTTTTTCTCGGCCTGGTAGACATGTCTTTCACATAAAAAACCTGTGCCACATCATTGGCTAGGATGAATGGTTCGTCTGCATACACAAGATTGTTGAGATCCACTGTTGTCAATCCGTATTGTGGGTCTTTCGTTATCCCGCCTCGTGTCATATTGACCCATTTGCACCGAAACAAAGGGACCTTCAAACCACCTCCATAGTTAAGTTCCCATATGTCCTCTATGTAACCATAATATGTTTCCTTTCCCGTGTTGGTTGTTGCATCAAAGCGGACACCACTGTTTTGGTTGGTGCTCTTCTTATCTTGGGCGATCGTGTAAAATGTATTCCCATCTATCTGGTACCCTTTGAAAGTCATTATATTCGAAGATGGTAACTGGGACAGCGAGTACAGGTCATCTTCAATATCGCCATCATGCATGGCACATTTCTGCAACCAACCGGCGAAAGTCCTCGTTTGTTCACGTGTAATCCAGTTGTCAGACTTCTCCGGGTGTTTAGAGTGTAGAAAATTCTTGTGTTCCTCCATATATGGAGCCACCAAGGCAGAATTCTATAGAACTGTGTAGTGTGCTTCAATGAGAGAATGCCCGTCCATACATATTATTTGATGCCCTCCTAGCGTGCCTTTTCCATCCAGTCTGCCCTTATGTCGCGATTCAGGAACACCAATCGGCTTAAGGTCAGGAATAAAGTTAATACAAAACTCAATGACCCCCTCATTTTCATAGCCCTTCGAGATGCTTCCTTCTGGCCTAGCACGGTTATGAACATATTTCTTCAAGACTCCCATGAACCTCTCAAAGGGGAACATATTGTGTAGAAATACAGGACCCAAAACGTTAATCTCTTCGCAAAGGTGAACTAGAATGTGTGTCATGATGTTGAAGAAGGATGGTGGGAACACCAACTCGAAACTGACAAGACATCGCACCAAATTATTCTGTAACCTTGGTATGATTTCTGGATCGATTACCTTCTGATTGATTGCATTGAGGAATGCACAAAGCTTCACAATGGCTAATCGAACGTTTTTTGGTAGAAGCCCCCTCAATGCAACCGGAAGCAGTTGCGTCATAATCACGTGGCAGTCATGAGACTTTAAGTTCTGGAACTTTTTCTCTGCCATATTTATTATTCCCTTTATATTCGACGAGAAGCCAGACGGTACCTTCATGCTTAGCAGGCATTCAAAGAAGATTTCCTTCTCTTCTTTGGTAAGAGCGTAGACCAAACCATATGTTCCTTGGGTCACCAACTGCAAACTCCTCCCTGTGCTTTCTCTCGATTTTTCTCCACTGCGACCCATCAGCGGGTACTCTCAACTTTCCGTCTTTCTTACGGTCTTCTCCATGCCACCGCATCGCCTTCGCATGCTCTTTGTTTTGGAACAAATGTTTCAACCGTGGTATTATAGGAGCATACCACATCACCTTGGCAGGAATCTTCTTCCTGGGGCGCTCGCCCTCGACATCACCAGGGTCATCGCGACTGATCTTATAACGCAATGCACCGCATACCGGGCAAGCGTTCAAATCCTCGTAATCGTTGCGGTAGAGGATGCAGTCATTAGGGCATGCATGTATCTTCTGCACCTCTAACCCTAGAGGGCAGACAGCCTTCTTTGCTTCATACATACTCTCGGGCAATTCGTTGTCCTTTGGAAGCATATTCTTTATCATTACCAACAACTTTCCAAATCCCTTGTCAGATACACCATTCTCTGCCTTCCATTGCAGCAATTCCAGTGTGGTGCCCAACTTTTTTTTGTCAGCTTCGCAATTCGGGTACAACAGTTTCTTGTGATCCTCTAACATGCGCTGCAACTTCTTCTTCTCCAAATCACTTGCGCAGTTTCTCTTTGCATCGGCAATGGCCCGACCTAGATCATCAGCGGGCTCATCTGATGCCTCTTCTTCAGCTTCTTCCCGCATTGCCGGCTCAGCTTCTTCCCCCATTGTTGTATCATCGTATTCAGGGAACCCATGGCCAGGATAGTTGTCGTCGTCCTCTTCTTCTTCATTGTCTTCCATCATAACCCCTCTTTCTCTGTGCTTGGTCCAAACATTATAGTGGGGCATGAAACCAGACTCAAATAGGTGGACGTGAATGGTTCTTGACGTAAAGTAATTGTGACCATTCTTATAGCCAGCACATGGACAAGGCATAAAACCATCCGCCCGCTTGTTTGCCTCAGCGGCAAGCAGAAAAGTATGCACGCCATTAATGAACTCAGGAGAGCATCGGTCATCATACATCCATTGTCGGCTCATCTTCATTACACAACACCGAATAGACCAAACTAATATAAGTTCATACATAAAGTTCATATACAACACTTAATTAAATGCAACATACAAATAACTCTCTAGCTAAAGAATTTAAATGCAACAACAAATGCGATCAAGATCACAACTAAGGTAACAATTGATCCAACAGCATAATGATACCAAGCCACACTATCAATGGCATATTTTCTAATCTTTCTAATCTTCAACTGCATTTTCTCCATCTTGATCTTGTGATCATCGACGACATCGGCAACATGCAACTCCAATTCCATCTTCTCCCCCTCAATTCTTTTCAATTTTTCTTTCAAATACTCGTTTTCTCTTTCAACTAAATTTAACCTCTCGACAATAGGGTCGGTTGGAATTTCCGGTTCACATACCTCCTAGATAAAAATATCTATATCAACTTGATGGGCATAATTTGTCATAAACACGAAAAGACAACAACTAGTTTTAAAAGAGAATATACCACATCGGAATCATAACAAGGACGAGGGCCGACGGGGACGGATATCAAAACCATGGCACTATGTATAACAAACAACGTACGGGTAAGATAATTATACGAGTAACTATATATCCAAATCACACAAACATCAATTTGGTAATGTAAAACATTCATGAACAAGAGCCTCGCCACAAGGTGGTGCCGGCGACGGGACGGTGCCGGCGATCGACGGTGGTTACGACGGAGATTTAGAAGGCACTAAGTAAACCACACCTGCATATGCAAACTAAGTGTTATTTTTTACCTCAAATTGCATATAAATCAAATACTAGCACATATAATTCCTCCCAAATTACTAAACTCACAAATTAATCACTATACAAAGCATTGCAAGAGCTAATCTAGCAATGAGAGATGAAAGGACAAAGTTGCTAACCTTTGTGATCATTTGAATGGATGGGGGCCTTCAAATCTTGACAAATTTTGGGCAAAATGTGTGATGAGATCGAGGAAGAGAGGGGAAGAACAGAGGAGGAGAGGGGAAAGGGGAAGAACAGAGCGAGCTCGGGTGGACGAAGGATTTATGTAGGACAACCTTTAGTACCGGTTCGTGCCACGAACCGGTACTAAAGGTGCTGGAGGGGCCCCAGACTGACAACATCCTGCCACCACTCTCTTTAGTACCGGTTCGTGGCACGAACCGGTGCTAAAGGTTCGCCACGAACCGGTACTAATGAGAGCGGGCGGCTAGCCGTTGGAACCGGCACTAATGGACACATTAGTGTCGGCTCAAAATCAAACAGGCACTAATGTGCTTCACATTTGACCATTTTACTACTAGTGGCTCTACATAACATGATGCCAGGGTTTTTTTTGACAGAAAGACTGTAAGGGAACCCCCTACAGTTTAATTGGTGCAACAAATCCAAATTGCAAGTACCATTGCCTTGAATCTGGGTGGGTGGGAAGGCATCAGCCCCTTCCCACCACTAGGCTATGCCTTAGTCTGCAACATGATGCCAGGTTGATGAAAGAAATCATTGCAGCAAGAATGTAAGCAACCAATTTTCTTCTTCTTGCATGAATGACTATTTGACAAAAAATGCTACACCTAATGATGAAACCTACAGACCACAAAAATATTGCTAAGTACTCAATAGTGCAGTTGTGCTATTTAGTCTGCTCTGAAATGTATGTTGTCCTAACCGCCCGATCACGTGGAGAGACAATTGACAACACGTAGGTGGGATGGTGTCAGGCGCGTAGTCACATAGCGAGACAACTAAAAACAGTGCATCGTTAT